>NC_084462.1:122148309-122461862 GCF_027409185.1 Cynocephalus volans | reverse complement strand
TTATCAGATTTAAGTATAGCTACTCCTGCTCTTTTTTATTTTCCATTTGCATGGAATATCTTTTTCCATCTCTTTACTATACATCTATGTGTATCTTTACAGGTGAAGTGAGTTTCTTATAAGCAGCATAGAATCAGGTCTAGTCTTTTAATCCATTCTGCAAGACTATATCTTTTAATTGGGAGATTTAATACATTTACATTCAAGGTTGTTATTGAAAGATATTGCCTTTCTTCTGACATTTTATTAATTTTTATGGTTGTTTTATATAGTTTTTATTCCTTTCTTTCTCTTTTATTGTTTGTCCTTGCTGTTTGATGGTTTTTCACAGTGATAACATAAAATTTATTTCTCTTTATCATTTACATATCAACTCTATTAGTGAGTTTTATTCTTTCATGTGTTATCATGGTGGTAGTTATCACTCTTTTGCTTCCAGATATAGGACTACCTTAAGGGTTTCTTGTACAGCTAGTCTTGTGGTAGTGAATTCCTGCAGTTTTTGTATCTCTAGGAAAGACACTATTTCTCCTTCATCTCTGAAGGATAGCTTTTTGGGCAGTTTTTTTTCTCTCAACACTTTGAATATATCATCCCATTCTCTCCTGGCCTATAAGGTTGCTGCTGAGAAATCTGCTGCTATTCTTATGGGGATTCTCTTATAGGTGACTTGATGCTTTACTCTTGCTATTTTCAGAACTCTCTTTGCCTTTGACTTTTGACAATTTGACTAAGACGTGGCTCAGAGAGTGCCTTTTGGGGTTGAATCTGTTTGGGGATCTTTGAACTTCTTGAATCTGAAAGTCCATACATCGCTCAATACTTAAGAAGCTTTTAGCTATTATTTTGTTAAATAAATTTTCAATGCCTTTTCCTGCTCTTTTCCTTCCAGAATACCCACAATACAGATGTTTGTACACTTAAAGTTTTCCCATAGATCTCATATGCTTTCTTCATTTTTTTTCCTTTTTTCTTTTCTATGTGTGTGTATGTGTGTGTGTGTGTTTCCAACTGGCTTATTTTGAAAAGCCTATATTAAAGTTCAGAAATTCTTTTTTCTGCTTTATCTAGCCTGTTGCTTAAGCTCTTGATTGTATTTTTTATATTGTTGAATGAATTCGTCAGTTACAATATTTCTGCTTGTTTGTTTTTTATGGTATCTGTCTCTTTGATGAATTTCTCCTTCAGATCATGAATTGTTTTTCTCATTTTGTTGTGTTGTCTATCTGCATTTTCTTGCATCTCATTGAGGTTCCTTAAGATTATTATTTGGAATTCTTTCTAAGCATTTTATAGGTTTCCATTTCTGGGGGGTCTTGTCATAGAGAACTATTATATTACTTTGAGGGTGTCATGTTTTCTTGTTTTTACATGTATCTGAATTCCCAATGTTGATGTCTGGGCAGCTGGTGGAGCAGTTGCTTCTTATACTCTCGAGTAGCTTTTGAAGGAAGAGACTCTTTTTCTCTGTTCTGTAGTGACAATTGGGTAGGGAGTTTTAAGTTTGGTTCAGGGTGAATACAGTTATGTAGTCTCCATGTGATTTCTTCAACTGCATTCAAGGTTGGATTTGTTTGTCAGTGCCTCTGCAGCCTAGGTGCTGGGGTGCTTGGCAGCAACTTGTTGAGGTGGGCAACACTGAACAATGTCTGGAGTTCTTGGGAGAAGCATTGGGGTGCTCTACTCATCCTCAGTTGAAGAGGGCAACCCCGGGTGAGATACCTGTGGTTAACATAGAAGCTTGGACTTTGAAGGACACAATAAGTTGCTCAGCAGGTCCTCAGCTGAAGTGGGCAACTTTAGGCAGGGTAACTGGAGAATTGGGCTGGGCCCTGTACTCTCAGTGGGGTGCTGGGGTTCTCCACAGCTCCTTAGATGCAGTCTTTTTGCTGGAGTCTTTAGGGTTTTCTATATATAAGATTATGTCATCTGCAAACAGAGATGATTTAACTTCTTTCTGATTCTGATGACCTATTTCTTTCTCTTGCCTAATTGTGGCTCGAGCTTCTAACACCATCAGAGAGAAGCACCAAGAGTGGGCATCCTTGTCTTATGAGCTTTTCACCATTGAGTATGATGATAATTGCGGACTGGTCCTATATGGATGGCCTTTATTGTGTTGAGGTACATTTCTTCTATGCCTAATTTTTTAGGGTTTCTATTACAAAAGGATGTTGAACTTTGTCAAATGCTTTTTCTGTCTCTGTTGTGATGAACATATGATTTTAACCTTCATTCTGTTAATGTGGTATATCACATTTATTGATTTGCATATGCTGAATCATCCTTCTGTCTCAAGGATTTATCCACTCTGGCATGGTGAATGATCCCTTAATGTGCTGTTGAATTTGGTTTGCTACTGTTGTTGAGGATTTTTTGCATCTATGTTCATCAGAAATGCTTCTCTGTAATTTTCTTATTTCATTGTGATCTTGCGTGGTTTTGATATCAGGGCAGTGCTGGCCTTGTAAAATGAGTTTGGAAGTGTTCTCTCTTCAATTTTGGGGGAGGAATTGAAAAGAATTGGAATTAATTCTTCTTTTAATTAATTGTGATTCTTTTAAATATTTGTTAGAATTCAACCATAAAGCCATCTGGTCCTGGTCTTTTATTTTTGATGGGAGATGCTATGATCTGAATGTGTATGACCCCCTCCCAAATTAATACATTGAAATCCTAACTCCCAAGATGATGGTATTGGGAGATGGGTTTCTGGAGACATGATTGCGTTGTAAGTGTGGAGGCCTCCCAAATAGGAGAAAAAAGCTCAAAGGTGCCATCTATAAACTAGGATACAGGCCCTCACCAGGCACCAAATTTGCCAACACTTGATATTGGACTTCCCAGCCTCCAGAACTGTGAGAAATAAATTTTTGTTATTTATAAGCTAGTCAGTTTATGGTGTTTTGTTGTACAGCTCAAATGGACTAAGACAAAGATTTTTTGATTACTGATTCAATCTCCTTACTTGTTATTGGTCTGTTCAGATTTTCTATTTCTTCATGATTCAGTCTTGGTAGGTTTTATGTTCCTTGAAATTTTTCCATTTCTCATAACTTATCCAGTTTTTTGGTATATATTCGTTCAGAGTTGCCTATTGTCTTAGGTATTTCTGTGCTATCAGTTGTAATGTCTCCTTTTTCATTTATGGTTTTATTCATTTGAGTCTTCTCTCTTTTTCTCTTAGTCTGGCTATAGTTTTTCAATTTTGTTTCTCTTTTTAAAAAACAAACTTTTAGTTGCATTGATTTTCTCTATCATTTTTCTAACTTCTATTTCATTTATTACTGCTCTGATTTTTATTATATACTTCCTTTTACTAACTTTGGGCTTAGTTGTTCATTTCCTCATTTCTTTAGGTTTAAAGTTAGGATATTTATTTGAGATCCTTTTTAGATGTAGATGTTTATTGCTATAACATTCCCTCTTAGAATTTCTCTTGCTGCATCTCAGAAGTTCTGACATGTTGTATTTCCGTTTTCATTTGTATCACAATAATTTTATAATTTCTTTTTTGATTCCTTCTTTGACCTTTGATTGTTGAGGAGCATGCTGTTTAATTTCCAAGTATTTGTGAACTTTTTAGCTTTCCTTTGGTTATTGGTTTCTAGTTTCATACCATTAGGATTGGAAAAATGCTTGATATGATTTTGATCTTCTTGAATTCTTTAACTTATTTTCTGTCCTAAAATATGATTTATCTTGGAGAATGTTCCATGTACAGTTGAGAAGAATGTCTATTCTGCAGCTGTTGGATGGAATGTTTTGTGTCTGTTCTGTATGTGTATATGTCAGGTATAACGTTTTCTTGTAAATTTTGTATCTCTATAATCTATTTTTAAAATTGGGGTATTGAATTCCCCTAATATTGTTGTATAACTGTATTTCTCCTTTCAGATCTGTTAATATTTGCTTTCTATATTTAGGTGCTGAGATGTTGGGTGATATATATTTACAATTGTTATATCTTCTTGATAATTGACTCCTTTATCATTATATAGTGATCTTCTTTGTCTTTTGCATCAGTTTTTCACTTAAAGTCTATTTTGTCTGCTATAAGCATATCTACCCCTGTCCTCTTCTGGTTTTCATTTGCACTTTCAGTCTATGCATATCCTTATAGGTGAAGTGAGTCTCTTATAGGCAGCATATAGTTGGATCTTGTTTTCTTAGTTGAGATTTTCTTTCTCTATTTTATTTATTTATTTAGGTGGCTTTCTGGTACGGGGATCCAAACCCTTGACTTTGGTATTACAAGGCTGTGTTCTAACCAGCCAAGCTAACCAGTGGATCTTGGGTTTTTTATCCATTTATTTACTCTGTGTCTTTTGGTTGGAGTATTTAATCAATTTACAATTAAAGTAATTATTGATAGGTGCTGTAGGTTGAATGTTCCTCCAAACTCATTGAAGCTTAATCCCCATTATAACTGTTGAGGGTGGGAAATTTTATTATAGTAATTGAAAGGTGGAGCCTTGAAAAGGTGATTAGATTGTGAAGGCCATGCCTTAGGAATGTATTAATCAGTTGATGGTTTAATGGTGGTCATAGATGTGGCTCTGATGGCTTTATCTTTTTTTTATTATTGAAACATAATTGATTATACATATTTGTGGGGTGCAGAGTTGAATATCAACACCTGTGTACAATATGTGATGATCATGTCAGGAGTTCTTTCTCTCTGCTCTTTCTCTCTGCTCTACCATTGCCATGTGAGACCCTGCATCACTGTGTATAATCACCTGCCAGCAAGGACCTCACCAGATGTATTCCCTGGACTCTGGACTTCCCAGTCTCAGAAACTATATGCAATAAATATTGTTTCCTTATAAATTACCCAGTTTCAGGTATTCTGTTATAAGCAACAGAAATGGACTAATACAATAGGCAATAACTTACTATTGCATTTTGTTTGTTGTTTTCTGGGTGTTTGTAGGTCCTTTGTTCCTTTCTTTCTTGCTTGCTATCTTTATTTGTAAATTGATATGCTTCTGCAGTGGTATGCTTTGATTTCTTTTATTTTTATTTATTTATTTTTTTGTGCATCTACTATAGGTTTTTGGTTTGTTATTATCATGAAGCTTACATAAAACTCTTACAGTTATAACAATCTATTTTAAGCTGATAACAGCTTAACTTCTATAACATACAGAAACTCTATACTTTTACTCCCCTGTTCACTTTTTATGTTTTTGATGTCACAATTTACATGTTTCTATATTGTGTATCCATTAACCAATTATTGTATCTATAGTTGTTTTTAATATTTTTAGCTTTTGACCTTTATAGTAAGAGTTATAAGTGACTTATACACCACCATTACAGTTTTAGAGTATTCTGAATTTGACTATATACTTACCTTTATGAGTAAGTTTTTATTTTCATATGTTTTCATGTTACTAATTAGCATCATTTTATTTCAACTTGAAGAACTCCTTTTAGCATTTTTTGTAAGGCAGTTTTCGGGATGATGGCTATATAATCAGCTTTTGTTTGTCTCAGAAAGTCTTTATCTCACCTTTATGAAGAAAAGCTTTGCTCAGTAAAGTATTCGTGGTTGGAATTTTTTTTTTCTTTCCGCACTTTGAAAATATCATCTCATTCTCTTCTGACCTGCAAGGTTTCTATTGAGAAATCTGCTTACTGTCTTATGTGATAAGCCTCTTTTCTCTTGATGCTTTCAAAATCCTTTCTTTGATTTTTGACAGTTTCATTTTAGTATGTGTTGGTGAAATCTTCCTTGGGCTTTAGCTAATTGGAGACCTCTGAGATTCTTGTACGTGGATGTCCATATCTCTCCCCAAATTTGGGAAGTTTTCTTATTTCTTTAAATAATCTTTCTGTTCCTTTCTTTCTCTCTCTTCTCCCTCTGAAACTTTCATAATGTGAGTTGTTCCCTCTTAATTGTGTCCTATAAACCCCATAAGTTTTCTTCATTTCTTCCCAATCTTTTTTCATTTTTTTACTCTGACTGGAGATTTTTTAAAAACCTGTTATCAAGTTCAAAGATTCTTTCTTCTGCTTGATCAAGTTTGCTGCTGATGCTCTCTATTGCATTTTTTTGTTTGTTTGTTTCATTAATTGTATTCTTCAGCTCTCTAATTTATGTTTGGTTGTTTTAAATATTTCTATCTCTCTATTAAACTTCTCAGTTCGTTATGTACTGTTTTTCTAATTTTTGTTGAGTTATCTATCTGTGTTCTCATGTACTTTGTTGAACTTCTTTAAAAAAAATATTTTAAATTCTTCATCTTGCAATTTGTAGATCTCCATTTTGGGGGGATTTGTTACTAGAATATTATTGTGTTTCCTTGGTGATGTTATGTTTCCTTGATTTTACATGTTTTTTAAGTCTTGCATTGCCAAGTTTACACTTGAAGAAGTCATCTACTCCAGTCATTACTGACTGGCTTCAAGAGAGAAACACGTTTACCAATTATTCTGGCTAGAAATTGATTTTTGAGGCTGTCCTAGGCCTTTTTCACAGATGCACCTACTCCATACTTCTTGTTCCTTTTTTAGGGGGTGCAGGGGTGAGGTAGAATTCTTGATTCCAGAAACCCAGGTTTCCCATTTGTTTCCCCTAGAGAAATGCCATGACATGCTCAAGTTTGTGTTTCTTCTCCCAATCCTGCTGGGTAAAACAGGCTATCTATGTGAGACACTCACAGTTATTGTCTGTGGGGAGAACATTTGGGGAGCCAGCCTGGAGGAGGAGGGCATGAGGCACACAGAGGATTTGGAGTGCCTGTGGGCCAATTTGGTGGGGGAGGGGTCCACCAAGTGGCTTGTGAGTGGGCTTTGCAATGGAATCTGTGAAGTGAATTGTAAGGTCTCTCTTCACTGCTCTCAGCCTCTCCCAACCACCCAGCTGTGCCAATTTCCTCAGTATTCTAGGTGGGACAAAAAAGAAGTGCACTTCTTATGCAGTATCCCACATGGTAGGGTTAGCTGACAGCTCACTTACTACATTTTCACTTTCTCCATGGGAGAAATTTTGGGCCAAGGGGGTCTCTCTTGGCACTGAGCTATGCCAACCCTTTCCTTCAGGGAGGGTTGACATGGGTGAAATAAAACTAATCTTTTTACTTTCCGTAATGTGTCTGTTCTTAGAATTTTTGCTCCAATGGTGTGCTGTAACTTTCCCCCTGAACTCCCAGACTCCCACAGTGCTACTGTTATTCATGGATATTTGTCAGAATTGATGCTTCTGCAGGGGGATCATGCTCCTTTCCATCATCTTGGTAACATCACTCCTTCCTTTGGCTTTTATGGCATACAGTCCCCAGGTTTTCCTCTTACCTCTGGTTACTTTTTCTTTGTCTCTTTTATAAATGTAAAGTCTTGTCCACTGGTGTTTCTAAAGGTGTTGTCCTCAGTTTCTTTCTCTTCTTACTTCATAATCTGTTCTTGGGTACTTGCATTAATGGCTTTGAGTACCTCTTAAAGACTGATAACCTACTCATTTCCAGCCAGACCTCCCTACCAATATATCTAATTCATTTCTTGACATCTCCCTTAGCATGTCTCAAAGGCAAGTTAAACCCAATATATCCAAAACCTAATCCATTTCTTCTCCTCAAACCTAGTCCTCCTCGAATGCTTCTGAAAATAGTAAATGGAATCACCATCTGTGTTGCACTTTCTTAGGATTTTTAGAAGCAGCAGGGAGATAGATTTAGATTTCAAAAATATCTTTACAGCGTCAGTGTGGAGAACAAATTGTATAATGAGAGAGATTTTCTTTAAGTTTCACTAGTATGTCATGCTCTGGACACTTCAGAGCATTTGCATTTTCTTTTCTGTCTGCCTAGAGTACTCCTGCACTTCTCTTTATAGTAATTAACTCTGCCACTGCCTCTGAATTTTAACTTATTCTTCAATTTCTTGAGAATAGCCTTCTTGCTTTCTTCGACTTTGCTAAGTCAAATCCTTCTATTATAGCTCTGCTGTGGCTGTAGCATTTGTCATTGATATTTGTGTAAGTATTTGTTAAAAGTCTATTTAAAAAAGAAAAGTTTACCTTCCAGCAAAAGATACTATTCACCTTTTCTTACAATTGTATACTAAGCACCTAGCAACATATACAAAGGAGTTCTTCATAAATATTTGTTAAAAGAACTAAAAGAAATAATAAATGAGATCTGTGGGAAAACAGAGGCACAGTAAGAGCTTCTAGGCATGCCCTGGGTCAATAAAGATTTCTATAATGAAAATATAATATTTATTTTATGTGTATAATTATTAACCAGACATACAGACAGATTCTGAATCAAAGATTTAGTATACCTTAATTTGTTTAAGAGACCTTAGATTGCTTATATGCTCTAGGCATTTCTGAGTAAATGTAAAACATGACATATTAATATCTTTTCAAAATATATTAAAAATTGAAATTAAAATAAAGATATTATCTGTAATTTTGAGCAAATATTGCCAACTTATTTTCAAAATAAATCTCAAATTGAACCACTTCTCATTTCCTCTTTTGTCACTATATTAACCCAAGCCACTATTTTCTCTTGCATGGACTTGAAATTTAATTAACTGATTATCCTCCTTTTATTCTTGTTTCCTTATAAGTCTGAGCTCAACTCAGCAACTGAAGTGGTCCTTTTAGAATATAAATTAGGTTTAAATTCTCTTGCTTTCAACTGCCTGATTGATTTCTGTGCAGGTCATCTGTTGCTGTATAACAGATCACCCAAAACTTAGAAGTATAAAATTGCAATCATTTTACTAGGCTCATGAGTTTGTGAGTCAAGAAATTGTAAAAGGCACAATGTAAATTATTCACTTCTGCTCTCTAGGGTCATTTGAATGATGGGAGGTGGCTGGAACAGCTCTGCTAGGGTTACATGTCTTCTGCCTTGGTTCTTCTCCAAATGATGTCTGCTGAAGCAAAATTGTCCAAGATGACAAGCTGACTCTCTCACATCTGGCAGCTGGACTGCAATGGATGGAACAACTGGGGCTGGCTGAACATCTCTCTCTGTTTCTCTCCTTACACAGTTCTTTATATGACTATCTTGGGCTTTCTTACACCATGGTGGTCTCAGGGTAGACAAACTTCTTACACGACAAATGGTAGTTTCCAATGTGTCCAAGCAGAGGACAGCTACAAGGCTCTTTATGACCTTTACTTATCCAGAAAATCACTATTGCACATTCTGTTGGTAAAACATGCCACCCTGGCCAGCACAGATTCAAGGGGAGTAGAATTAGGCTCCACCTCTCACTGGAAAGTGTAGCAAATAATTTTTGGCCATTTTTAACCTACCACACTTCTCATATTACTGACAGTTCCTTACTTACCAAGGCTGTTTGAGACCTTGTTATTTTTCCAATCCCATCTCTGATGAATTTCCCCCTTGGTATCTTCCCGTCCGTCCCTCAAGTATACCAATAATT
Organism: Cynocephalus volans; assembly: GCF_027409185.1. Lineage (NCBI taxonomy): Eukaryota > Metazoa > Chordata > Mammalia > Dermoptera > Cynocephalidae > Cynocephalus > Cynocephalus volans. Next base: position 122,452,451 of record NC_084462.1, on the reverse strand, counting down.
CCTATCCATGGCCTTTTAATTTGTTATTTCCTATGCCTGGAAGCCTTTACCTCCAGATCATTGAATAGCTTAGCCCCTGTTTCATTCAAATGTCTACCCACGTGTTATCACCTTTAGAGAGGTCATCCTTGACCACTTTTATCACATTTCTTTCCCTTACTCGTCTTAATTTGTCTGCATTCCATTTATCTATCTATTATATTGTTCAGTCAGCCATTCATATCTGTGAGTTCTACATCCACAGATTCAACCAACTGTGGATCAAAAATATTTGAAAAAGAATTAATAAAAAATAACTTAGCAATATAAGATAATACAAATAAAAACAACAGTTTAACAACTATTTATTTTGCATTTACATCATCTTAGGTATTGTAATTATGTCGAGATAATTTAAAGTATCTGGGAGGATGTGCATAGGTTATATGCAAATACTATGCCATTTTATACAAGGGACTTGAGTATCCATGGATTTGGGTATTAAGGAGGTCCTGAAACCAATCCCTCACAGATACTGAGGAATGATTGTATTTGCTTTTCTCTATCTTGTATGTTTCACCTTCTAGATTGTAAGTTTCTAGAGTGTAACTTTTTAGGTTTTTTTTCACTTCTGTGGTTCCAAAGCCCAGAATAGTGCCTGACACATACTAGGGGTTCAGTGAATACTTCTTTCATGAAACAAATGAATAATTCTTAAGACTATCTGGAAGCTTGATTAATAAAATCCTGCCTCTATAGAGTATGTACTGAGGTGTCTTTCAGTTATTACTTATTTGTTGTACCTGAGACTATCAAGGTTTGGGGGAGACTACCTTTCTCAAGAGGCCAAATGGAGCTGACACAAATTCAGAACTGATCCTGAACAGACACAGCACATGTCCTGATTCTTTACCTGGTTCATTCAGGGAATGCAAGATGCACATTTATTAAGATAAATATAAAAGATTTAAAAAGTCAATATGTTTTATAAGGATTAGATATCCTAGGGCCTGATTATGCATGGTATTAACCAAGAGAGGGAGTTGATATGGCAGGAAAACCACTAATGAGATGAGCCACCCTTAACAAGAGACACAGCTATAAGAAGCCAGCTGGGTGATTACTACATTGAAGAGTGTCCTCCAGAATATGATTCTAAAATACAATTAGTCTGCTTATTTTTAGAACACTTTATAATTGCGACTCATCGGCTATTATTATTGCCTTTTGAATAACCATTTACATAGACTAGTAATTATTTTGTGAAAAACCTGTGGTAAAGAAGTTTGATTCACTTTCATTTATTATTTGCTTCTTTCTAAGTGGTTTTCTTTATTATAAAACCACCTTCAAAAGAGCTATTGGGCAATAATTATTTGGGTCTTACACGTAACCTTGTATTAATATCGGGAAGGCAATATTCTGTTTCCACCCAGCTGGAAAAACCCTGCTACCATTATTCTGCATGATATATTTATCCCACATTGGGACTGACCAGTCGGGAAATTGTTTATATAAATTCTTTTGTCTTTTGCCTGAAGAAAGAGACCAAATTGATTATCCGTGTATTGTATTATATTGCACTGGGGAGAAAAGTCTACCAAAAATATATAGGCTATTAAATTCTGGACTTACTTGTAATTGATGGTTTATAGTGCTGATAATTTTAATAAAATAGATATGTCCAAGTTATCATACCATGCTTGGGACAGAATCAAAAAGCTTTCCGCCATAAACCAATGTCTTGCAAAGTATAGTCTTTGGATATCTGCTTCAGAACTACCTGGAGTACTTATTTAAACACTCCAAGTTAAATATACTGAATCAGAATCTCTGGAGTTGAGACCTACACATTTCCATTATAATCAAACTCTTTCCTCTGCCAGGCTCTTAATTATGTACAGCAAAAATTACTTAAAACTATGTACTTTACAAACTGCTACCATAACCCAGTGTAGCAGAGATGGGAATTTATGTTCAAGGGAGAAGAGGGTAAATATGAACTAAAAATGGCATTAACATTTATCATTTCCTCTTTTCTTGTAAAAATCTTTGACTATGTTTCTGCCATAGGACATAACAAAAGTGGAAGGTCAAGTGGGGGTCAAGCAGGAATTACAGAGGCAGTGAGAGGACAAGAAAGGATACAATTTATGGATCTGTAATGTCTGGTAGGACAATGCCCTCTGCCAGGTTGCAAATCTACTACAATGTAGGGGACAGCATAATGTTGGTAGTTACAAGTCTTGACTTTATAGTCACAATGATTTAAATTTAAATCCTGATTTTGTTACTAACCTTTTAACTTCCTCTTTTGCACTTCCTAACCCATTTTCCGTATAGGAGCCAGACTGATACATTATTTTTTAATTTTTATCAAAACATATTGATTGTACATATTTATGGGGTGCAGAGTTATATTTCAATACATGTACATAATGTGTGATGATCTATTCAGAGTAATTATCATATTCATCATTGCAAATTTAATCGTTTGTGATGTGCACATTTGATTTCTCTAGTAATTTGGTAACATGCAGTCAACTATTGTTAATTACAGATTCCTGGGTTGACTGTACACCAATAAATAGGACTTATAGCTTAATACTCCTACCACTATTCTTGCTTATACAGTCTTGATGCTTTCTCATTTCTCTTAAAATAAAAGCCAAACTCCTTTCTGTGCATTATGAGACTGCATGATCTGGTTCCTGTTTATTTCTCCAATCTCATCCAAATGCTTTTCTTCCATAGTTCATTATCGTCAACTCAAACTAACCTATTTTTTTTAATCCTAGAAGCCAAGCTCTTTCCAGCATTAGAAGCTTTACACATACTATTTCATCTGCCTGAAATGCTTTGCACCTGAATCTTTGTGCAGATTTTGCCTTTTTATCCATCTAGTCTCAGCCTAAATATTATCTCCTTAGACAAGTCTTTTTTTAAATTTAATTTTATTTTGTTAATATACAATGTGGTTGATTATTGTGGCCAATTACCGAAACCTCCCTCCCGCCTCCCTCTCCCCCCTCCCTCCCAACAGCCTCATATGTCTTCGCTCTGCTTATCATACTATATAAATAGGTACTACAACTTAAGAAAATATATTTTCTATCATTGTAGCATAATGTAATATCAAGTAATCAGCTCTGGCACCATGGTGCCTACACTTGGAATATACTAAGCTCTAACTAAATATTTCTTTTATTATTATTATCAGTGTTTCATAATATGTCATCAGTTGTATTTGCATACTAATTACATTTATTTATTTGCTTTTTATCTGTTTAGTGTAAGCTTCCTCCAGTGTAATAAGTTTTAAAAGGGCACATTCTAGGTCAGATTTGTTCACTACTCGAAATCCTGTTTCTGATGAGCCTCTCAAAATATTGTTAAAGGAAGGAATGAATGGAGAGGAGATTTAAGTGGTAAATCAGACAACTAGAAAAAATGAGATGAAGAGGGAACTCTCAAAGGAATAGATACCAACAAATTCTGCAATATTTTAAATCAGAAAAGGCTCTACAGATGGCAAGTATGACCACTTATTAGAGCACATAAAATGAAAATGATGTAATGAGATCATGTCAAAATGCAAATGATGTAATTTTTTATCATCAAAAGATTTGGATAATACTAACAAAATTACTACTGCCAGGTTTAAGACAAAAAGAAACAGGGTACCCTTACTAACCTGTACCTATTTTTGCTCTTAGTTAAGTCATCCTCGGTGAGGTCATGAGATCGAAAGTTTTCAATTTTCCATTTCCATGCTAAATGTTTCCCATATTACACATTCTTTTCACTTTCTGAATGCTTCTCTCAACCATCGTTCCTTGTTTCACTGTTCCTAACCCAGACAAGTCTCCCTTAGCTTCCCTAGGCTCTTGCGAAGTTTTCCTCCCTTGCCTCTGATTTCCCCACCCACTTTAATCTCTAGAACACTCTCCCAATCTCTCCTCTCACATTTCCACTAGAACCCACACATTTGATTGCAGCACTTCCCTATCCATTGTCTTTGGTAACTGCTCGTTACCCATCAAGTAAGTGTGAACAGCATGTTATTAGCTCTAACCTAACTTCCCTGGTCTATTCTGTGTCACACCGACTCACTCTCTGCTCTAGCCCTGCTGGACCACTTGCCTCCCTATCACAGAGTTTTATCCTTTTCGTACTTTGTATTTTTAGTTATTATTTTCCTTCCACCTGGAATTTTTGTCTTTCCAAAGTCTGGCTGTCAAAAACATATACTTCCTGGCTCAAATGTTACTTTCCTCTATAGCCTTGCCAGATTCCTTCAGTTAAGATCAATCTTCCCCTTTCATGTTTCTACAGTATTTAGAGCACTCATAGTCTACCATAGACTATAGGTAGTTCTGTGTACACCAACACCCACTACAAGTCATGCAGGAACCATCTGTTGTTTAGCTTAGAATAAGTCACAACACTGAGTAAAGTGCCCTGTGCATAGATACTGATCAACAAGTTCTATTCAAGCTCTAGTAGTTCAGTTCAATGTAATCATCTGATCTGTTTTTCAGAAACCCAGTCTTATCACCCAAATACTGACTGACAGATTCTATCAAAAATTTTGTAATTACTATCCTAGCTTATAAAAAATTCATAACATCAAAATGAATTGATTCATTAGTAAAATTGCAAAACTTTTAAAACTTAAACTGAATAACACTTTTAGAGCCCACATTTCAAAAGTTATATTATAATTTCAAAGTTGATAGGACATTTTTCTCATGATTCAGAAGAGTTGGAGTAGGATAGTGTCTTGGTAACAGAGAAAATAAACATGCTTAAATATATGATTTCTTTACTTATTCAACAATTTTTTATTGAGTACCTACTATATGCTAGGGACAGTAGATATAATGCGAAACACAAACAAATACAGTCTCTGCCCTCAGAAGTCTGCAGTCTACTAAGGGGAAAAGACATTAATCAAATAATCACATAATTAAATCAACCAATCCCCTGTTGTAAACATGGAAAGTTTTACAAGCTGAAGTTCTCGGTGTTGTGAATAGATCCAGTCAGAGAGGGGAGCAAGGCTGCCCCATTGGAGGAGACAATTGGGGGACCAAACTGACATCAGAAGAATGAAAAGGAGTAAACTAGTCAAAAGATAAAAGAAATGCTTAAGTCAGAGGAAAAGCATATGCAAACATCTGAGAGAAGAGAACATTGAAAAAAATAAAAGACAGGCTTTGTGGGGCATAGGGTACAGAGAAGGATGTGTAGAAGGGGAGGTATCCAGTCCTGGAGAGCCCAAAGGCCTTGTTAAGGACTTTGGACTTTAACCTATGAGCAAAAGGATATTTTAGATGGAAAGAGCGTGAGGAAGGGTGAAGGTGAGAATAGTTCGATTTGCATTCAGAAAATGCCTCTCAAAGGTCCATCATTAGGTTTTTGAAAATGGGACTGGTTCTGGCTTGAGATAGACCACACATGGTTATTTTGGTGCCAGAAAAGTAATTTTCCCCAAAGAAAGCTCTTAAAATAGCCTATATTTTCTATTTGTACCAAATTCAGGCTCTTCAGTCCTATTTTCAAAGCCCTCCATGATCTGGCCCAAATCTGTACCGGCCCATTCTCCTTCTCATTACCTCCAACTTTGCACCCCACTCAGATGCATCTCACAACTGCTTCCCTTGCCCCTCCAATTCCCCACAAAGTCTGCATCTACTCGCCATCCAAGACCTACAGATTTTTTAGGTTCAGATTGCTCTTATCTAATCATGTTTCACTTTTCTCTGTCTCTATCAACTCCCATGACTCATACTGTAAAAATACAGCATGGCATCACACAATCTCAGGATGCTGTTTTATTCTTTCATGTGCATGTGGCCTATCTTCCCAACATGCTTATCTCCTCATGGGAGGGACTGCATCACAGACAGCTTCCTAGTCCTTTGCAGCTGTTAGCACATTTCCATAAAAATGGTAGGTACTCAAGACTCACTTCTTGATTGAATGCTTCCAGTCCTCTACTGGTTCTAGAAGGTAGTCGGGAAGGACTTGAGAGCAAAGATGGAAATAACTTGGAAGATTTGTATGAGGAAACAGAATGCTTTTGGAGATTAACATGGGATGAAGCATAAATTTAAGAGTAGAATTTAAAAACCAAAGAAAATGTTTTGGATAAGGTTAAAGTACAGATTTCATCCATATTTTTTAAATTTTTTATTTTGAAATTATTTCATACACATAAAAGTTGCAAAAAAAAGTTCAGACCATTCACCCTGCTTGCCCTTTGGCATTATACAAACAACTGGTTTCTCCTCAAATTTCCACTCACTAATTTTAGCATCTGTCTGTGAACCTTGTCTGCCACAATTATATTTGCCTATAATGATTTCCTATTTTCCTCATTTCTTCTATATTTACTAGTTGGAATTTTTATGTAAGGAATTTCCCTTCTTCCTTACTTTCTTTTTAACTGTCAAAAAAGAAGCTACCATCAATGAAATCCATTATTCCTAAAAAATTTATAATCAGCTTTCCCTTAAGGTACCATGATATTATTTAAGTTTAGACTCATAAAAATCCTCTGCTATTAAAATCAGCATTCCGTCATGGTCATATTGAATCCTCTCAGGTGACAGGAAAGGGTCTTATAACTTGCTTTGTGGGTGACAAGTATGCTGTGGTACTCAACAGGGCTTAATCAGTGTTTACAGATGATATCTGACAAGTAGGCACTGAGCTTGAAATGCAAATCAAATAGCAGAGAAGTATTTAGAATTAATATATAACATTTCAGTGACCTTTCTCAGGTGTAATCACTTGGAGAGGCAAATGATATAATTTCCCTCATACTACAATACTAATAATGGGCTTACTTGTGAAAATAAGCTTTTGATCTTCTGCTCTAATTTGTTTATCTATACCCTATTTATGTTTGTTGAATTAAGAAATAAATGAATAGGTCAAATATTTGATCTATATATAAAATGATACTCAGTATTTTATTGCATTTAAAATTTCAGTATACTGATACTTACCTGGCAGGGGAGATACCATGATCACGAAGGTGGTTTTCCCAGGGCGAGGCTTATCCATTGCACTCCGGATGTGCTGACCCCTGCGATTTTCCCAAATGTGGGAAACCCCACTGCATAAATTTTTGGTAGCGGGGGACCGTGTTTGCACTTTCCCCCGGTGAAGTGGTTCTTAATAATAGTTTTGAGGGTGGTACTCTGTAGTCTTAATAGGTGTTGGGTTTTTTTATTCATAAAGAGTTTTGTATACTTGAGGGGCTTACTTTACTGTGGACTGTATATAGCATAATTGAAACTTACCAATGTTCGGGTTTTAAAAACTCCTTTGGGGGCTGGCTGGGTTAGCTCAGTTAGTTAGAGCACGGTGCTGACAGAACCAAGGTCCAGCGTCCCATCCGTGTACTGGTCAGCCATGTGCAAAATAAATAAATAAATAAAATTTCAACATACTTTATTACTTACACTGTCACCAAAAACTATTCCAAGGGGTAGAAAACTTTTGTTGACCTCATTTCAGAGATGAGAAATCAGGTACAATAATTAACTGACTTACGTAAATTTAGGTTCCTTGTTCCTTACACCGGGCTATTATGTGAATTCTCCATCATTTTTTTTTATCTAACTCATGGATTCAACAATTTTAATGGACAGTCTCCATAAACAATTAAATTTGTCCTAAAGCATTTGAAACTATAATAAGGCTGTGCTTTACTACTGAACCAAGTCGTGAAGAAGTTCAAGCTGCATTTACTCAACATCACCAAGTACTAGGGATTCAGATCCCCAACCTCTTGTGGGGTTTGCAAGTGTCCTGTGTCATGGCTGGGGCACATTTATACAAACCCAGGCATCTCTTACTGCAGGTGTTAAATATGCCAACTGCTGTTGAGGGCTGTTCTCACCAGGAACTGAAGAGAGAACTGTTAACTCAGCCCTGAGGTGTGGGCAGTCTAAAATGCTCACAGAGGTCAGTCAACACCAATCTTGCTATATCCTCACTCCCGGTCACCTTAGACTCCTCTCTTTCATCATTTCCCCTTTTGTTTTTAGTCTGGCAGGAGGAGTGGAGTAGGGGACATTCATCTTTTACTCTTGATGCTTTATCTAAAATATTTTGATTTACCATAACCCTTTCCATTCCTTTAAGGTAAAAAGCCTTGAAACTCAAAGTTGTGAAAAGACATCCCCTCTCTTGTCCCTGCCTGACCCGTTGTCATGATTTTTCCCTGAGGAAATGAACAGAATGATCTAGCTGCCCAAGCAAAAAAAAATGATAAAAATCAAAAAAGGGGGGGAGATTGTTAAGCTTTCAAAAGCATTAGCTTTCCTCTTTTTTTATTGAAACATCATTAATTGACATACCTCTGGGGTTCTACTTTGATTATCAACACCTGTGTACAATATGTGATGCTCATATCAGGATAAATAGTATATTGAGCATTACACAATGTAATCATTTTGGGGGGCCCTTTACCAATTTCTCACTAAGCCTCCTTCCCCCTCCCCATTTCTCACCTCTGGTAACCTCACTTCTGTTCTCTCCTTTTGAAAGTTCAATTTATTATTGTGACTGTTGTATCTTTCTTTCTTTTTTATATGTTTAATTTTTTTTTAACTCTCATTTATAGGTATGTGATATGATCCATTTATGAGTATGGATATGTGGCATTTCTCTTTCTGTGCCTGGCTTATTTCGCTTAACATAATTTTCTGTAAATTCATCCATGTTGCTGCAAATGGCAGTATTGCAGTATTGCATTTTTTTTTAAGGCAGAGCAGTATTGCATTCTTTTTTATTATGGTATATATACTTATTCCATTAAGTATATATACCACATTTTCCTTACCCAGTCATCTGTCGATGGTCATTTAGTTTGATTCCAACTCTTGGCTACTGTAAATAGAGCTGTCAGGAGGGCAGGTATCCCTTCGACATGATGATTTCCATTCCTTTGGGTATACACCCAGCGGTGGGATTGCTGGATCGTGTGGCAGTTCTATCTGTAGTTCTTTGAGGAACTTCCATTCTGTTTTCCATAATGGCTATTCTAATTTACAGTCCCACCAATAGTGTGGAAGAGTTCTTCTTTCTCTACTTCCTTGTCAGCATTTGTTATTCTCTCTTTCTGATAACAGCCAGACTAACTGGGGTGAGATGATATCTCAACGTGGTTTTCATTTGCATTTCCCTGATGCTTAGTGACGTTGAGCATTTTTTCATGTGTCTGTTGGCCATTTCTGTATCTTCCCTCGAGACATGACTATTTAGCTCCTTTGCCCATTTTTTAATCAGGTTACTTGATGTTTTTAATGTTAAGTTGTTTGAGTTCCTTTATATTCTGAATATTAGTCCCTTGCTGGATGCATGATTTGCAAGTATTTTCTCCCATTTTGTAGGTTGTCTTTTTGCTCTGTTGTTTCTTTTGCTGTGCAGAAGCCTTTCAGTTTGATATATTTTATTTTTTCTTTTGTTGCTTGTGCTTTTGGGGTCTTATTCATAACGTCTTTGTCCAATCCTACATCCTGAACTGTTTTCCCTGTGTTTTCTTTCAGGAGTTTTATAGTTTTATAGTTTTAGGTCTTATATTTAAGTCTTTAATCCATTTTGAGTTGATTTTGGTATGTGGCAAAAGGTATGGGTCTAGTTTCATTCTTCTGCCTATGGATGTCCAGTTTTTCTAGCACCATTTATTGAAGAAGCAGTCTTTTCCCCAGTTTATGTTCTGTGCCTTTTGGGAAGATCAGTTGGCTGTAAGTATGTGAGTTGATTTCTGGATTCTCTACTCTGTTCCATTGGTCTGAGTGTCTGTTTTTATGCCAATACCAAGTTGTTTTGGTTACTATAGCTTAGTAATATAATTTGAGGTCAGGCAGTGTAAGAGCTCCATCTTTATTTATTTATTTATTTTTTGCTCAGAATTGCTTTGGTTATTGGGGGTCTTTTGCTGTTCCATATGAATGTTAGGATTGTTTTTTCTATTTATATGAAGAATGTCATTGGTATTCTTTTTTTTTTTTTTTTAATTTTATTTGGTCGATATACATTGTGTCTGATTATTGCTCCCCATCACCAAAACCTCGCTCCCTTCTCCCTCCCCCCTCCCCCCCAACAATGTCCTTTCTGTTTGCTTGTCGTATCAACTTCAAATAATTGTGGCTGTTATATCTTCTTCCCCCCCCCGTTTGTTTGTGTGTGTGTGTGTGTGTGAATTTATATATTAATTTTTAGCTCCCACCAATAAGTGAGAACATGTGGTATTTCTCTTTCTGTGCCTGACTTGTTTCACTTAAAATAATTCTCTCAAGGTCCATCCATGTTGTTGCAAATGGCAGTATTTCATTCATTTTTATAGTTGAGTAGTATTCCATTGTGTAGATGTACCACATTTTCCGTATCCACTCATCCGATGATGGGCATTTGGGCTGGTTCCAACTCTTGGCTATTGTAAAGAGTGCTGCGATAAACATTAGGGAACAGGTATACCTTCGACTTGATGATTTCCATTCCTCTGGGTATATTCCCAACAGTGGGATGGCTGGGTCGTATGGTAGATCTATCTGCAATTGTTTGAGGAACCTCCATACCATTTTCCATAGAGGCTGCACCATTTTGCAGTCCCACCAACAATGTATGAGAGTTCCTTTTTCTCCGCAGCCTCGCCAGCATTTATCGTTCATAGTCTTTTGGATTTTAGCCATCCTAACTGGGGTTAGATGGTATCTCAATGTGGTTTTGATTTGCATTTCCCGGATGCTGAGTGATGTTGAGCATTTTTTCATATGTCTGTTGGCCATTTGTATATCTTCCTTAGAGAAATGCCTACTTAGCTCTTTTGCCCATTTTTTAATCGGGTTGCTTGTTTTCTTCTTGTACAGTTGTTTGAGTTCCTTATATATTCTGGATATTAATCCTTTGTCAGATATATATTTTGCAAATATTTTCTCCCACTCTGTTGGTTGTCTTTTAACTCTTTTAATTGTTTCTTTTGCTGTGCAGAAGCTTTTTAGTTTGATATAATCCCATTTGTTTATTTTTCCTTTGGTTGCCCGTGCTTTTGGGGTCGTATTCATGAAGTCTGTGCCCAGTCCTATTTCCTGAAGTGTTTCTCCTATGTTTTCTTTAAGAAGTTTTATTGTTTCAGGGTGTATATTTAAATCCTTAATCCATTTTGAGTTGATTTTAGTATACGGCGAGAGGTATGGATCTAGTTTCATTCTCCTGCATATGGATATCCAGTTATCCCAGCACCATTTGCTGAAGAGGCAGTCCCTTCGCCACTGAATAGGCTTGGTGCCTTTGTCAAAGATCAGCTGACAGTAAGTGTGTGGGTTGATTTCTGGATTCTCTATTCTATTCCATTGGTCAGTGTGTCTGTTTTTATGCCAGTACCATACTGTTTTGGTTATTATAGCTTTGTAGTATAGCTTAAAGTCAGGTAGTGTTATGCCTCCAGCTTTATTTTTTTTGCTCAGCATTGCTTTGGATATGCATGGTCTTTTATTGTTCCATATAAATGTCTGGAGAGTTTTTTCCATTTCTGAGAAAAATGTCTTTGGAATTTTGATGGGGATTGCATTGAATTTGTATATCACTTTGGGTAGTATGGACATTTTCACTATTTTGATTCTTCCAATCCAAGAGCATGGGATATCTTTCCATCTTCTTCTATCCTCTCTAATTTCTCTCAGCAGTGGTTTGTAGTTCTCATTATAGAGATTTTTCACCTCCTTGGTTAACTCGATTCCTAAGTATTTTTTTTTTTTGGTGGCTATTGTAAATGGGCAGGCTTTCTTGATTTCTCTTTCTGCATGTTCACTGTTGGAGAAAAGAAATGCTACTGATTTTTGTGTGTTGATTTTGTATCCTACTACTGTGCTGAAATCATTTATCAATTCCAACAGTTTTTTTGTAGAGGTTTTAGGCTGTTCGATATATAGGATCATGTCATCTGCAAACAGGGACAGTTTGACTTCATCTTTTCCAATCTGGATGCCCTTTATTTACTTCTCTTCTCTGACTGCTCTGGCTAGTACTTCCAACACTATGTTGAATAGGAGTGGTGAGAGTGGGCATCCTTGTCTAGTTCCTGTTCTTAAAGGAAAAGCTTTCAGCTTTTCCCCATTCAGGATGATATTGGCTGTGGGTTTGTCATATATGGCTTTAATTATGTTGAGATACTTTCCCTCTATACCTAACTTATAGAGGGTCTTTGTCATGAATGAGTACTGAACTTTATCAAATGATTTCTCAGCATCTATAGAGATGATTATATGGTCCTTGTGTTTGAGTTTATTAATATGGTGTATCACATTTATTGATTTGCGTATGTTGAACCAACCTTGCATCCCTGGGATGAATCCCACTTGATCGTGATGAATAATTTTACGTATGTCTTGCTGTATTCTGTTTGCTAGTAATTTAGTGAGGACTTTGCATCTATATTCATCAAGGATATTGGCCTATAGTTTTCTTTTTTGGTTATATCTTTACCTGGTTTTGGTGTCAGGATGATGTTTGCTTCATAGAATGAGTTTGGGAGATTTGCGTCCGTTTCAGTCTTTTGGAATAGTTTCTAAAGAATCGGTGTCAATTCACGTTTGAATGTTTGGTAAAATTCTGCTGTGAATCCATCTGGTCCTGGGCTTTTCTTTGTTGGGAGCCTTCTGATAACAGCTTCAATCTCCTTTATTGTTATTGGTCTGTTCAAATTTTCTACGTCTTCACGGTTCAGTTTTGGGAGCTTGTGTGTGTCCAGAAATTTATCCATTTCCTCCAGATTTTCAAATTTGTTGGCGTATAGTTGTTTATAGTAGTCTCGAATGATTCCTTGTATTTCAGATGAATCAGTTGTAATATCGCCTTTTTCATTTCTAATTTTTGTTATTTGAGTCTTCTCTCTTCTTTTTTTTCTTAGCCATGCTAATGGTTTGTCAATTTTATTTATCTTTTCAAAAAACCAACTTTTTGATTCGTTGATCTTTTGAATTGTTTTTTGGGTTTCAATTTCATTCAGTTCTGCTCTGATCTTAATGATTTCTTTCCGTCTGCTAACTTTAGGTTTGGATTGTTCTTTTTTTTCTAGTTCTTTAAGGTGAAGTGTTAGGTTGTTCACTTGCCATCTTTCTATTCTTCTGAAGTGAGCATTTAATGCAATAAATTTTCCCCTCAATACTGCTTTTCCAGTATCCCACAGGTTTTGGTATGATGTATCATTGTTTTCATTAGTTTCAATAAATTTTTTGATTTCCTGCTTGATTTCTTCTTGGACCCATATGTCATTAAGTAGAATGCTGTTTAATTTCCATGTGTTTGTATATTTTCCAGAGTTTCGTTTGTTATTAATTTCTAGTTTTAATCCATTGTGGTCTGAGAAGATACATGGGATAATTGCAATTTTTTTGAATTTATTGAGACTTGATTTGTGACCTAATATGTGATCTATCCTGGAAAATGATCCATGTGCTGCTGAGAAGAATGAATATTCTGAGGTTGTTGGGTGGAATGTTCTGTAGATATCTGCCAATTCCAATTGGTCTAGAGTCTTGTTTAGATCTTGTGTTTCTCTACTGATTCTTTGCCTAGATGATCTGTCTAATATTGACAGTGGGGTATTCAGGTCCCCTGCTATTATGGTATTAGTGTCTATTTCCTTCTTTAGGTCTAATAGAGTTTGTTTTATAAATCTGGCTGCTCCAACATTGGGTGCATACATATTTATGATTGTTATGTCTTCTTGATGGATCAGTCCTTTTATCATTAAGTAGTGTCCCTCATTGTCTCTTTTTATGGTTTTTAGTTTAAAGTCTATTTTGTCAGATATAAGAATAGCTACTCCAGCTCGTTTTTCTTTTCTGTTTGCATGGTAAATCTTTTTCCATCCTTTCACTCTTAGTCTGTGTGAATCTTTATGGGTGAGGTGGGTCTCTTGTAGGCAGCATATAGTTGGGTCCTGCTTTTTGATCCAGTCAGCCAGTCTGTGTCTTTTAATTGGGGAATTTAAGCCTTTTACATTAAGAGTTGTTATTGAATAGTGTTGATTTATTCCTAGCATTTTATTGGTTGTTTGGTTGTCTTAGGTGTCTTTTGTTCCTTGCTTTCTGATTTACTGTTTGTTTTCTGTGTTTGTTGGTTCCTTAGGTTGTAGATAGTGTTTTTGTTAGCTTGTTTTCTCTTCATGAATGCCATTTTTATTATACTAGCGGGTTTAGATTTTTCTTGGGTTTTTATGGCAGTGGTAGTTATTTTTCAGGAACCAAACCCAGTACTCCCTTGAGGATTTTTTGTAATGGTGGTCTTGTGGTAGTGAACTCCCGCAGTTTTTGTTTGTCTGAGAAATATACTATTTGCCCCTCATTTCGGAAGGATAGCCTTGCAGGGTAGAGCATTCTTGGCTGGCAATCTTTGTCTTTTAGTATTTTGAAAATATCGTCCCATTCCTTTCTAGCTTTTAGGGTTTGTGATGAAAAGTCTGATGTTAACCTGATTGGGGCTCCCTTATAGGTGATTTGACGCTTCTCTCTTGCAGCTTTTAAGATTCTCTCTTTATCTCTGAGTTTTGCCAATTTGACTATGACATGTCTTGGAGAAGGTCTTTTTGGGTTGAATACGTTTGGAGATCGTTGAGCTTCCTGAATCTGAAGATCTGTGATTTTTCCTATACCTGGGAAGTTTTCTGCCACTATTTTGTTGAATATGTTTTCAATGGAATCACCATTTTCCTCCCCTTCTGGAATACCCATGACTCGGATATTTGATCGCTTATGGTTGTCTGATATCTCTCTCAGATTTTCTTCCATGTCCTTGATTCTTTTTTCTTTCTTTTTGTCTGCTTGTGTTATTTCAAACAGCCCATCTTCAACTTCAGAGGTTCTCTCTTCAACTTCGACAAGCCTGCTGGTTAAACTCTCCGTTGTTTTTTTTATTTTGCTGAATAACTTCTTCAGTTCAGCAAGTTCTGCTACATTTTTTTTCAGGACATTGATTTCCTTGTATATTTCCTCTTTCAGATCCTGTATACTTTTCCTCATTTCATCATGATGTCTAGCTGAGTTTTCTTGTATCTCATTCAGTTTCCTTAGAATTATCACTCGAAATTCCTTGTCAGTCATTTCAAGGGCTTCTTGTTCTATAGGATCTAGAGTTTGAGATTTATTAACTTTTGGTGGTGTACTTTCTTGATTTTTTGTATTTCTGGTATCTTTTTTTTGGTGTTTATTCATTGTGGCCGGGGGTTTCACAGTTCACCTTTCTGGTCAGCTTGGACTCTGCTGGGCTGGTGGATCACGTACCACAGGGTGTATGATCTCTGTTGAGCTTTCACTTCCTGTGCAGGACTTCTCCCTGTTCCGTGTGCTCTGGCCCAGGCTGTTAGATCGTGCAGTGGCGACCCCACCGGGTGTGTGGTTTCTGTCGAGTCTCCGCCTCCCTGGCCGCACGTCTCCCCACTCTGTGTGCACTGTGCTGGGCTTGGGCGTGTCTTCTGCACCCCTCGTCTATCAGCTGGGCCTTCAAGACCCTGCTCGGCACCGCCTCGCCCAGGAAGTCTACCAGGTTTCTGCTGGGCACAGACGACCGGTCTCTCTGGGTGCCTTTGTAGCACTGTGTAGATCTTTCTCGGGTCTTGTTCACCTTTGTATTCCCCCAGTATAAACCGAGTCTAGCGCCCACCTGCAGCCTGGTCTCCAGCAGGTTCAAGCGGACCTGGGAACTCTCCTACCACACTATTCCCAACCAGAAATTCGTTAGGCTTTTTTCCAAACTGGTGGCCGCAGAGATGGTATCTGCCTCCCAGTAACAGGGAGTTTACCTGGGGCCGGAGTCCAGGGTATGGTGGAGTGACAGTCGGCCCGCCCGTACTTCCTTGCCCTCCTGACACTGGCCCGGGACACCCCCTGCCACCAGCCCCGCCAGAGAACCGCGGAGGGAGTGGGAGCCGAGGCCGGTCCGCAGGCTCCGGAAAGCCTGGCGCCAGGCCAAGCAAGTGGGAGGGCTCAGTGATGGCCGAGCAGGGCGGAGCTGCCCGCACCTGGGAAAATGGAGGCAGCACCGGGGCGGTGAGTGGCCTGGTGGTGCAGGCGGGAGCCGCGTGGGCATCCACCCCCCGAACAGAGCTGTGCCAGGGATCACTCACAGTGCTGTGCCAGGTCGGGTGCTCGCTCTCTGTCTCTGGTTTGCCACCTTTCCCAGTTCTCGGACGCTGCCGCCTCGGGCTGTTCAGTCGCGGCGCGGCTCGGGCACTCCCAGGAATCTTCTTTAATGCCGGCCTGAAACCTCGAATCCTGAATAGGGCAGCTGGCCGCCTTCAGCGAGGCCCCGGCCTCCGGGATCCTGGCTGCATCCACAGCAGCCCTGGCGCCCTGTTCCCTGTTTTGAGACTCGCTTTTGCAGCTAAGAAACAGTTCTTTTCCTGCTCCACACTTCAAAGCTGTTGCCTGCAAATGAGGCAGCCTCTCCTGCCGGGGGCAAAGTGGCGGTCGCCCCCCACGACCGGTCAGCAGCAGCAGTCCTCCCTTAAGAGATGGCGAGAGGAAGGTCCACAAGTTTCCCGGCTGCCTGAGGCCCAGTGGCCACCTTTTCCACCTCAGCTACTCCGCGCCAGCCGCCGCAGCTGCTGCCATCTTGAAAAACTGTCATTGGTATTCTGATGGGGATTACAATGAATCTGTATATCGCTTTGGGTAATATGGACATTTTCACAATGTTGATTCTTTAATCCAAGAGCACAGAATGTCTTTCCATCTTTTTGTGTCCTCTTTAACGTCTTTCAGCAGTGATTTGAACTTCTCTTTATAGATATATTTCACATCTTTGTTTAAATTTATTACTTGGTATTTTATTTATTTATTTATTTATTATTTATTTTATTTATTTATATTTATTTGTTTATTTATTTATTTGTGACTATTGTCAATGGGCTTGCTTTCTTGCTTTCTTTTTGTTTTTCTTCTAATTCTTGTTGGAGTATTAAAATGCTCCTGATTTTTGCTTGTTGATTTTGTATCTTGAAGCTTTACTGAGATCATTTATCAGCTCTAAGAGCTTTTTGGTAGAGTCTTTAGGTTTTTCTATATATAGGATCATGTCATCTGCAAGAGGGACAGTTAGACTTCATCTTTTCCAATCTGGATGTCCTTTATTTCTTTTTCTTGCCTGATTTCTTTGGCTAGTACTTCCAATACTATGTTAAATAGGAGTGCTAAGAGTGGATATCCTTGTCTTATTCCAGTTCTTAAGGAAAAGCTTTCAGCTTTTCCCCATTCAGAATGATTTTGGTGGTGGGTTTGTTATATATGGTTTTTATTGTGTTGAGATATTTTCTTTCTGTAACTAATTTACTGAGAGTCTTCATCATGAAGGGATGTTGAATTTTGTCAAATGTTTTTTTCTGCATCTATTGAGATAATCAGATGCCTTTTGTCCTTGCTTTTGTTGATGTGCTGTATCACATTTACTGACTTGCATATGATGAACCATCCTTGCATCCCTGGGATGAATTCTGCTTGATCATGCTGTATAATTTTTTTGATGTGTTGCTGTTTTCTGTTTGCTGATATTTTGTTGAGGATTTTTGCATATATGTTTATCAGAGATACTGGCCTATAGTTTTCTTTTTTTGTTATATCTTTGTCTGGTTTGATACCAGGGTGATGCTGGCCTCACAGAATGAGTATGGGAGAATCTCCTCTGTTTCAATTTTTTGGAATAGTCTGAAGAGAATTGGTATTAATTCCTTTTTAAAAGTTTGGTAGAATTCAGCTGTAATGCCACCCAGTCCTGGGCTTTTCTTTGTTGAGAGACTACTGATTAGTGCTTTAATCTCATTGCTTTTTATTGATCTGTTCAGGTTTTCCATGTCTTCATGGTTCAGTCTTAGTAATTTGAATGTTTCCTGAAATTTATCCATTTTCTCCAGGTTTTCTAATATATTGGTGTATAATTGTTTATAATAGTCTCTAATGGTTTTTTTATATTTCTGTTGTATCAGTTGTAATGTTTCCTCTTTTATTTCTGATTTTTGTTATTTGGGTCTTCTTTCTTTTTTAGTTAGCCTAGCTAATGGTTTGTCTATTTTGTTTATCTTCTCAAAAAGCCAACTTTTTGTTTAATTGATCTTTTGTATATAATTTGGGGGGACTCTATTTCATTTAGTTATGCTATGACATTAATTATTTGTTTCCATCTACTAATTTTGGGATTGGTTTGTTCTTGTTTTTCTAGTTCCTTGAGGTGTAGCATTAGATTGTTTTTTTGAAATCTTTCTATTCTTTTGATATAAGCATTTCTTGCAATAACCTTCCCTCTTAGTACTGCTTTTGCACTATCCCACAGGTTTTGGTATGATGTGTCTATATTTTCATTAGTTTCAATAAATTTTTTTATTTCCTGTAATTTCTTCTTGGACCCATAGATCATTCAGGAGTATGTTGTTTAATTTCCATGTGTTTGTTTAGTTTCCAGAGTTTTTCTTGTTATTGATCTCTAGTTTTAATTTTTTGTGGTCTAAAAAGATATTTGAAATGATTTCAATTTTTTAAAAAATTTGTTGAGGCTTTATTTTTGACCTAACTTTGCCTATTCTGGAGAATGTATGTGATCAGAAGAATGTACATCTGTAATTTCGGGATGAAAAGTTCTGTGGATATCTTCCATGTCCAACTGGTCTAAAGTGTAGTTTAAATCCTGTGTTTCTCTGTTGATTTGTTGCTTAGATGATCTATGCAAGGTTGACAGAGTTGTGTTTGGGTCCCCAACAATTACTGTATTGAGATCTATCTCTTTCTTTAGGTCTAATAGTGTTTGCTTTTTATATCTGGGTGCTCCATTGTTGGGTGCATATATATTTATGATTGTTATGTCATCTTGCTGGATAGATCCCTTCATCAGTATATAATGGCCTTCTTTGTCTTTTTATGATTTTTGGTTTAAAGTCTATTTTATCTGATATAAGAATAGCTACTCCTGCTGCTTGTTTTTGGTTTCCATTTGCATTGTACATCTTTTTGCATACCTTCACTTTTAGTCTGTGTGTGTCTTTACAGGTGAGGTGAGTTTCTTGTAGACAGCATATAATTGGGTCTAGGTTTTTAATCCAATCAGCCAGTGTGTCTCTTTTGAGTGAGGAATTTAATCCATTTACATTTAGGGTTGTTATTGAAAGGTATTGTCTTATTCCTGACATTTAAGTGATTTTTTTTTTTTTATGGTTCACTTAAAAATCTTTTGTTCCCTTCTTTCTCTTTATTGTTTGTCTTCAGTGTTCACTGGTTTTGTTTGAGGTGGTATTAGGTATGGTTTCTTTCTCTTTCTTTTTTGCATATCTGGTCCACCAGCAGTGTTTGTTCTTTCTTTTATAGTTGTGGTGGTCATTATCACTTTTCAGGTTCCAGTGCAGGACTCCCTTAAGGATTTCTTGTAGACCTGGACATGTGGTGGTGATCTCCTGCAGCTTCTGTTTGTCTGGGAAATACACTATTACCCCTTCATTTCTGAAAGATAGCCTTGCTGGGTATAGTATTCTTGGCTGGAGTTGGAGGGGTTTTTTTTTTTTTTTTTTTTTTTTTTTTTTTTTTTTTGCTTTTAGTACTTTGAATATATCATCCCATTCTCTTCTGTACTGTAGGGTTTCTGTTGAGAAGTTTGCTGTTAGTCTAATAGAGTCTCCCTTGTAGGTGACTTGAAGCTTCCCTCTTGCTGTTTTTAGGATTCTCTCTTTGTCTTTGACTTTTGACAGTTTGACTACAATGTACCTTGGACAGTACCTTTTTGGTTTCAATTACTTGGGGATCTTTGAGCCTCTTGGAGCTGGAAGTCTGTATCTCTGTAAATATCTGGGATGTTTTCCAGTATTATTTCATTGAATATGTTTTCAATGACTTTCCTTTCTCCTCCTCTTCTGGGGAAGCCATAATTCAGATGTTTGTGCACTTAAGGTGGTCTGATACCTCGCTTAGATTTTCCTCATTTTTTAAATTCTTTTTTCTTTTTGTCTGCTTGGGTTGTTTCAAAAAGACTGTCTTCAAGATCATAATTCTTTCTTCCACTTTCTCTAGCCTGCTGCCTATGTAATAAAAAATTACAGTTTTTATTTCATTGAATGAGTCTTTCAGTTCCAGAAGTTCTGCTATGTTTTTTTTTTATGGTATTTATCTCTTTGTAAATTTCCTCCTTTATGTCCTGGATTGATTTTCTTATTTTGTTGTGTTGCCTAATTGAGTTTTCTTGTTTCTCACTGAGTTTCTTTAACAGTGTTACTCAGAATTAACTTTCAGACATATCAAGTGTTTCCTGTTGTATGGGATCTGATATTTGGGAATTATAGTGTTCCTTTGGTGGTGTCATATTTTCTTGTTTTTGTTTTGTCTTGTTTTGTTTCACATTTCTAGTATCCCTACTTTGCTGCCTAGTCATCTGGTAATTGCTTCTTCTATTATTCTGGAGTATCTTTTGAGGAGAGAGATTCCCTCCTGTAGATTTTGTATATATTGCCTGTTGGGTGGGGCACTTAAGTTTTGTTCTGGAAAAATTCAGTAGTTCCAGGTAGACTCAGTTATTCTGGGTAGACCCAGTATTTCTGGGGGATGCTGGCATCTACCTCTGTGGCTTGTGCTATGTGCATGGTTGGGCCCATGCAGGTGAGTGGGGGCTGTGTGGGCAGCCAGGAAGCTGGGACCACACAGGTGGCTGGATTGGAGGGCCCACACATATATGTGGGGCCACACAGGTGGCTGTGCTGTCTGGGACCATGTGGGTGGCTTGATGGCTGGTCCCACATGGGTCAGTGGGGCCGTGCAGGTGGCTGGATGGCAAGGTCCATGTGGTTGGATATAGCTGCAAGGGTGACTGGGCAGTTGGGGTCATATGGACAGGAGGAGCCACATAGGCAGCCAGGAAGATGGGGCTGCAGGAGCAGCTAGATAGCTGGGCCCTCACAGGTGGGCCAAACTGGTGGCCAGGCAGTTGGAGTCACATGGGTGGCTGGGGCCACACAGGTGGCTATAAGGCTGAAGCTGCACAGGCAGCTGGAAGGCTGGAGACTTACAGGCACCCAGTGCCACACAGGCTACATGGGCCATGCAGTGGGATGCACTGTACAGGATTAATTCTTGTGCAAGAAGAAGGGCAAGAGCTCTAGGACTAGACAATGGAACAGGCAACCACAGCAATGGTGAGGGTGGGCTGGGGCAGGAGCAGGAGGAGGGTTGCCACTGAAAAGTGGTTACAACTGAGCAGATTCTTTCTGTTACAAGGGAGAATTCCTCCTGGCTGATCCTGGTTTGCAAGATGTGGTGGCCACTTCTGCTCTACACCAACCACGGGGGTGGTTTTCATGCTCCACAGGGTCCTCACCAGGCTCTACTGCCCTCCCATGCTCTCCCACCAATACTCTCTGTGGCATTATCCTGCCTACAACACCAATTATAGAGCTAGGGCTAGGGTGTGAAGCTCACAGATCCCTCGAGCCCTTCACAAACTCTTCGCACACAGGTCTATGAGCTAAGTAACTGGCAAAAAGGTCCTTGGAGCCTTGGTTGAAGAAGGAATAGTCTTTTTTTTTTGTCTTTTTTTTCGTGACCTGCACTCAGCCAGTGAGTGCACCGGCCATTCCCATATAGGATCTGAACCCGCGGCGGAGCGTCGCCGCGCTCCCAGCACCGCCGCGCTCCCAGCGCCGCACTCTCTCGAGTGCGCCACGGGCTCAGCCTGGAATAGTCTTTATTCAGCACACACACATGCTAAGAGTTAAGCAGTCCACCCACGTCTAATACCTAGGCAGTACAAAGGAGGAACTCAGAAACTCAACTGCTACAGGCAAAGTCCAAAGAAAAATTGAAACTGAGCAGGTGCCAGCAGAGTAAACATGCTGTATTGTTAGACGGGAGCTCTCTGCGGCCAGCCTGTTTCAAACTGCTGCACACACAAAAGCAATTAACTAGAAAGATACATGGGTACACATGCACACTATTCCACCCACAAAACTTGTTTACAAGAAATGCGCTGCTGGACCCCCCAGCCAGACCTGAGCTGAGGGAGCTTGACTAAATTATCTTATTTTCCTCACACTCTCCCCCATATTTAGCTGCTTTTTCCTTGATCTGGTCCATTTCTGTGGGAGGATCATGCATTAGGCACAGCTAGTCTGCCATCTTACCCTACCTCAAATCATTAGCTTTCCAACACTACTACTTATTGGCTTTCTGAATGATGACCCAGGAGAAATGACACCAACGAAAATAGAATGAATAGACTACTTACTGTGTTTGATTATATTGAAAAGAATTTTGGGGGAAAGAAATAATTAATGTACATAGAAAATAAAGCAAAAAAGAAAGTAATTCTTAACTACAAGAATATGAAAGTTGTAGAATACAGGATATATCATTATAATGTACTATGTAGCTCAGTTATGAACAATATTTATGTAGTAATACTAAGATTAACCCTGAATATTAGTTAAGCAAAAGTTATGATATACATAAAGTGACAGGATGAGGGGTGTTTGTTGGGAGAGGAGAAAACAAGAAGTAAAGAAAGAGAAGCCTAAACTTTCTGCCAATGAAAGTCAGGAGATAATATATAAAATGAAAGAACCAATAAATAGCAATGTATGCATATAACTTCACAATACAAAATGTTCCTGACTCATGATGGTTCCATGTGCAATTTTTTGACTTCACCATGGTGCAAAAGTGATACACATTCAGTAGAAATTGTACTTCGAGTGCCCATACAATCATTCTTTGTTTGAATTTCAATACAGTTCTCAATAAATTAGGCGAGATATTCAGCACTTTATTATGAAATAGGCTTTGTATTAGGTAATTTTGCCCAACTGAAAGCTAGTATAAGTTCTGAACACATTTAAGTTAGGCTAGGCTAAGCTATAATGTTTGGTAGATTAGGTTTATTAAATGCATTTTTGACTTAAAGATATTTTCAACTTACCATGGGTTTATCTAGATGAAACTCCATTGTAAATGGAGGAACATCTTTATATTGGTAAATAGTAGATGAAATGCTGAAAGAGTATACTAAGTTTTCCCCAAGTGACCAGGAGAAAGGAGGCATAAGGCCAGGGACTTCTGTTTATAATAATAAGCTTTGCAATTGTTTAAACTAGGTACATTTATTCCTCAATAAAAATGAAAATTAATTTTAAATATATTTCAAATGTAAACTGAAGAATTAATTGATAGAGTCTAGTTAGTGATAGTTTGCAGACTCATAACCTTTTACTTTATTAAAACAAGTGTAATCTATGTTCGTAAAATAAAATTCAAAATCAGAGAAAAGTTTAACTTGGAAAGTGAAAGCCTTTGGAATTCTACCACTCAGAGAAAGCCAGTGTAGACAGTATAACTCTTCCCAAATTTATGTGTTTACAAAAAAATGCAATTATACTACAGAAACTATTTTGCAACTTGTACTTCTCTTTTTCTCTATAAAGGTCCCGGACATCTTTGTATGTCAGTATGTAGATTAACCATACTTATTTTTAATAGATATATAATATTTCATAGTAGAGATACATATTGAACATAAAATATTTTATTATATGATGTATTACAGTGCATTAAATTATTTATCTGTTGATTTTTCCCACTTTCCAAAAATACTTTAATGACTCTCCTTTACATATACATTTGTACAATTCTAAGAGTACTTCTGGAGTATAAGTTTTTTAAGTGCAAACACTGGCTCAAGAGGTATGAGCACTTTATATTTTAGTGGATATTACTAAATAGTCCTTTGAAAACATTGTGGTTTTGGATAGTCCCACCAATGGTGGATACTAGTGCCCAATATACTTATGCAGTCCTTATTGGCACATTAATAGAAAATTATGTGTTTACAAAGAATTTTTATATTATTGTGCTATGAACTGAATTGCACCTCCCCAAAATTCATATGTTGAAGCCCTAACCTCAGTGTGACTATTTGAAGATAGGGCCTGTGAGGAGGTGATAATGGTTAAATGAAGTCATAAGGGTGGGGCTCTAATCTGATAACACTGGTGCCCTTATAAGATGAAGAGACATCAGAGTTCTCTATCTCCACTATGTGAGGCACAGAGAGAAGGCAGCTGTCTCCAAGCCAGGAAGAGAGCCCTAACCATTAAATGACCTTGCTAGACCTTAATCTGGAACATCTGGCCTCAAAAACTGTGAGCAGAAATTCTTCTGTGTTTAAGTCATGCAGTCTATGGTATTTTATTATGGCGGCCTGAGCAGACTAATACATATGCCATTTTATTTAAAACTCCTGCCTGAAAGGAAAAACCCCAGCCTGAGTGCAAAATAAGACACACCAGGAGACAGGGACTCAACCAAAGTGTATTAGGCAGGCAAAATGAACAAGTGGGCTGCCTTCTCGAAAGTGGGAGCAGCAGCAGGGAGAGTCGGGCTGGGCCTTTTATATCCAGTTAGGCTGAGCTGGACTGTTCCTATTGGCTAAGAAGGAAGGGGGAGGGAAGCGAGCGGGGTTTAAGCTGAGCTGGGACTGTCTCATAGGTGGGCAAAATTGTGCGCATGGGAAGGTGACGTGGCAGCTAGGAGATTTTTCTGGATGGGGGCTTTACAGGAAACTTTCTCAGGCGCCATTTTGTGTATCTCAGTCTTTAATGCCATTTTACTTTTCTGGCGGAGGGTATGTTAGCCAACACTGTCAATGAAGTGAGGTACAACCACTTCTAATTTACAGGTGAGGAAACTAAGGCATTAAGAACTTGCTCAGATCACATTGTCTTTAAATGGCGACGCAGGGAGAAGAATGCAGCTCCTTTGAATCACAAATAGGTGCTACTTCTCACTACAGAAGAGTAGTCTTGTTTATTATAATTCCAGCTCACTTATTAGCTTCTACTATGGGAAACCTAATAGAATCATAAAATGATTGAGTTGGAAAAGTATTTGGAGACTATCTAGTCTAGCAAAGGAAATGAGGCCCTGAAAGACCAAGTAACTGGCCCAAGATCACATAGCTAGTTAATGGGAAATCTGGAATTGAAATTCGATTTGATTTGAGTCCAGTGTTCTCTAATTTTGACACACTCATATTTCAGAGTTATATATATATATATATTGATATATATAACTCTCTCTATATATATATTTAGTTTAAGAATTTTATTTCATCCTAAGTCTAAATCTAACACAGTTATTTTTCAGGCCACAAACTTTATCTTATAAAATAGAAGTTTCCCTTTAATACCAGTTAGATTGATTTTCTGATACCTGATGTAGCACATAATGGCCAATATTTGTTTCAATCTTTTTTTTTTTTTTTTAGCATGATCAACCCTAATTCCTTTATATATGACTCAGTTACAGGACTTAGTTCATTCAAGGACTGAAGACTTCCACATCTCTAATTTCTATGCTAATTAAGATGTTGGTCTCAGTTTTTGGATATGTGTGACAGGAGATTAGAATTGTATCTGCTTCCTGTATAGCAACAAAATGATGATTTACACTGCTGCCAGGTGAGTCCCCTTAGCGTCATAAATCTTAGCGATACTATGCACTGTCTGAAGATGAAGCCCAATATTCAGAAAGCAGTACAGTAATTTTTGCTGACAGTTACCCCACCAAGACAAAAAAGGAAATGTGTTGGGGGGAGCCACAGATTATTCTCAAAATTAGCGAAACGAGAGTCATTTTAGGAAAATAATTATTTTTCTTCTAAAAAGTGCTATAGATATTTTATCATTTTATTTTTTTAAAATGAGTTTTGGCATTTAAGAGTTAAAGTGAAAATGGCAGAGAATTCATTTAAAATCTTTTTCTTTCTACCTCCTCGCAAGATAGCACGTTCAGTAGCTTGATTTCAAATACATTTTTTGAAATAACAAAGGGAATTAAACTCAATAATATGTTAAATATGCCGTGCCAATGTATTATTTTTCTGCAAAACTGCTTATACAGCATGATATATAATACAACACTGTGGCTATTTGTAGAGGAACTGCAAGGTAATACTGATTCACTGAATGTTTTCAAGACTTAGATGAAACTTTGACTAGAAACAGCTTACAGACATCCAACTAATGTTTTTCTAGTGTCCAGAGGAATAATGGGGCTTTTCAAAATCATTTCATAATATCATAAATACTTACAGATGCTCCTCAACTTAGAATGGGGTTACATCCTGATAAACCCATGGTAAGTTGAAAATACCTTAAGTTGAAAGTGCATTTAATACACCTAAAATACCAAACATCACAGCTTACCTTAGCCTAGCCTACATTAAATGTGTTCAGAACACTTACATTAGCTTACAGTTGGGCAAAATCATCTACCACAAAAGCCTATTTTATAATAAAGTGCTGAATCTCTCATGTAATTTATTGAATACTGTACCGAAAGTGAAACAGATTGGTTATGGGTACTCGAGTATGGTTTCTACTGAAGGCACATTGCTTTTGCACCATCACAAAGTTGACAATTCCTACATGGAACCATCGAGAGCTGGAGGCTGCCTGTACTCAATCAATTTTGAATTGTATTTATCTTTCAATAAAAGAATTAAACAAAATTATAAAAATTACTCTCAATAACACTGTCCACAGGAAGCTGATTATCAAACTATTTTAGTAGTCAAAATGCAATGCTTCTCTCCACTCAGAAAAGAATACAAGAGAAGAAGAGCAGCAGGAAGCAGGATATTAGAAGGGAGAATTGGTAAGCCTCTCTGCACATCAGAATCTTGGGCAGCTTTTACAGAGCACAAGTGCCCACACTCTGCCTCGAGATTCTGATTCAACTGCTCTGGATTGTAGCCAGGCATGATTTTCATGCTTAACATAGATTGGAAACAACCATGATAGGAGAATATAAGGCATCTCAGTGGCCTCATGAGCATTGCAGAGAATAAACACTCCTGTTATCTGAGGGTTGGCACTTTAGGTACATGTTCTACTGCCCACAAGGATGGAAACTGGCAATGCTGCCTGCTTGCTGTGTGTGCTTGAGCAAGTTTCTCAACATTTGGTGCTTCAATTTCACCATCTATAGAATGGGAATGATAGCACTATCTCATGAGGTTGTCATTAGGATAAAATGAAGTGATCCACAAGAAGGTTTAGTTCAGTGCCTGGCACATAGTAAGTTCTCAGTATGTTTCATCTGTCTACTCCACTGGGAGAGAGTAATGAGGACATTTCTTTGCCTTTTAAGCACTTACTAACTGAGGCATACACACACACATACACACAGAACTCAACTGAAACATGCTAAACATTTCATAGGATGGGGAATGAAAAGTAAGTAGAAGTGGTCATCTAAGGATGGAGCCCTTGTTACAATTGTGCTCAGATTGCGGCAGGACACCTCACTCAGGCCGTGCCTCAGGTGCCATGTGAGAGGGCTTGGAGGGTTCTCTAACAGGTGTCTGAACAACAGGAGAGAAACTGGAGCAGATGTGTGTGGTTGGTGTTGCTGTTGTTATCGTTTAAATTTAAGAAATTTGAGTAGATCTACAGGTTGAAAGGAAACAACCAAAAAAAAAAAAAAAAAGGGAGAGGTGACACTGCAGGTGAGGGAGAGGTTCCTGATGGAGCAAGAACCTTTAGGAACCTGTGCTGCAGGTCAGCCTCAGCTTGAGCACAGCATGGTCCTCCATTTAGGGCATTAGAAAACCATGAAAATAGATAAATGTGTGGGCATGGCAGGAGAAGGAGCAAGTTCTCCCGAGTCAGTCCTTATTTTCTCTGCAGATTATGAGCTGAGGTCATCTGCAGAGGTTGGAGCAGGAGGAGAAGAGGAAGAGAGCCAGAGGCAGTAGCCAGGGTTTTAAATAGCTGTCAGGGAGTTCTCAAGAGCTCCAGAGTATCCCTTTCTGCAGTAAGTCACTTAGATAGTGTTCCTGATTTGTCTTCTTGGCAGATTCTTCAAAATTTGCAGCCATTTGGAGATAATTAGTTTTCCAAATAGATCCCACTCTGGGAGAACCAATATTGCATTCTTTTAATGCTGCCTTTTATAAATAGCAATAAAACACTCTGCCATCTAACCATAAAGTAGAGACCCATATAAAGTCCTCCCTTTGTTGAAAAGGGAGATGTTATCTTTTAAAACTATGCTGCAAATATAGTTCCCTCCAATACATTGTGAGTTCCTACTAAATAACTATCTTTTGGTGGGGGAAACAGAGATTAAATTCAATTAACTTTGCTTTTCTTTCAAAGGGGAAAAAAAAAACCCAAGATTTTTTAAAAAGAAAATAAAACTACAGAGAAAACACAAAAACAGAAAAGCAAAAAATGTAAATATATATGCCAAAAGCCAATCACCTTTCCTATTTTTCTGACTTAGCCCTTAGGCAAAAAAGGTATTTGATGTAGTTTGAGTTAATGAATAAAAGCTCAAAGAGCTAAGAAAAGATAATAAAAGAAGGATAAAAAATGAGAAAAATAAGGAAAATATTGAAGCAAACCACTTTGCATATGAAATTTGTGCTGAAGGCCACATGCAGGCCAGAACTTGAAATACAGTTGAAAGCTTAAAAGGTACAGTGATAAGAAAACATAGCAAAGCCATGAAACTGCTCTTCAAGGGTCTAATCACAAGAGCCTGAGAAGATTAGAGGTTTAACAAATACAGCACTGCTTTAGAGAAAGTCAAAAGCAAAATGAAAGTGCTTGCCTCCAAAAAGGAAATGAGAGACCCACTTGATCTGCAAACAAAGGGAATTATAATGTAAAAAGAAGAATAATTAGTTTTTTATTAATCGGTACTCAGTGTCTTTCTAACACTTGCTGTTCCATTTTTCTCTCATGTCATTATATAATTCAATTCATTTCAATATAATAATTTAAACATGGGATCATGAAAGTACATAGAAGATACACATATACACACATGTAGAAGTTATCAATTCCTTCTCTTTTTTATATTGTTTCATTCAATGGATCTATAGGTAATAATCTGTAGTAGGTTGTATTATAGTTCAAAACCATGGGCTACCATTACCTGCAGGAGGCGGTTTTGGTTCAGTTTTGGCCATGTGAGCTGCTCTGTCCAACTAAATGTGAGTGGAAGTGATATGTATTTGTGCAGAAAGGAGTCAGGTGTGAGGCCACCAGGGTCAGAAAGGCCTTTGCGCATGGTTGGCCCTCAGCTGGCATTAGGAAGCTTGTATTTCAGGAAGTTTCCCGCCATTACCTGATAAGAAAGGCTCAAGTGCCTGAACTGTTTGTGCCAATAGTATGATTTATGCTGAACACATGCTTCCCTCTTGGAGTCCAGAATTTGGGTGCTAGGCAGAGGGTGCCTACATGACCATTCCCTAGTAAAAACCCTGGGCAGAGTGTCTTATGAGCTTCCTCAATAGATAATATTTCACACATGTTGTCACAATTTGATGCTGGAGGAATTAAGCACGTCTCTGACTCCACAGGGAGAGGACACGGGGACTTGCCTGGTTTCCTCCAGACTGCCCCATGCATCTTTTCCTTTGCTGATTTTTCTCTATATCCTTTCACTGTAATAAATCATCACCATATGACTATATGCTGAAAGTCCTAGTGGATCACTGAACCCAGGGGTGATCTTGGGAACCCCTGTCAAAATGTCACTTCCAGGAAGTCCTCCATGACACTTTCTCCTCCATCATGACAGGTGTCACTTCTCCAGCTACAGGATGCTCTGCCTTCTTGGTCCTGGTGTGAAGATGACATGACAGAGCCATAGCCAACTTGCAGTGGAGAAAAAATAGACCTCTCGGGTTGTAAGCACTTAGCATTTTGGAGTTTCCATTATTATAGCAAAATTTAACCTTTTCTGGCTGATACACTCATATAATCCCAGTGATAACATTGGCATAGTTCTTTAGTGCTGCCTAAACCTTTTGCTTCAATCTTCCCCAAACTCTATGAAGTGTGGAGTCCAGATGATATTTCTATGCTAGAGACTATCTGGACCCTTACCTTACTCCCACATATAATATGATATTAAATAAATAAATCCATGCTCAACCTGAGGTACAGTTCCGTGGAGCTGCCTGTGTAAGAAGCTAATGAACAGCAAATAAGTCACTGCAATTTGGAGCGGTAACAGTTATAACTTTTTATCTAAGGTTCCTATTGGTGATTTCTGGTTTGGAGTTTTTTTAGTTTGCTTTGTTTTTGTCTGTCCACAGCACCTCAATAGGCACAGACGTATTTCCACACCCCTGGTTATCCATAAATTTAATCTGCTCTGGTAGATAACAGTTTATTCGAGGTGATCTTATAGGACCACTGAATTAGTTGTGGTTTATGCCAGCTAGCCTATGTTTTGAATAATACTAAATCAAACACAGCCTTCAAATTTGGTGACATTTATTAATTCTCTGTATCTGTTTAACAAGTTACTCCAAACATATTGGCTTAGAACAACAATAAGCATTTATTATCTCACACAATTTCAGTGAGTCAGGAATTCAACACCTTAGCTGAGTGGTTCTGGCTCCGGACTTCTCTCACCAATTTGCAGTCAAGATCCCAGTGGCCAAGACTGCAGTCGTCTTTCAGGCCTGACCAGAGCTGGAGGATCTGCCTTTACGGTGGCTCCTTTGTATAGTTGGCAAGTTAGTGCTGCCTGCTGCAAAGAGGTCTCAGTTCCTCATCATGTGTGCTTTGCCATAGGGCTGCCTATATATCCTCATGACATGACAACTGGCGTCCCCCAGAGGGAGTGATCCAAAAGAAAGCAAGCAGTAAGATACGGTGCCTTTTATGAGAACATCCCGGAAGTCATACTCCATCTCTTCTGCTATTAGAAATGTTTCTAAGCCCTGCTTCCGTTCAAGAGGAGAGAAATTAGACTCCACACATCCACGGTAGATAATTAATATTTCTGTTCATGAGTATGCTCAACTCTCCTCACTTCTGGGCACTTCCAGACCCCTCATATTTGGGTGGGGCCATGTGATTAGATCTGGCCAAGCGTTGTGAATGGACTATTTAATAATTATTTCAAGAAAATTGCCTATTTATATGGAAAAACACAAGAAGATGTTATGTGATTCACAAAAATAAAATGCAAATGAATTAAAGAAGTTATGAAGAAAAATCAGTACTACAAAAACTTCCCCAACAAAATATATAATATTTTATGACCTTGGGAAAGGTAAGAACTTGCTAAATAAGATACAATAAGATATTTCATGCTCATCAAATTGGAAAAAATTAATAATAATAATAATAAATCTGAGGACACAAATTCTTAACTGGGTAGCAATTTCTGGTGTGAATGCAAGTTTGTACAATTACTATGAAGAACAATAGAACAAGATCCAATAAAATCTAATACATATATAGTCTATGACCTAGAAATTCCACTGTTGAGTCCACATTCTTTACCTTATATATAAGGACACACATACAAAGATGTTCATTGAAGCACTGTTTAGAATAATGAGAACCTGCAAATAATTTTACCATCTCTCAAATGTGGTTAACTCACACAATGGAATATTATACAGCAGTCAAATAAACTCTATCTACATTTACCAACATGGGTAAATTTCAAAAGTCAATAATGAGTGAAGAAGCTATTTGCAAACTGACATCCATAACATGATTCTATTTATGTAAATTTTAAAACTCATAAAACAAAATCGTATAGTGTTATTGAATAAATACATTCGCAGAAAATGTTAGAATACCTTCATGCATTTTAAGGTCCAGGTTACTTCTCGGGAAAAAATATGCAAAGAATCGGGGATGGTAGAGGGACAGTTTGCTCTATCAGCAATATTTTTTCTAATTTTCAAAAAGAGATCTGAAGCAGATATAGTAAAATGTTATCATCTGCTAAATACTGATAGTGAGTGCATGTTATCTTTATTTTTCCATACTTTTCAGTGTGTTTGGAGATTTCCAAGGTTGAATATTAAAACTTTATTTTAAGAAAACCACAGACTAGATTATCTCAATTTCTTATTATATTAAAATCTGTGATTCTAAAGGGAAGAGAAGTAATCCCTGAATCATAGTGAGTGATTCATATGATTCTGGGCTTTTTAAGTTAACCTACATTAGCACTCTTCTAAGTTGATTCTGTATACAACATGCCAAAGCTACAGTCTCTAGAATAGGACTCACTGGTACCTGTGGCCCAGAAAGTTTTCAGACCAAACAAGATAGTGCCATTACCTCTGTTCTGGAAAATATTACTCAAATAATTTATCTGCATCTTCTCAAAAGAACAAAATGGTTAGCACTCTGCTGAGTGTTTCTATGATATTAAACTTGATGATATAATAAAATGTCTTTGTTTCAAATGAGATAAGTTCAAGGTATTCAATTTCCTCTTCCCACAAAACCAGTCCAATCACATTTAAATTTATTAGGAATGAAAATATAAACATAAATCTCCATCATTCCCTAGTTTCCCAGAGAAGGCTTTAGAGAGAGTGGAAAATATGTGAATTATACTTTGACTATAATAGTCACTTCCTGGACACAGCTGGATTATAAGAAGCTATGAAATTGCTTTAATTTTTTTTTTTTTTAATCTAACAGTTAAATAGTTTTGCTAACAACAGAAAAGTCCAACTTTATCTCACAGGACTTAATCTTGTTATATTTCTAACCACATTTTAGGCTGGATGGGACTGAATAGTACAGATAGGCATCCAATCTTCCAGATGCTTATTCTGAATAAATCTCCAAACTTTAAAAGGTCTGCCTGAGAGCTAATCTATTTAGCTTTGAGCTTCAGTAAACCAATAATAAACAATAAAATGGAAACTGAATCCATTTCCTAGTTATTTATCCCTCATTACAGTATAATACCAAAAGTAACACTAATTTAAACTATAGTGTTTCCGCATTGGGTGTGTTTGTGCATGTGTGAATGAATGTGTGCGTGTGTGTGTATGTGTACCTTTGTCCAGAAAGACCCTCTCCATCCAAGGTCACAGAATTCCAAGGGCACAGAATTGCTCTCAGTAGCAGGGGTTTGTAAATCTCTATAGTACGGACTGTGTTTTGGACCTGGGACAAATCACCGGGGAAGAAATTATTAAATTATCTTAGTTGTAAATTGTGCATCCATTCTAATGAGCCCAAACTTCATGATTATTTCTATAAATCACTTTCTTCTATTTGCCTGTCACTTATTCAATCAATAACAAATCAATACTGAGTAGCCACCCTGAGCAGATTCTATAGGCATTTAACAGTCAAGCCTATGGGATTATAAAGCAACATGCCACCAATTAAACTGCAGAAAAATTAAGTCACAGAATTCTTAGTAAAAGATATGATTTCAAGTCATAAAATCAGAAAATCTGATCCCTGGTAATACTGGTGGGGCTAATTCTCCAACACTATTGTCAATGTACTGCCAGTAATTCAGGAAAATTAGGCAGAATGTGACAACAAGAGGAAATCAAAATGATTTGTAAAGCAAGAATTCATAACATTTTGGGGAAAACCACACAGTATCCTGAAATGAAAGCTATTAGAAGGAAAATGCATTTCATTAGCCTAGTTTTCTAAGGACAGTTAAGTTATAAAACCAGTTGCCTTGTTTTAATCTTTTTCCTCCACCCTCTGCCATATATACTCATGTTGTCATGGGTGCTCCGTGATTGTCTTGGAATCTTTATGAGAAGAGAGGAAAAGGAAACCCAAAACATTTTTTGGAGTATCACTAGACATGATGTATTAAATTTGACTGTTCACTTCCTTTCCCTGGTAAATTTCATCAGAAACCCAAGCCTTCACTTACTTCACAAACACACTTTTGTAATACATAGTTAAAATTGTATGGAATGCATTTCTCAAGTCTAAGAAAATGCAATTAAAAGTCTGAAAAACTCAAAGTTTTCAAGAAGAAAAATTAATTTTAGATCCATTTTGGCTGAGTTTATATGCAGAACTTATATGATGGTGTTAATTCTCAGACTGTCTCCTTGCTCATGGACACAGAAGAAGATTGAAAATGTGTGTGGCGGGGGGTGTGTGTATGCATGTGTATGTATGTTTGGAGATAAGCTTTGCATGCAGTCTGAAATGTCACCACCACCAAGTTTGTGGAAGTTCTCCTCCCATAGTTCAAGGCACTTTAAGATTATTTTCAGAGATTTCTAAGGCCATAGAACTGCTGTACTCTTTGACCCTAATATAAGAACACTTAAAAAAAAAAAAAAAAAAAAACCCTGAATCTGCAAACTAGAAGAGCACACATGTCCTCATAGTAAAACAATGTAGAATGACCAGTGCTGTAACACAATTTGCTGAAATTATTAGCCTTCAAGCTTAAGAATACACTGACACCCAGCCCAAAAAGCATGCTGACAAATGGGGAATACAAACAGGTTGGCCTGGGGTTATTAACAGAAAGTCGTATTTTAGATAAGAGGGAAAGTGTTATATATGTGTGCGTTTATTAATATGTAAAAGGAAAGTGTCTAAAGAATATGCATTATACAGCTCCGGTCAAGATGGTGGAATAGACAGTTCCCAGCGTCACTCTCTTCCACAAATCAACCAAATTTACAACTATAAAAATGTAACATCAGCCAAGCCGGAGCCACTGGAGCTCAGGGCAAGAGGAGGAGAGACCTACCGAGTTCATGAAAGCAAGAGAATCTACGATGAGAGAAAGAAAAAGCTGGTCTGAGCCTTTTGGGCCATGGCTGCTTTAAGGCTCGAGCTGATGAGCACATGGAGCAGGAGCTGGCAGAAGCCACAGCTGTGCCCTTCAGATGGAGTTACTTGGAGGCAACAGGAGAGAAGAGGGCCTTGGCGGCCCCAGGACAGCAAGACCACTAATAGGGTTCCCATGGACCCATGCAGAAGCGAGGAGCCAGAACAACTGAAAAAAGGGAGCCATTCAGAGGCTGGTGAGTCATTGCAAGGGACCAGCACAGGGCCCATCCCATGGGAAGTGGTTGGAGCATGGGTGGTGGGTGAGATGGGAACACCAGGAAAACACTGGGACATAGCAAGGACAGCCGATCTGCCCCCCAGTCAGCACAGGACCACTCAGAGGAGAATGGTCAGGAATGCAGAATTGTATGGGGTGCAGTTTGATGAAAAAACTCAGGCCCAGATCAGAAATTCTACAGAACACAGATCCACTGGGTCTCTCGAGAGCCAGAAGTACCTATAAGATCAACCATTAAACCCTGAGCTGCACAAAAAGCCTTCCCTAGGGAAACAGCAGCAAAATAGCAATTTAAACAGCCACAAAGCTCAAGTACTGTTTCCCACAGGAAGTACCCCCATGTTAAAAGCAAAGGACAAAAAATTATGGAATGCATTTCTCAAGTCCAAGAAAATGCAAGTAAAAGTCTGAAAAAATTCAAAGTTTTCAAGAGGAAAAATTTACTTTAGATCCATTTTGGGCACACCACTAGCACCTTGGGGCCTGCCTGGGAACCAGAGGTTTGGATCCAGGGACTGGACTCCACTCCCACTTCCAGGCAAACTGTGCCAGTGCCTTGGGACAAGCCCGGGGACCCGAGACACAGAGAAGGGAATTGGACTCCCCCTCCCACAACCAACCACACCAAGCCAGCACCTCAGGTCCTGCCCAGTGACCCAAGGCATGGAGCCAGGGACTGGACCCTCCTCCCACAACCAGGCACACCACGCCAACACCTTGGGGCCTGCCTGGGAACCTGAGGCATGGAGAAGGGGACCAGACCTCTCTCCCACAACCAGGCACACTAAGCCAGTGCCTCAGTTCCCACCCAGTGACCTGAGGTATGGAGCCAGGGACCAGGCCCTCCTCCCATACCAGGCACATGTTGCCAGTGCCTTGGGGCCCACACAGAGACCCAGGGCATGGAGAAGGGGACAAGACCACCCTCCCTCAACCAGGCACACTGTGCCAGCACCTCGGGGCCTACCCAGGGATCCAGGGCATGGAGAAGGGGACTGGACCTCTCTCTCACAACCAGGCACACCACGCCAGTGTCTAAGGGCCCGCCCACAGGGACCCGAGGTATGGAGCTAGGAACCAGACCCTCCTCCCACAATCAGACACACCGTGCCCACACCTGGGTCTGCCTGGGGACCTGAGGCATGGACAAGGGGACTGGACCTCTCTCCCACAACCAGGAACACCAAGCCAGTGCTTCAGGTCCCGCCCAATGACCTGAGGTAGGGAGCTGGGAACTAGGCCCTCCTCCTACACCAGGCACAAAATGCCAGCACCTCAGGGCCCACCTGGGTACCCAAGTCATGGAGAAGGGGACTGGACCCTCCTCCCACAACCAGGTACATGGTGCCAGTGCAATGGGGCCCGCCCAGAGACCCAGGGCATGGAGAAGGCGACCAGACCACCCTCCCTCAACCAGGCACATCGTGCCAGCACATTAAGGCCTGCCCAGGGACCTGGGGCATGGAGAAGGGGGCAAGACCCTCTCCCACAACCAGGCACACTAAGCCAGCTCCTTGGGTCTTGCCCAGTGACCCGAGGCATGGAGAAGGGGACCAGCCACCCCTCCCACAACCAGGCACATGGCACTAGCGCCTTGGGGCCTGCCCAGGGACCAGAGGCATGGAGAAGGGGACCAAACACACCCCACAAGCAGGCATACTGCCAGTGCCAAGGAGCATACCAAAAACAGCACCTCCACATGGGTGGCCCACCACAGCCACCACAATAATCATGGCTGCCACAAAAGTGGCTAGACGCCACAACCACCACCCAGATGGTCCACCAACCACTGGAGTGCATCCACACAAGAACAACAGAGACAAAGAAAAGAAGAGGATGTCTCTTTCCACAAAACCCATTTCAGAGTGACAGAAGAAGCATGATCACATCTCTCAGCATTGGACAGATCATCTAGCCAACAAATTAACAGAGTAACCATTATTCTTTCAGAAGGAGAGAAGAAATCTAGGGCAATTAGAGGGGGGAGGCGGAGGGAATGAGGTAAGGGGAGAGATTGGACAAGGGGCATAAAGAATAATTACGATTTGTAACAGTATATATGCTAGTAATATGGATTTAATCAATATATCTCAATGTTCAACCCCAAAAATATGTATAATCAATTTTGATTCAATAAATAAAATAAATTTAAAAAATTAGGAATTATATCCTTTTAGTGGTGTTGTAATGGTGATCTTTGGGAGGTGGACTGTGATCTTTTCATTTTGTTTTTGCTTATTTTCATTTTCTAATTTTCTGCAACATATATGTATTGCTTTGTAGTAATAAACTGTTATTAAAAATAAAAATAAGACAGAAAAATCATAAAAAATAAATAAGAATACAGTGGAAAACACTCTAGAAGAAAGGACACAAGACACAAGAAAGTTATATGAATAACAGTTTTATTTTAAAAATGCAACAGACACCTATTGGGCCGGATCACAGTCCTGTGCAGGTCCTGAGCCAGGTGAGTGAAAGAAAAATGGAGCAGCCACTGGCAAAGTGGACATGCCTTATTTTTAGATGAGAGCTCCACCAACCAGTGGTTCAGAGCCACTGCCCTCCATACTAAAGTACACACAAGCGGCAACAAGTCAAGGGGTACACAGGCGCCATGTGCACTAGCTCTACTCTTATGTAACTTATTTACAATGGATGTGCTGAATCATACCCAGCAGGATATGAGGGGAGCGGGCCTGACCAAACCAACACCACTTTCCTCAAAGACACCTATGTATTTTTGTTATGGAACAGACTCAACAGAGAAGCGGTCGGCACTCAGAGGGTTGGAGAGTCAAGTGTTTTATTATCCCAGTGAGCCCAGATGAGCTAGCACTCCAAGATCTAAGCCCCAAGTTTAAGTCTTACAGGGGTTAGATAGGTAGACTCTTCCGGGTTCTTTTAAGTTTTGTTTTTTCAGCATTCATGTAGCTAGTGCAGTAGTAATTTTCATTTTCTCAGCATTCATGTGGCCAGTGCAGCAGCCATTACAAAAGCGGGAGTGTGAGCAGTTGATTATCAGTAAAGCTGATACAATAAGCAGTTTCTGTTTTAAAGGCAAAACAAGCTACTGAAAGAATTAATTTTGAATTTTCCCAACATTTTGAGAAGAAAAATAGAATTAAAAAATCTAGCAAAATAAGAAATAATTGGAGAAGCTATTTTAAAATGAGTGACAGTAAGCACTGAATCATTTTGAAAACAGATATAATGTTAAATAAGTTACAAATACAGAACATAATAATACTAGTATTGTAAAGTAAAATTTTAAAAATTATAACTTAACTAGCAAAATTTGGGAAGTGAGATCTAGAAGACAGGAGAAAAAAGAGTAAGATTTCTTTATTTTTTTAGGAGATAGTCAGTACCTTTGGTCTAAGGATGATAAATAAAGTAATAGAAACTTAGGGATATTTAGATGTATGAATATATCCCAGGAAAAGCAAAGCCATGAAACCATAGAAGAGCAAGGAAGGGTTGAAAATACTCCCAAATTACTGTAGGAAATTATGAAAATTATAACTTTACTAATCATAATTTTGGAATATAGCTACAGCAATAGTCACTGAAAATTTATTGCATTGTTGGCCTAAATAAAAGAAACTGAGGTCAAATATATAAGCAATGGATTTATTTGAGCCTGAAAAAAAGAGACTGCAGCCCAGGACACACACTGTTCAGGTCACTCTGAGAAATATGCTCAGAGAACAAAAAGAAATCAGTAACATTTAAAGGAAAAAGAGCTC
This sequence comes from Cynocephalus volans, assembly GCF_027409185.1. NCBI lineage: Eukaryota > Metazoa > Chordata > Mammalia > Dermoptera > Cynocephalidae > Cynocephalus > Cynocephalus volans. Next base: position 122,413,834 of record NC_084462.1, on the reverse strand, counting down.
TTTAAGGGGCAGTTCCAAGTTGTTTGCTAAAAGTTTACATTGGTCCACCAAAATAACGTAGGTCACTGATTGGCTATATATTGTTACAACATAGAAAGAGTGAGGGTCACATCACACAGATTGTGATAACATTTGCATAATGTATGACCCTTACTGGTGCCAGTTTTGAGGCAGAATAGAACAGGGACTTGCCCCTGGGAGGCGGCTCATGGATATTCAGGCTGAGCAGACAAACAGCAGCAGCAGTTAATCACCTTACCAATCAGCTTGCCCTTCTTCAGAGCTCTGTGGTTTTCTGAGCAGAAAACAAAATTACAAAGCACCAAAAAAACAAAAACAAAACAAACAAACAAAAAAAAAACACGTTTTTTTCTTAGAATACAACATACACTTGCAAGAATACCCAAACACTCTTTTTCTTCCCCCTCCTTTTTTAAAAAATATTCCTCCCCTTAGTTAAGATAGAGAAACACCCCCATCCCAGAACAACATATAAACCCTTCCCTAAAAACCCTTGGCATGCTCCTCATTTGCAAGGATGTCTGTGTGCCCTTCTGCATGTACTTTTGCTTTGCAATAAACTTTGAGTGTGAGTGAGACTCAGCCATGGGAGCTTGCAGTCATTGTTATTTCTCAATGGGATTCTTCCTTTGGGAAACCCAAGAACCTGAATCTCTGGCATTAGTTGGACTGGAAAGCCACTGCTTCTGGCAAGTATCTGGATATGGGAGAGGAGGATGTGATGGAGGATTCATGGCCATATCTCCCTGGACCTGAGAAATTTAGCAAGTCTTGCATGGCTTAGATTGTTTTTCTTTCTCAGCATGTTATTTGAGAATAAATGCTGAAAATAAGTGAATAGAATAAGAAAAAGTGAATGCAGAGCAAAAACTATTCCTATGAAAAGTATTTTAAAAATAAGTTAGATAAAAGCAAAAATTATTTCTATAAAGCAAACAAAATAGAAACAATGAACAAAGACAAGTGGGGATTCTTTGAGCCGTGGAGAAAACAACAAAAAAATAGACAAACTGCCATCAAAATTAGAAAACTGAAAAATAATTTCTAATTAGAAATTAGAAATAACAAATGGTAAAATAGTGATTAGCAGAAAAATTTTGTATAACTCTTCACATAAATTTGAAATATCTGGGTGAAATACATGATGTGTTTTGGAAAAAATTACTAAACTTGGCCCCAGAAAGTTGTAATTGTCCAATTACACTTAAGAATCTGGTCAAATTCTGGTAAGAATCTCATGAGAACTCACCTTATAACGAAAAAAGTTCAGAATGTTTTTTGAAATAAAAAGTTAGGTATATCTGCAGATGAAACAGATCGTTTTCAGTGTTAATTTGCATTATTTCAGAACATAATAAGGGAAAGAAAGCCTTCAAGTTCTTTTTCTTAGAGAAGTCACCCAGACTTAGCAAAGATAACCCACAAAAAGGATTACAGATGAATCTCATTTATAATTAGTGACAAGAAAAATTGTAAATAATACTTAGCAAATAAACTTCAGTAGCACATTTAAAGATCAATATACCATAAACAAGTAAGCAGGGTTTATTCAGAAATATAAGCATGATCCATGAAAACCAATAATAGGAAACTCATTGATATAATTCACCATAACAATAGGTAAAGCCAAAAATAATGTCATAATTTCTGTAGATAAGAAAAAATACCATTTAGTAAAATTCAAAAAATCTTGACTAAATCTAGAAGATACTCTCTAGAGATATACATTTGATAAAGAGTATTTACTAAAAGTCTACAGCAATCACTCTTAATGGTTATACATCAACAGCTTACCCATTAAAGCCAAGAATAAGGTCAAAAAGGAAAAATAAACTTTAATCAATATTGTTCTGGAAGTACCGACAGAGAAAAGAATAAGAGTTTTAAAGGAAAGGAGTAGGCAAAATTATCTACAGATGATACGATGAGTGACTCTATCTGAAAAACCCTAGGAAATCAGCACCCTCCCCCAAGAAAAAGCACAAAATAATTCAGCCATCTAGTTGTTACAAATTGGGATCCTAAAAGTCCAATAGCTTTTCTATTTAAAAACTATAACCAGTTTAAAAGTAATGTAAGGTAAGGTCCTATTTACCAACACCAATACTCACATACACAAAAATACACACATACGACCAAGCAATAGACAAGAAATGGTAAGAAAAACAACCTCAAATTTTTCTTAGGGACATAAAAAATATTAACTAATGGAAACATGCACCTTATTCTTAGTTAAGAATTTGATACATTTTTGCAATGATGAACATGCTACTTACCCTGATTTGATCATCTCACATCAAATACATGTATTGAAATACAACTCTGTACCCCATAAATATGTACAATCTATACATGTCAATTAATAAATAAATAAATAATAAAATGCAACCTCATTAGTTATTATATTCAAATTCTCTTAATCTATTTAATACATTAAAGAGTCACACAGAGGTATTAAAGTGTCCTGCTTTTCTGCAAATTTATTTTTATATTTCTTATGGGTTTTAAATATATTTTGATATTATTAATTGATACGTAAGTCTCTGTTTCAGATTATATCTTTTAACAATTAAAAATGACTCTTTGTCTTAAGAAAACAAAAACAAAAAAGAATATTCAATAGTATTTCAGTTTTCCATAAGTTAATCTAAATACTTAGTGTGATATCATTAAAAATAACAACTTTTTGTAAGGAGACAATTGGTAAGGTGTAGTTGGAAAAAGTAAATATATGAAAGTAACCAGAAAATTCAGAAATGAATAGAACTGTGTGTAGGGGTGGGTGGAAGAGCAGAGGGAGGCCTACGTGGTCAGATATGGGATAGTTACAAAGAGCCCAGAAATATATACAAGTACAAGTAGATATGAGAATTTAGTATATGAAAATGTGGAGAGAAAGCATTCAATAAATTTTGATGAGATAACCAGTTAGCCATTTAAACCAAAAGTAAAGCTGAATTCTTCCCTCACTCTTCATACCAAAATAATTCCCAACAGGATTATATTTTGAAAGAAAAATAATGAAACCATAATCATAATAAAGAATACATACCAATTTTTCAAAATCCTGAAGTTGAACAACTTTTTAAATTAATACTGAGAAACTCAGATACCCTAAGAGTATGTTGATAAATTAGCTCCCATGAAATTTTAAAACTCCTTTGTTTTTAAAACCAAATAGCATAAACAAAGACAAAAGTCAAAAAAAATGGGGGGAGAATATTTGCAACATATTCAAAGGTAAAAGGCTATTTTCTTTGAAACATAAAACTCCCCTAAAAATCAATAAGAAAAATACTCAAAATCCTTTGGAAAAATATAACTGGCATTTCACAGAAAAATCAACACATATGGCTTATAAACAAATGGAAAGATGCCCAATCTCACGCATAAATAAATGCAAATTAAGGCAAAATAAAGATAGCATTTTTTAGCCGCCAGATTGGCAATAGTTTGATAGTATACAGTCTTGGCAAGATTGTGAGGAAAAAGCAACTGTCCCACACAGACAGTGAGTGTACACATAGTCACAAATTCTTTGGAAGGCAATTTGACAGTATTTATAAAAATGAAAAATGTGCATATCCTCAGAAATTTAATCTTGAAAAATTTAACCTACAGATAGACTCATATGTGCACAACTGTGAAGGTACAAAAAATGTTTTAAATCATAGTTTTCTGTGTGTGTGTGTGTGTGTGTGTGTGTGTGTGTGTGTGTGTGTGTGTGTGTAAACACTGAGAGCAACTGAAGTATTAGCATAGGTAGTTAAGTGTGCATAAGCCCTGGGACTCTACTGCCTAAGTTAGTATCTGGGTGGTTCCATCACCTACTAGCTCTGTGACCCTGAACAAGCTCCTTAAGCACTTTGTGCTTTAGTGTCCTCATCTGTAAAGTGGTGCTAGAAGAAGTATCTATTCCACAGAGTGGTTAAGATGAACATGAGTTAGCACGTGTAAAGTGCTTATGACACAATGTGTCATATATACATAAAAGTACATGTACACATACTTATGTATATACAGCTGGCCCTCCATAACTGTGGGTTCTGCATCTGTGGATTCAACCAACTGGGGAGGAAAACTATTCCAAAAAAAAATGTACATCTGTACTGAACAAATATAGACGTTTTTCCTTGTCATTATTTCCTAAGCAATACTGTATAACAACTGTTTACATAGCACTTAGATTGTATTAGATGTTATAAGTATTCTAGAGATGATTAAAAGTATACAGGAGGATGTGTATAAGTTACACGCAAATACTAAACAATTTTATGTCAGGGACTTCAGCATTGCAGATTTTGGTATCCTCAGGATGTCCTAGAACCAATCCCTATGGATACTGAGGAATGGCTGTAAATATGCTATTGTGATCTTATAAAATTATTTTGAAACAGTAAAAGTTCATTGTTAATATGGAAATATATCTAAGAAATACTGTTACATCCAAAAAATAAGATAAGAACAGAGTGGGCTTTGTGCTTCCACATATGTCCAGAATGACATGAGTTCACATAAAGCTCCAAAATCTGTGTGCATTTAAGGAAGCACACTTTCCCACAGGACACACAAGAAACTGCTGATGGTTGTTGACCATGGGGAGAGAGTCCAAGATGCGAGTTCAGAAGCAGATATTTTAGTTTATCTTTTTGTATGGCTTGTCATTTTGCATGGCTTGGGGAACCATTAATTTTTTAATTTACAAATCTAAGTAGTTTTTTTTAAGAAACTGAAACAAGTCCCTAATCAAAGAGGTCATCACATTAAATTATGGTTTTCACCTTTATCCAGGAATAACATCACCGTCCACAACTTCCCTCTTTCTTTCTCTTCTACAGCATGGCCCTTCTGACTACATTACCCATCATTACTCCAGAAAACAGATCAGTGGTGTCATGAAAACAGCTTTGTGTTTTGAAGATACAATGTTTAAAAGCAGCTGAGGGAGTCTTGAAACAGGGAACACGGCGCCAGGGCTGCTGTGGATGCAGCCAGGATCCCGGAGGCTGGGGCCGCGCTGAAGGCGGCCAGCTGCCCTATTCAGGATTCGAGGTTTCAGGCCGGCATTAAAGAAGATTCCTGGGAGCGCCCGAGCGGCACCGCGACTGAACAGCCCGAGGCGGCAGCGCCGAGAACACGGAAGGCAACAAACCAGAGACAGAGCGAGCGCCCGACCTGGCACAGCACTGTGAGTGATCCCTGGCACAGCTCTGTTCGGGGGGTGGATGCCCACGCGGCTCCCGCCTGCACCACCAGGCCACTCACTGCCCCGGTGCTGCCTCCATTTTCCCAGGTGCGGGCAGCTCCGCCCTGCTCGGCCATCACTGAGCCCATTTGCTTGGCCTGGCACGGGGCTTTCCGGACCCTGCGGGCCAGCCTCCTCTCCCACTCCCTCCGCGGTTCTCTGGCGGGGCTGGGGGTGTGGGGCGTCCCAACCAGTGTTGGGAGGGCTAGGAAGTACGGGCGGGCCGACAGTCACTCCACCACACCCTGGAATCCGCCCCGGTAAACTTCCTGTTACTGGGAGGCAGATACCATCTCTGCGACCACCAGTTTGGAAAAAAGCCTAACGAATTTCTGGTTGGGAATAGTGTGGTAGGAGAGTTCCCAGTTCCGCTTGAACCTGCCGGAGAGCAGGCTGCAGGCGGGCACTAGACTCGGTTTATACCGGGGGGATACAAAGGTGAACAAGACCCGAGAAAGATCTACACAGTGCTACAAAGGCACCCAGAGAGACCGGTCGTCTGTGCCTAGCAGAAACCTGGTAGACTTCCTGGGCGAGGCGGTGCTGAGCAGGGTCTTGAAGGCCCAGCTGATAGACGAGGGGTGCAGAAGACACGCCCCAGCCCAGCACAGTGTGCACAGAGGGGGGAGACGTGCGGCCAGGGAGGCGGAGACTCGACAGAAACCACACACCCGGTGGGGTCGCCACTGCACGATCTAACAGCCTGGGCCAGAGCACACGGAACGGGGAGAAGTCCTGTACAGAAAGTGAAAGCTCAACAGAGATCATACACCCTGTGGTACGTGATCCACCAGCCCAGCAGAGTACAAGCTGACCAGAAAGGTGGATCCCCGGAGAAGCCCAAGACCCGAGGCAACCACACACACAAGACACTAGAGGCCAACTGAGCAGTCACGACGGGAGCCATACCAAATTGGCAACCACAGCAACATCCTAGTTAGTCATTAGTCTCAAACCGGTGGACTGTGAAACCCCCTGCCACAATGAATAAACACCAAAAAAAAGACACCAGAAATACAAAAAATCAAGAAAGTACACCACCAAAAGTTAATAAATCTCATACTCTAGATCCTATAGAACAAGAAGCCCTTGAAATAACTGACAAGGAATTTCGAGTGATAATTCTAAGGAAACTGAATGAGATACAAGAAAACTCAGCTAGACATCATGATGAAATGAGGAAAAGTATACAGGATCTGAAAGAGGAAATATACAAGGAAATCAATGTCCTGAAAAAAAATGTAGCAGAACTTGCTGAACTGAAGAAGTTATTCAGCGAAATAAAAAACACAACGGAGAGTTTAACCAGCAGGCTTGTCGAAGTTGAAGAGAGAACCTCTGAAGTTGAAGATGGGCTGTTTGAAATAACACAAGCAGACAAAAAGAAAGAAAAAAGAATCAAGGACATGGAAGAAAATCTGAGAGAGATATCAGACAACCTCAAGCGCTCAAATATCCGAGTCATGGGTATTGCAGAAGGGGAGGAAAATGGAGATTCCACTGAAAACATATTCAACAAAATAGTGGCAGAAAACTTCCCAGGTATAGGAAAAATCACAGATCTTCAGATCCAGGAAGCTCAACGATCTCCAAACGTATTCAACCCAAAAAGGCCTTCTCCAAGACATGTCATAGTCAAATTGGCAAAACTCAGAGACAAAGAGAGAATCTTAAAAGCTGCAAGAGAGAAGCGTCAAATCACCTATAAGGGAGCCCCAATCAGGTTAACATCAGACTTTTCATCACAAACCCTAAAAGCTAGAAAGGAATGGGATGATATTTTCAAAATACTAAAAGACAAAGATTGCCAGCCAAGAATACTCTACCCTGCAAGGCTATCCTTCCGAAATGAGGGGCAAATAGTATATTTCTCAGACAAACAAAAACTGCGGGAGTTCACTACCACAAGACCACCCTTACAAGAAATCCTCAAGGGAGTACTGGGTTTGGTTCCTGAAAAATAACTACCACTGCCATAAAAACCTAAGAAAAATCTAAACCCGCTAGTACAATAAAAATGGCATTCATGAAGAGAAAACAAGCTAACAAAAACACTATCTACAACCTAAGGAACCAACAAACAAAGAAACCAAACAGTAAATCAGAAAGCAAGGAACAAAAGACACCTAAGACAACCAAACAACCAATAAAATGCTAGGAATAAATCAACACCTTTCAATAACAACTCTTAATGTTAAAGGCTTAAATTCCCCAATTAAAAGACACAGACTGGCTGACTGGATCAAAAAGCAGGACCCAACTATATGCTGCCTACAAGAGACCCACCTCACCCATAAAGATTCACACAGACTAAGAGTGAAAGGATGGAAAAAGATTTACCATGCAAACAGAAAAGAAAAACGAGCTGGAGTGGCTATTCTTATATCTGACAAAATAGACTTTAAACTAAAAACCATAAAAAGAGACAATGAGGGACACTACTTAATGATAAAAGGACTGATCCATCAAGAAGACATAACAATCATAAATATGTACGCACCCAATGTTGGAGCAGCCAGATTTATAAAACAAACTCTATTAGACCTAAAGAAGGAAATAGACACTAATACCATAATAGCAGGGGACCTGAACACTCCACTGTCAATATTAGACAGATCATCTAGGCAAAGAATCAGTAGAGAAACACAAGATCTAAACAAGACTCTAGACCAATTGGAATTGGCAGATATCTACAGAACATTCCACCCAACAACCTCAGAATATTCATTCTTCTCATCAGCACATGGATCATTCTCCAGGATAGATCACATATTAGGTCACAAATCAAGTCTCAATAAAATCAAAAAAATTGGAATTATCCCATGTATCTTCTCAGACCACAATGGATTAAAACTAGAAATTAATAACAAACAAAACTCTGGAAACTATACAAACACATGGAAATTAAACAGCATTCTACTTAATGACATATGGGTCCAAGAAGAAATCAAGCAGGAAATCAAAAAGTTTATTGATACTAATGAAAACAATGATACATCATACCAAAACCTGTGGGATACTGCAAAAGCAGTATTGAGGGGAAAATTTATTGCATTAAATGCTCACTTCAGAAGAATGGAAAGATGGCAAGTGAACAACCTAACACTTCACCTTAAAGAACTAGAAAAACAAGAACAATCCAATCCTAAAGTTAGCAGACGGAAAGAAATCATTAAGATCAGAGCAGAACTGAATGAAATTGAAAACCAAAAAACAATTCAAAAGATCAACGAATCAAAAAGTTGGGTTTTTTGAAAAGATAAATAAAATTGACAAACCATTAGCATGGCTAACAAAAAAAAGAAGAGAGAAGACTCAAATAACAAAAATTAGAAACGAAAAAGGCGATATTACAACTGATTCATCTGAAATACAAGGAATCATTCGAGACTACTATAAACAACTATATGCCAACAAATTTGAAAATCTGGAGGAAATGGATAAATTTCTGGACACACACAAGCTCCCAAAACTGAACCGTGAAGACGTAGAAAATTTGAACAGACCAATAACAATAAAGGAGATTGAAGCTGTTATCAGAAGGCTCCCAACAAAGAAAAGCCCAGGACCAGATGGATTCACAGCAGAATTTTACCAAACATTCAAAGAGGAATTGACACCGATTCTTTACAAACTATTCCAAAAGATTGAAACGGACGCAAATCTCCCAAACTCATTCTATGAAGCAAACATCATCCTGATACCAAAACCAGGTAAAGATATAACCAAAAAAGAAAACTACAGGCCGATACCCTTGATGAATATAGATGCAAAAATCCTCACTAAAATACTAGCAAACAGAATACAGCAACACATACGAAAAATTATTCATCACGATCAAGTGGGATTCATCCCAGGGATGCAAGGTTGGTTCAACATACGCAAATCAATAAATGTGATACACCATATTAATAAACTCAAACACAAGGACCATATGATCATCTCTATAGATGCTGAAAAAGCATTTGATAAAGTTCAGCACTCATTCATGACAAAGACCCTCTATAAGTTAGGTATAGAGGGAAAGTATCTCAACATAATTAAAGCCATATATGCCAAACCCACTGCCAATATCATCCTGAATGGGGAAAAGCTGAAAGCTTTTCCTTTAAGAACAGGAACTAGACAAGGATGCCCACTCTCACCACTCCTATTCAACATAGTGTTGGAAGTACTAGCCAGAGCAATCAGAGAAGAGAAGGAAATAAAGGGCATCCAGATTGGAAAAGATGAAGTCAAACTGTCCCTGTTTGCAGATGACATGATCCTATATATCGAACAGCCTAAAACCTCTACAAAAAAACTGTTGGAATTGATAAATGATTTCAGCACAGTAGCAGGATACAAAATCAACACACAAAAATCAGTAGCATTTCTTTTCTCCAATAGTGAACATGCAGAAGGAGAAATCAAGAAAGCCTGCCCATTTACAATAGCCACCAAAAAAATAAAATACTTAGGAATTGAGTTAACCAAGGAGGTGAAAAATCTCTATAATGAGAACTACAAACCACTGCTGAGAGAAATTAGAGAGGATACAAGAAGATGGAAAGATATCACATGCTCTTGGATTGGAAGAATCAACATAGTGAAAATGTCCATACTACCCAAAGTGATATACAAATTCAATGCAATCCCCATCAAAATTCCAAAGACATTTCTCTCAGAAATGGAAAAAACTATTCAGACATTTATATGGAACAATAAAAGACCACGAATAGCCAAAGCAATGCTCAGCAAAAAAAATAAAGCTGGAGGCATAACACTACCTGACTTTAAGCTATACTACAAAGCTATAATAACCAAAACAGTATGGTACTGGCATAAAAACAGACACACTGACCAATGGAATAGAATAGAGAATCCAGAAATCAACCCTCACACTTACTGCCATCTGATCTTTGACAAAGGCACCAAGCCTATTCACTGGGGAAGGGACTGCCTCTTCAGCAAGTGGTGCTGGGATAACTGGATATCGTTATGCAGGAGAATGAAACTAGATCCATACCTCTCACCATATACTAAAATCAACTCAAAATGGATTAAGGATTTAAATATACACCCTGAGACAATAAAACTTCTTAAAGAAAACATAGGGGAAACACTTCAGGAAATAGGACTGGGCACAGACTTCATGAATACGACCCCAAAAGCACGGGCAACCAAAGGAAAAATAAACAAATGGGATTATATCAAACTAAAAAGCTTCTGCACAGCAAAAGAAACAATTAAAAGAGTTAAAAGACAACCAACAGAGTGGGAGAAAATATTTGCAAAATATACATCTGACAAAGGATTAATATCCAGAATATATAAGGAACTCAAACAACTTTACAAGAAGAAAACAAGCAACCCAATTAAAAAATGGGCAAAAGAGCTAAGTAGGCATTTCTCTAAGGAAGATATCCAAATGGCCAACAGACATATGAAAAAATGCTCAACATCACTCAGCATCCGGGAAATGCAAATCAAAACCACATTGAGATACCATCTAACCCCAGTTAGGATGGCTAAAATCCAAACGACTATGAACGATAAATGCTGGCGAGGCTGCGGAGAAAAAGGAACTCTCATACATTGTTGGTGGGACTGCAAAATGGTGCAGCCTCTATGGAAAATGGTATGGAGGTTCCTTAAACAATTGCAAATAGATCTACCATACGACCCAGCCATCCCACTGTTGGGAATATACCCAGAGGAATGGAAATCATCAAGTCGAAGGTATACCTGTTCCCCAATGTTCATCGCAGCACTCTTTACAATAGCCAAGAGTTGGAACCAGCCCAAATGCCCATCATCAGATGAGTGGTTACGGAAAATGTGGTACATCTACACAATGGAATACTACTCAGCTATAAAAACGAATGAAATACTGCCATTTGCAACAACATGGATGGACCTCGAGAGAATTATATTAAGTGAAACAAGTCAGGCACAGAAAGAGAAATACCACATGTTCTCACTTATTGGTGGGAGCTAACAATTAATATATAAATTCACACACACACATACACACATACACACACAAACGGGGGGGGGGTAAGAAGATATAACAACCACAATTATTTGAAGTTGATACAACAAACAAACAGAAAGGACATGGTTGGGGGGGAGGGGGGGAGGGAGAAGGGAGGGAGGTTTTGGTGATGGGGAGCATTAATCAGCTACAATGTATATCGACAAAATAAAATTTAAAAAAATAAATAAATAAATAAATAAATAAATAAATAAATTAAATAAATAAATAAATAAATAAATATCAGTGCTTCAAAGGAAAAAAAAAAAAAAAAAAAAAAAAAAGCTTCTGCACAGCAAAAGAAACAATTAAAAGAGTTAAAAGACAACCAACAGAGTGGGAGAAAATATTTGCAAAATATACATCTGACAAAGGATTAATATCCAGAATATATAAGGAACTCAAACAACTTTACAAGAAGAAAACAAGCAACCCAATTAAAAAATGGGCAAAAGAGCTAAGTAGGCATTTCTCTAAGGAAGATATCCAAATGGCCAACAGACATATGAAAAAATGCTCAACATCACTCAGCATCCAGGAAATGCAAATCAAAACCACATTGAAATACCATCTAACCCCAGTTAGGATGGCTAAAATCCAAACGACTATGAACGATAAATGCTGGCGAGGCTGCGGAGAAAAAGGAACTCTCATACATTGTTGGTGGGACTGCAAAATGGTGCAGCCTCTATGGAAAATGGTATGGAGGTTCCTTAAACAATTGCAAATAGATCTACCATACGACCCAGCCATCCCACTGTTGGGAATATACCCAGAGGAATGGAAATCATCAAGTCGAAGGTATACCTGTTCCCCAATGTTCATCGCAGCACTCTTTACAATAGCCAAGAGTTGGAACCAGCCCAAATGCCCATCATCAGATGAGTGGATACGGAAAATGTGGTACATCTACACAATGGAATACTACTCAGCTATAAAAAAGAATGAAATACTGCCATTTGCAACAACATGGATGGACCTTGAGAGAATTATATTAAGTGAAACAAGTCAGGCACAGAAAGAGAAATACCACATGTTCTCACTTATTGGAGGGAGCTAAAAATTAATATATAAATTCACACACACACATACACACACACACACACAAACCGGGGGAGGGGGAAGAAGATATAACAACCACAATTATTTGAAGTTGATACAACAAACAAACAGAAAGGACATTGTTGGGGGGGAGGGGGGGAGGGAGAAGGGAGGGAGGTTTTGGTGATGGGGAGCATTAATCAGCTACAATGTATATCGACAAAATAAAATTTAAAAAAAAATAAATAAAAAGAAAAAAAAAAAAAGAAAAGAGGGGCAGGATGAATGCTTGTAGTGCAAGATGGAGTTAATATTTCTCAAGAGTATGTTAGATTCTGAAATATATATATACATATATATATATGTATTATCAGAAATGTATTAGAGCAGTCTGAATTGTGTGAAGGTTTTAGAATAATATTCATCATTGTCCAGGAGAAAAATTATCTTGAACACATGAAACAAGAGGAAGCCCCAGGTTAGACATGCATATAACCAAATAAATAGCTATTCAGTGTGTTTTGTGAGGTAGAAATTGGGAAAAAACTGCCAGATGGAGAACTCTGCTCCAAAATATTGGGCATGGAATTTAAATTCAGCACGTATAGGTTATATAAAATAATATTACATTCCAATCTTAGATGCCAGAGTCTCCTAACAAGGCAATAGTGTAGGGTCTTTTTTATTGCACTACCTTGATAATTTTAAGTCTGCTTTTTGGTTCAAATCAAGGAAAACTTGCAAGGGAAGCTTCTGAGATGATGACTACCAGAGGTGCATAAGCTGCTTAGGGGAGAGGTGGGGAGAGGCTGAAATCAGGCAAACATAGCTGTGTGTCCTGGGCCCAGCACGTGGCAGCTACAAGACCTTGACCTTGAGCAAGGAGCTTTATTTCTATTCACACTTCAGTTTCCTTGCCTGTTATATGCAAGTAATAACAATTCCTTCTTTCTGACAGGGGGGACAGCAGAGACAAGAATTTGATTAAATGAAATGGAATTTCTAAAGAGGTCGGTGTGGTGCTTGACCCATACTGAGTGCTCAGTAAATAATCACCATAATTATTGTTGACAAGATTGGAGCAATGGAAAAAAACAAAAGATTGAACTATAGGTTAAAAAAATATTAGGTCTAGTTCTAGCTCCATCTTTATATCAGTAACATATGTCATTTTATTATACCTACTCGGCAACATCATATGAGAGAATATACATAAAGCAGTATACAATCTAAGGAATCATTTTTGTTGCAGCCCTACTTTGAAAAATGCAGGGTTCCAGACCCTCAAAATTGAGTACCTGTGTCTTTTTCTACCTGAAAGCCTAGTACTGATGCTATTTACAGAATTTTAGTGCTCTCATTACTGAAAGCAGCATCATGTGGCACTGTGAAAAGTGCAGTGCCCATTTTATGGGTTTATGAACGCACACATGCCAAAGTTGAGAGTCTAATTGAAAATGCAGCAGTCTTGCATGGTGTCTTATGGTACTTCACATTTTTTTAAAACAAAATAGGTTAGCAACATGGGGTTTTGGTTGCCATGGTTATCATAAACTTCTAAGTCACAAACTGAGTGTTATTCATCTGCAAGTTATTTAGTCAATCATTCTACCAACTATTTTTAAAAATTGATATAAGGATACTTTTGTTTTGTTTTATTTTATTTTATTTTAATTTGGTTTATATCATAGCATTTGCATATATGAAGTCAATGCAATAAATATCACTTGCTTATTTAAAAAAAAAAAAAAAAAAAGCAGCTGAGATTTAGAGATTCTTCACACAAATCTTCAGTCCACTCAAAGAGATCCCACAATGTAGTTCTTATACTTGGTTCCTTCCAAGTAGGCAAATGATTTACCCTTCCTTAGCCGTCTTATATTCATTTAAAAGTGGACTATTTACTAGTAACCTTTAAGTCAGCTATTAAAGTGAGCTATTAAAAAGTTGAAGCCATTTTAAATTATATTAATATTCTACAATTCTGTTATCACTTGGTTCTTTTATTGGAAAAATGAATTTTCATGGAAACTCAATGGAAAATGATGGCCGTAGAATCTGTGTTCATTTTTCTACTGCTATGTCACAAATTGCCACAAACATAAAGCAACACACATTTATAATCTGCCAGTTTCTTTGGGTCAGCATTCTGGCATGGCTTAACTGGGTTCTCTGCTCAGGATCTCACAAGGCTGTAATCAAGATGTCAGTTGGGCTGTGTTCTCATCTGGAACTTGGGTTCCTTTTCCAGGCTCATTTGGGTTCTTGGAAAATGTATTTCCTTGCAGTTGTGTGATTAAGGTCCCCATTCTCTTGCTACCGGTTGGCTGTGGACTGCTTTCAGCCTTTATGGGACAACCTCACATCCTCATCTCATGCTGCCCCCACAGGCCATCTCACAGTATTCAGCTTACTTCTTTCAGGCTGTCGGGCAGGAATCTCAAACCTTTCTGCCCCCCTTCCTGCGCAGGTTGCAAGTCAGATAATCAAAAGAAGATTCTAACATTATGCAAGGTAGATATATTTTATTCTCCAGATGTGAGCCTCACAGACATAGTTTATTTTCGGACACGAGCTCAGGTTCTACTCCACTGACCCTCCATGCTCTGCCATTCCTCCATGCTCTGCTGACCAGCAGTTCAGAGCAGTTGCCTTTATGCTCTTAGTACACAATAGCAGTCACAAGCCAAGCATTACATAATTACAACAATCATGCTGAATCAGTAAATGGGCACACATGCACAGTTACACTACTTCCATAACTCACTCCTAGTGAAGGTGCTGAATCTTGCCCATTTGTAACAGATGTGAGGTGAGTGAGCCTAAGCTGTTCTTTAATTTACACTGGTTTTACTTCCCTTACAGTCCACCCCTTCAGGGTCACTCACCATACAATCTTCACATTTGATCGTCCACACATTCCCTTAGTGAGAATTAATGACCCCTGCATCCACAGGCCATAGCAGCAATATAGACTGTAGCAAAATGCTACTAAAACACAAGCAGTCCCTCGTAGAACAGCTAATTTACCATCTTGAGAAAGAATAGTTGCAGGAACAGGTGTCTTACATGCTTTATGATACCACACATTATCAGCTAACACTGTTCGATCTGTACGTTCTACATGTAACCGTATAGAGAAACTCATAATTGGCCACAATGACAATACAAATGTACCCTAAAAATAGAACATTTATCTGTTCCAGGCCATGTTACCCTTACTTGGGGAGGTCAAGTACTCATTACCCAAGGTGAGATTTTCAAGTTTTCTTCTAATCCTGTTCCCCAAGGTCCATTTAGGCCTACGTAGCGTACACGGGGGCCCCTATTTTCCAAGGCCATTCCCATTGTACTGTTTGTCCCTATGGTAAACAGGTTGGGGCTGATAAGAGAATATTTCCATTCTTATCATATCCAAGTTTCAGGAGATCATATTTAGTAGTAACCTGCAATTGAATAGGTGCTGCAGCTCTGTGCAACAAAGCTTCCACCAGAGAGGACCTACCCTTGATGGCTCTCTCATTTAGGTGCTGGCTGTCAGCCACAACTGACATGTCAATCCTTTCAATGATGGGGGAGCTGGCAGACAGCCTTAATCCCCTTTTCAAAAGACCATACATGGCCATAAGGCTACTCAATGCCTTCACAGCACTTACCTGGTCTGGGGTCCCACAAGGCCACACAAACAGAAGACCAGTAATTCTCTGACTTTGGCAGTGATTCCACAAGATCCACTGGCCACTGTGTCAGGAGCACTCTCACATGGGTTATCTGCCCATCAGCATGGGGTACCCATCTGCTCATCAGGAACACATCTGCCCATCAGGGGCATTCTTTCTCAGGTTTATGCAGCACCCAGTGGGCAATCAAGGGTATACCTGCCTATCAGAGCACGCTTTCTTAGGTTTATGCAGCATCCAATGGGCCATCAACCATGTGGTCTTGCAGCCAGCGTGCTGCATTCTTCAATGTAGCCACCTAGCTACATCAGCAGCTGGAGCTCCCTCCAGCCATCTTACCTTAGCCAGAGCAACAGCTTCATCATTGCCCAGACTGGTTAAGGGGGAAAGTCCTGTGACATGGAAAAGAGTTACTTCCTTTTCCTGTCCTAGTTCCCATAACTCTTGCCACATGGCTTGTCCCCACAAGGGCTGGTGACCTACCAGCTACCATTGATACTCCCAAGTAGAGATCCAAAGGGTCAAACCATTGAATACAGCCCAGCTGTCAGTACAGATGGTTAATGGCCCTGGCTCATTTTTTATCACCATCCATACTGCTCTTAGTTCAGCCCACTGGCTGCTTTGCCTTATACCATTCTCATACCACAAGGTATCAGTTAAGGGCTAGACAGCAACAGCCATCCAAAATGCTGAGGGTCCCATGCTGGAGCCATCTGTATACCAAGGCTGCTCTGCAGTAGGTCCCTTTCCCTCATGGAAATGTGGTCTCCACTTCCAGGGGTATAGGTTGTGTCAAAGTTTCCTCCACGACCTCTACTGGTCCTAACACAGTTTGCAACTCATTAGATAAAGAATTAGTGGACATAGTGCTTCTTTGTTCTAGATATGTTCCTGGGATGACTTGTGTCTTACCCAACCAAACAACTCCCAAGAATTTGACAGATAGCCCAAGTCCCTGCACTTTGGTTGTGCTTACGGCCCACCCACATTGTTCCAAATGACCTAGCAGCTCTGGAACCACTTGGGTTAAACCTGCAAGAGAATCAGAGATTAGTAAGGCATCATCAATATAATGAAACATTGTAACCGTACTAGGCCTAGTCCACTTGGCTAGGTCCCCAGCCACCAAACTATGACAAATAGTTGGTCTATGCAGATAACCTTGGAGCAACACTTGAGAAGTTCATTGTCTTCCTTCCCAGGCAAAGGCAAACTGTTCTTGGCTATCAGCTGAGAGAAAAAAGCGTTTTCAAGGTCCAGGACACAATGACAAATTTCCAGCTGAGTCTTCAGCTGATCCATCAAGTCGTGAACTGAAGGCACAGCTGCAAAACAAAGGAGGCACTACTTTGTTCAGTTCTCGATAGACCACAGTCATTCTCCAAGTACCATCAGGTTTTTTCACTGACCACACTGGGGCGTTAAAGGAGCTATGTGCAAGACAAATGATGCCAACCTTGTCTAACTCCAAGATGGTGGCACTTATCTCCTCATGTCCCTCCTGGCAAGCCATACTGTTTCATACGTCCCCACAACACAGGCTTTACTGTTTGGACCTGCAGCCAGAATTCTCCAACTGTTGTTTGCAGATGCAAGCCATAAAGTACATCTACACCCAAAATGCACTCAGCCACTGGAGACACATACACAGTACATACACAAGGGGCAATCGTCCTATGCCCAGGAGCAAAGACACAGCTTTGACTTTAACAGTCTGTCCTCCATAGTCAGCAATATTAACTGTGGCCTCCAGAAATTTATCTGGGTTGCATGTATCAGGTTACATTCTGTGCCAGTGTCCACCACCACTAACACACACTGTACATTTATCATCCACCCCCAGTTCCCACAACAGTAGAAGCCAAGCAGCTAGGGGTTCATTTTCTGATGCACAGCAGGTTGTGAAGGGAGACACGCAGGTTCTCCCAACTGACCCTCAGGGTTGTCATCATCCTCAGCTTCAGAAGCGGGGCTGTTCTGTTGCTGTACTTCAGTGTCCAGCATGTCTGCCTTTTGTCTCCATGCCACATCGTGGAGTGCCTGGTCCTTGGCTCACAGTGCAGTGAGCAGCCAGCCCATCCTGCCAGCTGCTCTCTGGGATGACTCATCTTTCACTGCAGAGCTCAATACCTTGAGAGCTTCCTCTATGCTCTCGGGGACCCATCCACTTGGTCCCATGTTTCCAGTGGAGCTCAAGTCCACAGGAACGCTGCCACCAGGTACCACATTCTCAAGGGCAGCCACATATCCTCCCCCTCCTGAGGGGCTCATGGCTCCCTTACCTGCTCATCCTGCCAAAAACTATGCCAATTGTGGTGCAGGAATCTCAGATCCTTCTGCCCCTTCCTGTGCAGATCGTGAGTCAGGTAATCGAAAGAAGACCCTGGCAGCTTTATGCAAGGTAGACATACTTTATTCTTCAGATATAAGCTTCACAGACATGCTGTATTCTCAGACACAAGCTCAGGCTCTACTCCACTGACCCTCCATGCTCTGCTATTCCTCCGTGCTCTGCCGATCAGCAGTTCTGAGCAGTTGCCTTTATACTCCTAGTACACAATAGCGGTCACAAGCCAAGCATTACATAATTACAACAATCATGCTGAATCAGTAAATGGGCACACATGAGCAGTTACCCTATTTTTATAACTTTTTTCTAGTGAATGTGCTGAATCTTGTCCATTTGTAACAGATGTAAGGCGAGAGAGCCTGACTAAGTTGTTCTTTATTTTACACTGGTTTTACTTTCCTTACACAGGCCACTGGCAAAATATCTCACTCTGGTCTGTTAAGAAGGAGTCTTATAGCACATCACATAACCACAGGTCCCATCACCATTGTCATATTGTGAATGTAACCTAAACAAGAGTGTGGCATCCCATCCCTTTGTCATATTCTATTGGCCAGAAGCAATACAGATCCATCTCACATTCAAGGGAAAGGGGGTGTACAAGGATGTGACTCATTAGGGTCACCTTAGGCTGTGTCTGCCACAGTGTCTCACTAAGAGATCTGTCAAGAAAGTTTGAGAAGTATTGCCCATTGAAGAAACTCTAAGGGATAAAATTAAATAATTTAATGTGATGTGCTTACAGATGAGGGCAATACCAATATCTGGCAGAGGTTGCAGTGTGGTAATATTAGTTGATATGCTTCTTGGTAGCTAAGAATCAGTAAGTAAAATATCTTTGTGAATGAGAAATACTTGGATGGCCATATAATACATTACATAAACTGTTTTGATTTTTGCCTTCTCTCCTATACCAGCAGGAACACTTAAACACACACACAAAAAGGCTGTGCTTCCAGAAATTATCTATTTTCTACCACAACTCAAACCTGACATTTGGATATAATCCTTCCGGGAAATTCTTGTTGTTGTTTTTTTAAATATTATTTCTTCAAACCCTGACATTCAAGATGGTGACAGCCACCTGTTCAGAAGTAGGTCAGGGAGATGATACACAAGGGCATAGGTGCTTACAGTCTACTGGGTCTTCTTATCTCTTCCTCATTTCCTTTGCAGTCACCTCTAGAGACATGTCCTTTCCTCCAGTCACTGAATGTATTTAGGAGAGATTAGAATTATCATGCCCAACTGAGCCCTAAAGTATCTGAGTACCTAGACTACTTAATAATAATAATAACAATAAGTATCAAATTTTGCTTAGAAGATGGTAAAATATAATGATGAAATTCACCTTATTACCATGCTTTCTGTAAGAAATTATTATAGGCTGGTTAATAATTCATATTTATTTATAAGTATAATTTAAGTACTACATAGGTAACCCTTGAGAACCACAGAGATTGAAGTAGTCCAAGAATTCCAACAGAGATATGAAGGAAATATACTTAGATTTCAATGAATGAGAACTCTTCTATAGTTGGTTTTTCTTTTTGTTTTTAGAAGACTGAACAAAGCCTAAGAGGAAAGGGATACTTAAAAGCCCCAGAATATCTGGGGTCAGAAGATCCATCTATATGAATATCAATCACTATTCAGTTATCCAGATCTATCACTTACACAAAGCAATGACTGAACTGCTAAGAAATGAAGTTGACATTTGAGTGAAACTCCAAGATAAAACTAAGACCTAAATTATCTTAAAATAATCCTTAAATAGAATCTAAACACTAGGATTTCCTATTCCTGGACCATAGACGGATAAATAAAACCACAGTGCCTGAAAATGCCACTTACATTGAATTTAATACATGGATTCCTCCTCAAATTACCTGACCTAAAATCTTAACTTCACCATTAGTCCTTTGACCTTGGGCAAGTTACTGAACTTCTCTGAGCCTCAGTTTACACATCTGTAAAACAGAGGTAATTATACAACCTACAAAGTTCTCCAAAGTTAAAGAGATATTATGTGTAACTGTTTTTAACACAGTGTCTTGTACATACTAAGTGTTTATTAAGTGATAGCTATTATTAATAACACTGTACAGAAAAAACTAATTCAATCAAAATCTTGTACAAACAAGTCTCTGTGCTACATTTTTTTTGATATTTTGTCTAACTTTATTATCTGAAGTAACATAAGTACATAGGATACATAATTATAGTATAACAATATAATTAAACGCAAGCCAAATATTATCAGATAAGGTCTCAAATATAAAATAAGTGTGGCAGGGTGGAATTCTTATTATGTCACTCCTGTCATTTTTTTACCACTCTACTTCCAGGGAGAGGGACATTAAAAGAAGACAAACAAAGACTTTGTTGTCTGTGCTACCTTTTTAATAGGGTGTATATAATCTTTGTGGGTTTTGGTGGGGAGGGTGAGTCTTGAAATACAAAATAACATAATGCTGATAGGTGTGAACAGTTCTCTGTATGTTAAAATTATGCTCCTTGTCTTTGAAAGCTACCTGCATTTTATGCAATTTAAAAAAAAAGGTTACCTTCTAAAGTTTCTCACATGACCATTGAGAAAAAGGCCAAAGAGAATTTTCAGAGGACCATATATCTGTGTCAGAGGAGACACACACAGCCACTTCTTACTCCTGGGGAGAAAAAATACTAGCACAGCATTATCTGTTATTGTCAAAAGAGCAGTTTGATTTGTTGTTTTCTTAATCCCGCTTTGCATAGTTTGAGTTCCTCTAAATTGCTGCAAATCTCCAAGCCTTCCTCCTCTCTGCACTCATGCATTCACTTTCGTTCCCTCTCTCTCTCTCTCCCCCCCCATCTCCCTCTTTCGCTGAGTGGCAGCAGTTCCACACACATCCTCTTTCTCAGCCCCTGTGGATTTAATTATCTCATTTCTGAAATGCAGTGTTCTTTGTTCACATCTAAGGTAGATATTAACATTTTTATTGGAAACCAAAGTAATTCACTTACTCTGTGAATTCTCCACTGCTGTAACTGACAGAAGAGACCCTCTCACCAAGAGCACTCATTTCAAAGGCTTTATTACATTCAGGAAGAAAAGGGTCCAGGTTAAAATGAAGTTAACAGATTTGCTGAAGGGCATGTTTCTACACATCAGAAAGTGTTTTCCTTTCTAAAATATGCCATCATTGAACTCTGTGATCTCACTCCACAGAACTGCCTGTCATAATGTGCTCAGCACACTCTCAGCTACAAAACCCCAGACCTGAACTCTTGGCACCTTGGAGCAACAGTTCTCAGTGACTAAACCAGTCCACACATATGCCCAGGGTAATGACCAATATTCTCCTTCTTTCAGCTGGATAAGGAAAGAACAGGCAAACCACGTGCTGAGTTCAATGTCAAAATCAAAGAGCCAAATCACAGGGTATTCACTGGCCTCTGGAGCAAACAAGTCCTGCGTGCATGGCTCCTCCTGTCCAGGTGCCTTCATGAGCTCCTCTTAAAGACCTCCCCGCTCTACTGGTCTGAGTTAAATAGTGGTAAAAACACTCTTAGTATCATCACTAATTTGAGGAATTCTGGGTTTTTCTGAAATGGTCCTCAGCTTCTGCAGGAGTCCTAGATTTTAGGTCTGTCTCAGGGACTTCCTTTGCACATCAGCTAAGGTAATTTAAAACATCTTAAGAAACTTTCTTCCTTCTCACTAGCCTCCCTGCTCTGGTGGGAAGAGGATTGAACTGGAATTCACAAGACCCAAGTTCTATGTCTGGCTTTGAACTTTCCCCTCTTCTGAAACTCAGGGTCGTCAGTGGAGATAAAATGGGTATAATAATGAACAACTAATCTAGTTTGCTAAGTATCTAATGAGGATCAAATAAGATAATGTATAAGAGAGCTTCTGATAAAATGTAAATTCCATATAAATATTAAAGAAAATAGGGGCAGCCTCTCATAGCTATGCCAAACCAACGGTACTTCAAAAAGCTTGTGTAAAAATAGAGTTAAAAGATAATAAAAATCTTTCCATGAACTTTTAGAAGTGCACTTGTGTTTTCTAATCCTTACTCTAAAGCCCATGGAAGCCAGAAGACCCCCCCGGAGCCTGCTTAGCATCACCTCACCAGGCATATGCATGTTTCTGGAAGCACCTGCAGAGGCTCTAAACCTCACCACACTGAAAAGAGGACCAGAGCCTGGCAAAGGTCTTGGCACATGCCCAATCAGGAGAGGTCTGATGCTGGTGGTGGTCCAGGGGAAATTCATGGAGAGAGAGCTGGCAGGGTCACGATAAGAATATTCTACTCTTTCCCTTATTTTTCCGCTGTCCCTGCAGACAATTACGGACCTCAATCCTCGTCTTTGAAATTATGAAGGTGAGATTTTCCAGCTAATTTCTCTTAAATCTAGGTTCCTGAACCCAGATAGAATGAATGTACATTTGGCTTTTCCATAAAATGGAGAGGTTATCCTTCAAATAAATACCATCTAAAAGATGCGTGCGATCCAGGAAAAAGAAGATAGGATGTTTCTTAAGGGAAATCTACTAGACATGAAGAACATGTAGGCTCCAGTATCAGAGCCCATGATGCAGGGATGGTTAGGACAGGAATGAGACCAAAAGATAAAGTAGCCTTTGAATGGAAACTACTTCCCTGGTAGCTCAAGGCAACTGTGGTTCTTTTATGAATTTGCTGATGAAGAAACACCTCAAGGAGCCTCCATCTCCTGTTCAGGAGTTTTTCATCAACTGAGGTGTAGATACAATCACTGATGGAATGTTTTAACTTGGAGGCTCCTCAGAACCTTCCCAATCACTATATGCAGAGCTGTCCTGTATATCTCCCCTGTCCCATACCTTCCCCCACACCACCTTCCCCCACCCCACAAACCCTATTGAGTTCCTTATCTCAGTAAATGGAACTACCACATCCCAGCTGCCCAAAGTGAAACATAAAAATAGGAGTCATCAACTTTTGCCTCAACCTCATGTTCCCAAATACAATCAATCATCAGATCCTGATGATTCGACCTCCAAAATGCATCCTCCTCCAGTCCACTCACATTGCATCTGGAATGTTCTTTCTATAATAAGATCATGTCACTGTCTTTCTTGCTTAAAACACTTCATATCCACTTCTCTTCAACTTCTTCCATTCAACCACCATTTTCATTAAGGCTGTAATCATTCCTGACTTTGTTTACTTGAATCTAAGTTGCCATTTTTTATAAACTGCACATTTTTTTTTTTACTGTTGAGAAAGAATATAAAAGCTTTCAGTTAATCTATGACATGCCACTAATGATAAGATGAATCCAGATCTTAGAGATAATAAAATGTGGGGTAAAATGTATATCTTAAAATTAATGAAACACAGTACTTTCCAATTCCCTAACTGCTCTCCCTTCATCTACTGTGGTCTTCCTCCAGTCCACTCTCATTGCATCTGAAATGTTCTTTCTATAATCGGACCGTGTTACTGCCTTTCTTGCTTAAAACACTTCAAACTGTTCTCCCTACACCCAGGATAAAATCCAACATTAGCACAACATACAACACCCTGCTAATTTCTCCAGCTCTTGACACTCCTGTTACTCAGCTCCAGCTATGCATAACTACTTCCAAATTCAGAATAGAAAGAAAAAAGTTCTATCCAAACCAGATTTTTACATACTCTTCCCTCTGCTGCAATGATCTTTTCAATCTGTATAACCCCTACTCAACCTTCAGGTTTCAGCTGCCTAAATTGTCATTTCCTCCAGAAGCTTCTCCTGACTTCCAGACCAGGTCTAGATGTCTCCTCTGTGTGCCCATAAAACCCGATGCTTAATACACACAAGAATTCTCTACAAGAATTCTCCCTTTATCTGTTTGTTTCTCTCTCCAGACCAGGGAGTCCTTGAGATCAAGAACTGCGTCTTGTACACTATCATATTCAAGTGGCTCACATGGTGCCTGACACCTAAATATTTATTTAAAACCGATAACACACGAGGAACCAATGAAAGCTTACCAGTCAAACGATCCCACAGCCATAGAATTTTTCTTAAAATAATTCACGATTGGTTAGCCATTTACTACCTGGATCAAATGCCAAACCTCCACTATAAATTATCATCAATGGAATAAATACAATTTGACAATCATATACCCAACTAGAGTTAGATGTTTCTGTGTCTCTAAAGAGACCAGCCTCAAGTTGAAAAATAAAACTAATATAATTAGGAAGCTTGAAGACCAAATAATTGGGAAAAAAATCAATGCTGGAGAAGTCTAAAAGTACCTAACTACTTATATGTATGGGAGGTTATGTTCATTGTTTACACTCAGATGAAAGAGAGATGAACGGAAACTGGGACAGTCATAGAAGGGTTCATTGAGGACATCAAATTTGAGCAATCTTTTGAAAGAAGTATGGAATTTGGACTGATTACATTTAGGGGGAACTACCTGTGGGCTACTGAAAAAAGAGATCCATCTGTCATTTTATTCAGCTTATACTTTCCTGGTGGATAAAAAAATATCTTTTTAGAGGCATTAGAATCATAATCTTTCGGAAGTAGATTAACTCAATTAATTTTAAATCCATTCTTAGTTAAATTCTTAAGTAGATTTATTCTGCACTCTTCTCATCCGATCACAGACTTCCTTATTCCTGCTGCATTATGTTATATCCAGCTTAGGAAAAAATATACACACATCCCGAGGAAGTCTAAGGATAATTATTGTAAAAGTGGAGAATGTCAGCAGCACTCAACAGAGCTGTACATGACACCAGCATTTGCCTGTTTCAGCCAGTGTTAGCAACCCATCAGCTTCTCAGACAAAAAGTCACAGTGACCTGCAGTTGAAGAGGAGTCACTCTGCACCACTTAGTCAAAATGACAAGCATGTCCTTGATGACATGATATTTGAATGGTTGACAGCCTGTGGGTATAACTGGAACTGTAATTGCCCTCAAAGAGCTTGTAAAGTCTGATTTCATCTCTGTCTCCCCATTGTCTCAATAAAATATTTTTATTTTAACAATACTTCAGTTAAACTAATGATATAGAATTCCGCTCTTATATTACTTTGTCAAACCCATCACTCACTGAAAAATATTATGAGAAGTCAAAATTGGAAGGTGACCTGCCACTGATCCTGAGCTTGAGACAGAAAGTGGAAGTCAGGTAGGAAACCATGGCCAGAAAGAAGTACTTGCAGGGATCAGCAGCAGCTGTGCAGGTGACAAAGGATATGGGCGCCTCTTTTCTGTCATGATAAAATTGCATCTTTGTGGATGTATCTCTCTAAGTTATGTATCATTTCTGCAAGCATCATTTTTAACACAAAATTGACTCCCATGGTCCTTACTGTGAACCTTACCATTCCCAAGAATACAAATCCTTCAATATTCTTAATTTCATGCGTCCTTTTTTCTGACAACCCTTTCCCACCTCATTCCCTCTAGCACCTCATTTTCAACAATCCAAGAATACCATTTAGACAACCAGTCTATTAATCCTTCCACCATTATCCTGTCCTTTTGACATCTTCTCTTCTTCCCTTACTCAATTTCAATCCCATGACCAATTATTATTTTCCTTTTTTGCATGCACTGCCTGAGAAATCTTTTCACCTTTCTCTTCAAACAGATCACTTGGTGGCAAATTAATTTCAGCTTTTTCTGAAAATGTCTTTACTTTTCTTTTATCCAGAAAAGATCTTTTTGCTGAATATACAGTTCTAGATTAAACAAATTTTACTTTAAAAATTTTTTAAATATCATTCCAGTGTCCTATGGCTTGCATTGTTTCTGATGGGAAGTCTATAGTAATTCATTGTTTTACTGTACTTAATGTGTGTTTTTGTTTTCATTTTTTTCTCTATCTTCATCTCTGATTTTCAACAATTTGATTTTAATATGCCTTAGTGAGGTTCTCTTTGTGTTTGTCTTTCTTGTAGTTCATTGGAGCTTATTGGATCTGTCCATTTATAATTTTCATCAAATTGGCAAAATTTTAAGCCTTTATTTATTCAAATATTTTAAGCTTCCCTCTCTCTCCTCTCTTTCTGGAACTTCATTGACATATTTTAAACTTAAAATATTGTCCCATAGGTCACTGAGTCTCTGCTCATTTTTGGTCAGATGTTTTGCTGTCTGTTTCACTTTGGTTAATATATTGCTCTGTCATCAAGTTCACTGATCTTTTTTTATTTCCTGCTGTGTTCACCTACTTTAATCCCATTCAATGAATTTGGGTATCTAGAACAGTGTCTGGCAAAAAGTTAAGATCAAACGATAGATGTTGAATGAATGAATGAATGAATGTATCTGTATAGCAGTAAAATACATGGACCTTTCTAAAATTATTGCTAAGACAAAGGTGATTTTAACCCTCTAGGATGTCAGTCCTGTTACTCTACAGATATTAGGTTACCCATTCTCCTTTAATCTTTGGAGTTTGGGGCCCATTTGCCACCATTTGGCTCACATTGATGTGTTCTAAGCATTTTCTTAACCACACATGCTAAAAATATATACTCCTTGTGTCTTGGGAAAATGAGAAATTAAATAACAAATTTGTGATATTAGAGATATTCTCATTATTAGCCATAGGAATATATGCATTTTGTCCTTATTACCAGTGCTATTGTCTTCACAGGCTACTGTAGAGCCCCTGCAGACTGCCCAAAGTAAAATCTAGTCAGCATTTCTTAACAGAGCTCTTTAATCTGTATTCTTAAGGGTATAATAATAGGTTTTTAAGAGAGTTCAGTAACCTCCTTTGTTTGACTGTATATGATTTCCTATTACCTTTGAATTTTAAAATGCATTGCTCTGAATAGAGTATAGGTTCCCTGAGGCCAGGGGTGGTTTTTCTCAAACCTGTGTCACTAGTTCCTACCACACTCCACAGCAGAGGTTGTAGATGCTCAGTGCATGTTTGATGAATAAAAGTTAAGCCATCAAAACTCATCTGCTGAAGCCCGTCCAAGAGCACGATCTCATTCAGGAGGCACTATGTACACAGAAAGGAAAAATAACATGAAGCAGCAAAGTCTGGAGATATGGCAACTGTCCCCAAGCATTGCAACTGTCCTCATTAGCTGTACCCTGCAGGGCCCCAGGCAGCAGCCACACTGTTTAGAAAGAAAGGTGAAATATCAGAGATGGGTTTTCTGTCGCGTAATCACCTTAAATATACTAAGAAAAATAATACATTTTATATGTACAATTAAGGATAAGAGGGGAAAAAAGAATCATCTAAAAATGTATTTTATTTTTCTCTATATCTTATCAAATGGGCAAAGTTACCTAAATCTTGTTCTCAAAACAACATAGGTGGTAAGTGAAGCAAATACTGGGTAGGATAGTAGTTAGTCACAGTCTAAAAAGCACTATTGTGAATTTATTTACTATTCTTTTCAATGCAAAGTAGGACTTTTTAACTACTTCACCTTATTTATTTATTTACTTTGCTATGAAATCTTTGGTGAGTAGCATTTTGAGAAAGAATTTTGGACTGGAATTCAGAAGTGTTAAATTTTGAGCCCAAGTCTTCCTTTAAATAGCTATGTGGTTTGGGGTAAGTGTCTTAACTACTGCCTTCTTCAGTTTCTTAGCTATAAAATGAGGGTATATTCCTACATATTACTGAATTCCTTTCAGGGATTAAATTTAATGGCAATCATCCTACAGGTCCACAATTTACCACGGTAAAGCAAATTACAATAGAATTTCTTAAAAGAGGCAAACTCCATGTATGAAACATCTCAATTCATATGTCTTGAGGAATTCTGTTCCTTCTCCATGTAATCAAAAGTGAAAGCAGCCTGAGGGACAAAAAAGAACAATGCATCATCGTTGCTATGATTAAGTAAGGGGAGACCCAGAGCTGGCTCACTGCTGTAGAAATCCCAAATTAAATCTTTGTTGTGAACACTCATATTCCATAGTCATTTCCCATAGGATGTTCCCAGTGATTATTGATCATCTCACGTAGAACAAAGAGACAGGTCTATTACAGTTATTATTGTTGTATCAGTCAGTTCTTGGCTGCCAACAAGAAAAGTAAACTCAGTCTATCCAAAGCAAAAAGGGGATAATTTGGAAGGATACCAGGAGCTGCCAAGACCAGGCTTGGAGAGCAGGCAAAAACTGAAAGAGGTCTGGAGGCTGCACAGCATAGACAGGATCCATGTCCGACCACAGGGAAAATCTGATTCTTGCATCTTCTCTGTGGCTGCTCTCATGCCAAAACATTCTTTCCACCTGAGTCACTCATATAAGATTCCCAGAAGCAAGCATCTCTGACTCCTGGCTGAACCAAGGATTTGGCTTTCAGGTTAAAGAACAAAGTGAGCGTCTGAAGTCAGGGAACACTCATCCTTCCTAGACTATACACTAGAAAAGTCCCACAAAAGGGAGACGTGGCCCTAAAAGGCATGTGTTGGGGAACAGGGGAGTGGTAAGAGATCAAAAGAACAAAAAAGTCTCTATATTCAATATATTAATTAGAAAAGCAAATTATTTATGGATATTTTTATTTAATGGATTAGGTAGGAAGCGATCATCACAAGGTTAAAAGCAATTATAAATATTTTAACATGACCTGTGAGTTTCTTATGTTTTAATTATATAGTAATACATATTTACATTTATACTAAATAAATTCTTTTACTTAAAATTCAAATATTACTTAAATACATAGAATAAAATTCTAAATATCCCTCTTTATCCCCAATCTTGCTCCCTTTCCCAGAAAGGTAATCACCTTCATCCATTTGCTGTTAAATCTTGTATAACTTTTTCTATTTATTGATTTAAAAATCTATATAAATGAAAATATCATTACATACACTTATACTTATGCACAAGTGTGAAATAATATATTCTACATATAGGTATGCAACTTGCTTTTTTTCACTAAAAATATATATTGAAGATTATTCCATATATCCATATAGATCTGCCTTATTCTTTTTAACTGTTGCCTAGTATTCCGTTATCTGTTACATACCATATTCTACTATTCCCATATTGGCAGATATTTAAAATGATTCCAAACTCTTAATTCAAATGTGATCAAACTACCAAACCATTATTTTAAAGCACTTAGCAGAATGTGTGTGTGTGTGTGTGTGTGTGTGTGTGTGTGTGTTCCTTCTCCTTGAAATGAAGCATTATATGGGATAGGTGTGGTGTTAACACTGTATTTATCTAAAAAAGTAGCAATTGTCACTTTTCTGAGTTATTTATCTCCTACAGGAAGGAATGATTTCAAAAAATCATTCTGAAATCTAATTATCTTATTATAGGTCGGACAAGTTAGGATGATTTTAATTATAAATAACAGAGATCCAACAACAACAAAAAGTGTATGAAACAATTAAGAAGCTTATTGCCTCACAATGAGAAATTCAGAGGTAGAAGTTTTCAGGGGCAGAGCAGTGTCAACAGGGAGCAGAGATTTTTCCACCTTTCTCACGGGCCTCCCTCAGTGTGTTGACTTTGGCCTTTGTTCTGTCATGGTAGCAAGATGGCTACAGCAATTCTAAGGTATTCATCCTCACACAACATTCAAATCAAGAAAAACAGCATAAGTCACTGTTTTATATCCCTTTTTTAAGATTAAGGAAAAATGTCCCATAAGTTCCCCAGTGAACTTTCACTTCTTTCAAATGGCCCGTGTGTGTCACGTGTCACGTTTACACCCATCTCTGGCTAGGGAATAGAATTACCTCAACTGACTTAGACGAGAAAACATGCAGTGTCCCCACCCCTTGCAGCAGGAGAAGAGCTTGTGAAACATATGGCCACCCAATCCCTGGACAAACACTGGGTGTCATTAGCAAGGAAACAGTTGAAGCAGAGGAGACGACTGTTCTAGGCAAACAACAATGTTCACGATACCAACAAACCACAAATTTCCCTAAGGACACTTCATGATGCACACATCAGTCCTGACTGCAATTTCAAGCAATAAAGCACATGGCTTCCAGAAAGTCATTAGAATGCCAAGTAATTATTTCCTCTCTTCTGAATTTTATAGTTGCAAAGGTATGGGAAAATAGCATTGCTATAACCTAGCCCTGTGTGATCCAAGGGGAAAATGAGAAGTCGAGTGAAAACCCACCCCCAGACAACAGCTACAGACAAGAGATGAAGTGTTCTGCTTTTCTCTATCCCACCCTTTCTCATACTCCTCTTTATTCCTCCTACCTCATAAACACAGACTTTTGAGATAGACCCTTGGAGGGTGAAAATATAATGTTCCTTTTAAATAACAGCTCTGCCTAAGGAAAATATCCATGTAAATATCTAAGTTTGTGTATGTATACACACATGCATACATGCATACATACATGGAAGTGGATGTATATATGTGTATACTTTTACATTACAAATAAAGCATTTAGAAAATAGAGATAAACAAAAAGGAAGAATTTTAAGTCATCCAAAACCTTCCAGCGGGAAATAAATACTATTGATAGATTACATCATGTTGTAGGTAAAAACTTCTTTTCACATTAATGTTTAGCTATTTTACCAAACAATATTAAGCACAACACAGGCTTTACACTGCCACAGACTCAATTTTAAATGTAATTATCAAAGTTCACTGTCAAAAATGTTAAACCATCTTTATAGAAACTTCTGGGCAAGTTTTATCACAAAGCAGTAGAAGCCATAGAGCAAAATAAAATGAAACACAAATGGTTCCACTGTAAATAAAAGTCCTGGCACCCCCACTCTAACACTGTGCTAGAAAGTTATTATGAAATAGATGATAATAAAAATTCTGACTCACCAAATTTTATCACCCAATTTACAAGGATAAGAGCCTCCCCCAAAGCAGCTGTATCTCTAACCCAGATGTTCTACTGGCATTCTTTCGTCCTGGGCCACTCTGCTAGTGACTGGCACCTTTTCTCAATCCCATTTTAGTGCCAATCCACTATCAATCCAGCAACCATGTGGCATTAAACAGGAATGATACCCAACAGCACTCTTTGAAAATGGAAATGAGAGTCTTCATTAATTTAGAAAATCCAGGACTACATATTAACATTTTCTGCAATAGCTTCTCTCCCTGATTAAGTCAATGACTAAACCAGTACTCAGAGCCATATTATCCAGCCCATTTGCTTTGATTTCCTCTGGTCGAAAGCAAGCATTTGTTCTTTCCCTACCAGGCTCTCGTTAAAGAGATAAGCTTAGATCAAGACAAGTAGTAACCAGTCCACACTGAAATCTAGGAAAAGACAATTCCCTGTGGTTCAATTAGGTGGCCCTAAGTAGCACACATGTGCTAACAGGGTTGTGGAGAGACAGTAGATAGTGTTGCTGAGAAAGGCCTTGGCCCAGTTACAACATGAGACACAGTACCATTGTATATGTCCTGTCAACTGCCACCATCTGTTACTGGACCGTGTCCTTGCCAGAGATATACTGTGAGGATATTTAAAATAAGGTTATATAAACATGGCATCCTGGAGTCAATACATTTTATCTTCAGTCAAACACAACCTCTTGGATCATTTTGGAAACTCTTTAAAAAAGAGTGGGTGGCAGAGTTAGAAGAATCCACGTCACCAAAGTGGCAAAAAGGGAAGTACTTTTTAAAATCTCCCACACTGTAATAATCTATTGCCATAGTCCTAAAACTAGTAAATGGTGAGAAGTCTAGTGTTGATGGCTATTAAAGAATCTTTTAAAATATAGAGTTTGGATAATAATTACACACATATGCTTATATACATTGAGGCTGTCCTTAGCGTCAGGTTTGATGTGTGATGTTACAGATTTGCCTGCAATTCATGTCTCACAGCAAGATAGGTTATTTTATGTCAGAAATCAAATGTAAGATTGCCTGTTCTTAAACATAGATGTGCCACTTGGCATGTGAATTTAAATTGTGTATTATTCTGCTGCGGACCAACAATCTGATCATTTTTAGATAGAAATTTAAGGTGAAATGGCACTTGGGTATATTTGCAGTGGTCTGCAGCTAGAGTCCAGCTATCACAGACAGCACTCTGGCATTTGCTTGGGGAAGATGTAGCTTTCAACGGTAAAGGGGTCAACAATAGCAGGTCATTAAGAACTGCTGAAGAAGTCACTGATTCCTGGAAGGTATGACTGCTGTCTTGACACACTGGAAGTTTTCCCAAACTATTTGACTAAAGGAGATAAGACTCAATTTGTGTCCTCGCTCATATGTATTTCCTTGCTGATCAGGGAAGATGGGAGTGAGGGAGAACAGCATGTTTGATCTGATTTGACAGGGGCAGAGCAACACTACTCATTCAGTCATTCAACAAATATTCACTGAGCATTTATGGTGTACCCAGCATTGTGTTAGATGCTAGAGATAAAACATTGAGGGAAAACAAATATTCCCATGTCTTCATGAAGCTCAAGGCTTAATAGGTAAGATTAATATTACTGAGATAATCACACAAATAAATGTAAAATTGCCACTATGATACATGCTGCCAATGAAAAGTTTATGGTGCTATCAGGACACACAGGTAGGAAATTTGGCATAGTCAAGGAGATAAGTCAGGGATTCCCTGGAGAAGAGACAATTGAAATCAAATCTGAAAAATGAGGAAAAGTTAATAAGTGAAGGGAAAGGGGAGATCGTATTATACACTCAGAACAATATGTACAAAGGCCCTGCTGCAGAAGGAGCATGCACATTTGGGGGAACGGCAGGTGAGTGTGGCTGAAGCAGAGAGAGGGAGGACAGGCCATTATAAGATGAGTCTGAAGAGGTAGGAAGAGGCCACCATACAGGGCCTTGTAACCCATAATAATGGCTCATATTCTCAGCCATGTAGACAAAAGTGGGGCAAACATACTGTAAAAGGGGTAGTGGGTGCTTGTAAAAGGGGTAATGGGTGTTTGTAAAAGAAATTAAAGTTGACAAATATTGATTTGCTAGTATTTTGTGTAAGGAACCATTGCCCTGCATGTGGGCTGAGTGAGCCAGAACAGAAACCCTCCAGCAAAGCACCACAGGTGTCTCCAGGAAGCAGCCTTCAGCCTGGAGAAGTGAATGCCAGGGGTGTAAGGGAAAGACAACAGTGTCTGCTAAACAGCACACATTTATAAACGTGAACCTGAAAATAGTTAAATTGTTGTTTGCTCAAACAAGGGAGTATTATACAACAGTTCAAATGGATAGTGTAGATCTACATTAGTCAATATTGATAAATTTTTAAATATGTGATATTGAGAAAAAATGGCATCTGTATCACAATAATTATAATACGCAATATGTGCATACCATTTAAAAGAATGCAAAACATAGTAAATTCAAGAATAGCAGTTAGCATTTGGAGAACAGGGGAAGAAAAAGGAAAGTTATACAGAGGACCTCCGCTTTATCTCGGGGTGTTCTAGTCAAAGGAGCAAACTTCTAGAAGGAAGTGAAGTAGGTATACAGAAAAAATAAAACATTAACAGTATTCTGTGTGGAAATTGTCAATATTCAATGTTTACAGAAATGTCACTGACTTTGGTAGAAAATAATAGTATGGATACAAACATATAAATCATTTTTATAATAAAATAGCTGGGAGGACTAAAGAAAACAGCTGGCAAAGTACTTTGAAAAGAGTAAGGGGTATACAATCTAAACAAGTATAATTATTGCTGAAGTGCCGGTGACATTTTGAAATATTTACATACTTAGTTGTTGAATTAGTTATGGAAATTATTGCTTTTTCTTTTGTCAAGACAAAACAGAATTTCCTTTTTCTCCTTTTTCTTCCTCTATCACGATAGTAGGATTCCAGTTTTTGATCAAATTTCATGAACATTTTAATCATTTCATAGTATCAAAAGCTGAAACTTTTTAAAATATTGAATGTTGCTTGTGCTTTACATATAATTATTTATGGCAAAAATGACAGTAAAAAATATATCTAACAAATATCAAGTGCTTACCATATGCCTGCAATAAGTTAAGTGCTTTAAATATATCATCTCATATCATTCTTATTACAACTTTGTTATGTAGGTTTATTGTTATTCCTATTTTGCTGCTGGGGAATTTTGCAGCTCAATTTAAGTGACCTGCACAAGAATATAAAATTAGGATGGGGGTGGCTAGGCCTTGAAATGAGTTCTGTTAGCTGAAGAGCCTTCACCTTTGGTCATTCTGCAGTACATTTTCTCAAAAAATAAAAAAAAAAAAATTTTTTTTTAATTAAAATTTCATTGTACAAAGCAATGAAGCATCAAATTTTATTTTAATGTTTCTCAAAAATAAATTGGCCATTACTAGATTTTGGAAATCTTTTGGGCCATTAACACTCCATTACAATACATTTTTATTGTACTGAGATTTGAGCTATTTGCCATAATCCACTTTCACAGATCTAATTGCACATTGGGAATGTTCACATGCTAAATTATACTATGCAAGAGTGCTAAGACAATTTAGTATACTCTTGACTAGCATGCACTTACTAGAACTTAAAGCAAGGAGATTGACTTTAAGAAAACACTCCTTCTGAATGGACAGATAGGGAGATCTAGGATCCCCCCATATGGATGGTGGTGCCTCTGGCAGTACATGTGACACTTCAGTACCTGGTCACTGTCTGACCTTGTCTTATTCTTTGCCAAACTCAAAAAGTGCTAACAGTCTCAATAAGAAACTTGGCTATCATCGTTATTTTACTAACAGGTGAACCGGTGTCAGGCTGGCTCAGCACAATTCCACAGGTTTTGCATGAGCTAGTCCTGAGCTTTGACTGCTCAGAGAATGACACTGCAAGCTGTCCGGTCAAGACTCTAGTAAGAATAAATGGTGTTCTGTCTAATCAACTGTGTCACGGCACTAACAACGCTAAAATTACAGTGACTTACAATATCTATTCCTTTACATGAGGCATGCAGTTCAGCTGCCAGTATGTTGGTTACACAGGTGGCCAGGTGTGGACTACCTAGGCTGCACTAGGTCCATTGGGTCAGCTCTGTATGTCTGCTCACCCTGGGATCCAGACAGAGGGAGCAGTCACTTAGGACATGGTGTTCCCATGGTGAAAGGCAATGTTCAAGGATGGAGACAAATCACACAAGCTCATTTAAAGCCTCTGCTCAGATGCAGCTTACTTCATAACCACAAACATTCCACTGACGAAAGCATGGCATGTGACCATGGCCAAAGTTAATGGGTCAGAGACATATACTCCACCTAAAGTGAAGATATGGTGAAATTTGTGACAGAGGGCAAACATGTAAAATCCTTTAGTGAGAAGAAGGTAATAATTGAGAACAAAATCATTCAATTTATCACAGTAGAAAAAAATAGCAAAGGAAAAGAAATGGAAAAAATACACACACACACACACACACACTCATATAAGTGTCTAAGTACTTTAGTAATAAATTTTTGAGCTGGTAAAAACATCAATTTTATAAAATTATAGGCATCAAAATTATAATGATATTTAGGGAGAAATCTCAATGCCCCTCTCTCTATGTTTCCACATGGAGGGATTTTAGCTTCTCTCAACCACCTCATCCACTCCTCCCAGGAGAGAAGGGATGTTATGTGAGTCTAGAAGGGCCCAAGAATGCGTAACTCAGGTCCTCTGGGCTCTGGCTCTTTTGAAGCAGCCCTACTAGCAGTCTGTCCACTTCCATGAGGCTGTGCTAGTGACTGGATGGGGAGATTTTATTCAGAGGAAAATCATCAGAAATAGGCATAGAAGTCTATTTCCTGGTTCATTCCACCCTTACACAGGGAAAAGGAGTGTTCTTTATTGGTTCTCTCTCAAAACTCTAGTAATATAATGATAGCAGCTAATATTTATTGAATACCTATAGCTTAAATATAGGATCTTATTTAATTATCATCATAAACCTGAAAATTGTTAAGTCCATTTTATAGTTGAAGAAACTGAGCCTCAGAAGAGCTATGAGATCCTCCCAAGGTTGCACCGCTAATAAGTTGGTGAAACTGATTAGTATATTACTGAATTAGTATGTATCTTATTAGGAAAATATACTAATTTATTGGTATATCTTTGATTTAGTTAGAAGACAATGATAAGACAATGGGTTTAATTCAAAGAAATTTTCATTCTGCACATTTTACAAATATATCTCTATTGTGATATAAAGATGTGCTAGTACAGAGAAAGATAATCTATCTGTGGACTTTTGTTCAAGGACAGCCACCTGAATCTTGTAAAGTTTTCTACAATGCTTAAGCCCTTCAGCTATTGACTATTTTCAAATAGTGGTAATTGGAGGTGTGACTTCTGTCTATGTAATTACATGACTCTTGGATTTAGCCATAGTTAAGAAAATGTTCATTAGTGACAGATGATGGGATTTTTGGTTTTTTACCTGATATTCATGTATCCTTTTAGGCTTCCTGATTTTAATTT
The DNA here is from genome assembly GCF_027409185.1 of Cynocephalus volans. Classification (NCBI taxonomy): domain Eukaryota; kingdom Metazoa; phylum Chordata; class Mammalia; order Dermoptera; family Cynocephalidae; genus Cynocephalus; species Cynocephalus volans. The sequence goes on along the minus strand of NC_084462.1, from coordinate 122,377,081 downwards.
TGATGATAATATGATATTATGTCTCTTTTTCTTTGAACCTTGAGATTAATAAAATGTATTCCTGGAGACTTCCCATTCACATAAGTGCCATTATCTCAAAATCTTGATATAAGAAAACACCACAAACCTCAATTCCTTCCTGCCCTTTTCTTCGTGTTACTTGTCAAACCGTTATTGGAAATGAGCCTCTGACCTTTTTTTCTCCCACACAATTTCTAATAAAGATGCTGCCACACGACCGTATCCTAGTAACTAGGTTTTACACTAAGAAAGATGATTAAGAAAGAGTCCCAGATAGGGCTGGTTTTGACCATCAGCAAAGGTAATTTGCTAGTCTTACTTTCTTTCTTGATTTCCTTGATTTAGATGAATAACTAATCTAAGCTTAATGTTCTTTCTGATAAAAAAAAAAATACTGTCCTATAGACCCAAATTAGCATATTTGCTTTTGACTATCTTGCAGAATTCTATTTGCTCTCTTTTCTTCAAAGCTTAATAATTCATATAAGTCTCCAGAGGAATAAAATCACTATGTGTGGCTGAAAAATCCCAAATCCCCTGCCAAGGTTAAATGGCAGGCTTCAAAGAATTTTTTAAATAAATAATCAAGAGAGATACTGCATCTTGCCTCTGAACCGCTGCATAAGCAGTTCCTTGGTCATCTCAATTTTCAGAGACATAAAAAATTAGTAGTCACACAGGCAGGTCCTAGAAATCAGGAAGCTCCCATATCCTAAATGAAGGGCAGAGGTTGGAACCACTTTGCAGCAGGGCTTCATGAGACTCTGGGAATCCTCAACTTTTTAATGCATTTGCTCACTTTTGCACTCCTAAGTAGAGAACATGAAATTGGATGAGGGAACAAAAAGCATTCTTCTCAGGTGAAACCTGGGTTTAAGGAAAAGAGAGGGCAAAATGAACAGGCACCCTAGATAAGGGCCTCTGCCCTTGGAGCAGTCTTCTGGGCAGAATAAGAAAGACCTGGGAGGAAAGACAGGGGTGAATTTGTCACTGTGTTATGACATGACATTTTTGCTTTACAGGTCACAGTGGAAGACAGGCACCACTGACGCAGCTCTTACTTTCTCCCAGCCTGGGCTTGATATGTCTCTGTCACATAAAGTCATAAAAGCCTTTTTCAGGCAGAATTCCAGTAGCCTTAGGTTGTAAACACAGAGGTAGGTTTCCTAAGGTCACCTCTCCCATTTGCTGCCCTTATCTAATTCTAGCAGATTTAGTGATGGTGACTAGCTGGCCTGGCAGTCTATGGGAGTCAGTTCGAACGTGCAGTTGGATTTGCTCATCATGGGAAAGACTTCTCAGTACATTCTTTACTCTAATGTGACTAAAGTTAACTTCTCAGAAATGTTGCCAGTCCTTTCTAGAGGTATACTTTTGAATCCTCTGGCTATTGTTTTTCTTCTTCTCTCAGTGAAATCAGCTCAACCTGCTCCAGTTTGAGACTATGGACCCTGCATTGGGCAGGATGTCAGCTACGGTGGGGTTCCTTTTCCTAAATGCTTCAGACATCTGCTGCTTCTTTTCTTTCTTTGCTGCAAAAGGGCCCATATGTTTTGTTTTATCACAATATGTTTGCAGCCACAGCAGATTAAACAATATCAGTTGAGAACCATATAGTCAAAAGTGAAAATTCAAATCAAACTTTTATCTCCACAATGCAATGTTTCCTGAACTTTATTCATTCATATACCATCATCATGATAGTTGTCAGATCTGCATTCCACCTTTACTATTAGTTATTTAATATTTTTCTTTAAGTTGAGTCACATTTTTATTTCCATAAATTAATTTCAAAGGAAGCTACCATAAATGTAGCAACCATTCACCACAACTAAAAAGTAAATATAAAATAAATATATAATCTTTAAAATACAAAAAAATTTTTATCTCCTCTGAAAATCATCTTGCAAACCAACAGTAGTGTGTACCATATTTTGAAAAATTCTTGTATAGAGGTTCATAATTTATAGATTTCTCCAGCATACATTAATTCATTTAATTTTCACAAAAATCCTATGAAATTGGCAAAGTGGGTATAACCATCTCCATTTTAGAAATGAAAAACAGGTACATGCTCCAAAAAATTGAATTTTTATGTTGAAAAGACCATTGATGCTGTTTTCACTTGAGGCCCATATTTTCCAATTTTTTGACATTTATGTGTGACTTTTCCGGGATCACTTGTGGTCTAAAAGTCTAAAATTCCAGACCTTAGATCTTCCAGAACAGTGTCTCTTTTAAATGATTCCATGCTCATTTACCACCAAAAATCATCCTCATCCTGTGACTGTCCACATTTATTGTGCCAAAATGAATATATTGAAGTACTAATTGATAATTTGTTGAACCCTTCACAAGTCTTCATAGCACAAAACTTTTATATGGTAAGACAGGTGGCATTTTTATTTCTATTTTTCAGAGTAAACATCATGAAATATTTAAATAATTTGTCCCAAATCAAACATTTTTCTGTAAAATTAGAAACATCCACAAAAAGTTAAATGTTGTTGAAGACTCAAGAGACATTTAAGACAGTGCTTTATAAATCACATTGAAAAACAACACCATTACATGAAATTCCTCATGGTAAAAATATATTAAAGATATATGAACAGTTTAATTGTGATAAAATGCTTTAATAACTTCTTCGCTAAATTGATGAAGAGGTAAATTATAGTCATCTAAAGCAAATACTGAAATTAAAATGATATTTAAACATAAGATAGCACTCTATTTACTAATCAAAAAAGTGTAAGACATTACATAAATGTTCAACAAAAATAATCATAAGATAACTGGAAGTATTGTTATTATACCACTGAATATTACATTAATTCATGATATAAATAAAAACATTTTTAAATGCCCATTGCTTCTATAAATCTAATTTAGTTTATTTTCAATTATAAATTGAATATATGGGCATTTCTTAGTTTGAAATGATATAGAAATATATCAAATAAATACAATTTCTCTCTCTCTCCCTTTATCCTTCCTCTCCTTAGTCACACCTCCTAATTTTACTCATCAGAGGTAATCATCCCTAAAATTTTCTTGTATGCATACTCTTCCAAAAAAGTTTGATGCAAGTGTCCATCCTTTGTTTTTAGGCAAATCAGATCCCAAAATACTTACATACACACTATTTTGAATCACTTTTTCTTCATATCAGATGTTTTTCATATCATCATATGAGGGGGTCTTCAAAAATTCATGAAAATATTTGTACTATCTTTTAATTCCATTTTTCCATGAACTTGTTGAAGTACCCTGTATATTAATCTTTTGTATTCTTCTAACAGTAGCAGAATTCCATTGAATATATACAACCAGTTATATCAAGGATTAGCAAGCATATTTTTGTAAAGGGTTATATGGTAAATATTCCAGGCTTTGGGAATTATACGGTCTCTCAACTCTACCACAGACAATACGTAACTGGTGGGTGTGGATATCCTCCAATAAAACTTGACAGAAACAGACTGTAGGCTGAATTTGGCCCACAGGTCATAGTTTACTGACCCCTGCCTATAAAATGAGTCACCTACTGATGGAGATTTAGGTTATTTCCTGTTCATCGCTATTAAAAACAGTGCTGCTATAATCAAAACAAAACAAAACCATAATAAACAGTGCTGCTATGGAACTCTGTACATACATTTGCTTCATCAAAGTAGAATGAATCCACTACAGAGTACTTAAAATATTGCCTTAAGAGTGAGAAAACAAACTTGTATATTCTGGGCTTCTTTCTATCAAGTCCTTGTGTTCTCTCTGTGGACAAATAGATGTTTTCTGTCTGGGCCCTTTTGGGTTTTTTTCTGGCCCACTTCCTACTCTAACAGGGGCAAAGTGAAAAATTGAGAGACTCAGATCTGTTATTGTATCTATTTCCTATTTCCCCTGACTCGTGTTATCTAGGGATTCATGATAAGAAGTTTTATCCCTATGGGAGAGGAACTAACTAAGTTTATGTGTAAAAGGAAAGCTGAATGGAGATTGAATGAAATGTCTGTATTTTTTTCTTCATTTTACCTCTTTTTTCTTTTTCTTTCTTTCATTTTTTTCCTCTGAGATTCTTTGTGGCAAGTTGAGTTTGCAATGGGAGTAATTCCAGACAATAGGAAGTTTTTGGAATAAGTTTCTAGCATTTAATTAAAGCTCTCAAAGATGTTCCTATCAGCCACTTCAAAAGATGGAGACATTAATACTCTCGACTGCAGGGTATTTGAGAAAACATCAGATCATCAGATCATGTGTTATCACAAAGGATAGTGGGCACAATTCCTTCCTCCTCCTTGAGTTAAATGCTTATACAATGTCTGGCAAGATGCTTACCAGGTAGAGTCAGGCAGAATTCTCTGTTCTAGCTCCTCTACAGATGGTCTCATGATCAGCCACTGCAGATAAATGAATTTTAACTGATTTTTCTTTCTTTACAGTTGAAGTGCTCATTAAGGATGTTATTACTATCTAGAGGACCTTAATTTCACTTTTTCACAAGTGCATAAAAAAATTAAGTTCTTATGTCTTTGATTCACCATTATCCTAGCAGACTTTTTGGCTGAAGCTTATGAATAAATATCTTTGGGCTTGAAATTTATTGAGTTTATGACTGAATGTCTCACCTTTAGAGGGAAACACTCATCACCTGAATAAGGGTCCTAAACTAACAAAGGAGCTAATCTGGGTCTGAAATTTAGCTTGACTGAAATCCAATTAGGCTCATTGGTTTCTGGCTATGTTATGGTATGCACAGTGTGGCTTTTTTCATGAGCTAGTTTATCCTAATCTGGCATACCCCACCTCATAAAATGAGGTTATATACACTTTAACATTCAGATTAATCCACTTTGAACCCCTCTCACTTATCCAGAGAATATCTTTCTTTTCTTGCTCATGTCTCACTCCCTTTTCATAATAAATCAATGAAGGTCAGAGGTGTTTATTTGAACTAAGAGAGTGTTGGAGGGTGAACACACAGAGGAATCCAAGACCAGTGTCAGTGTTGTAGTTTTATAGTTCTTTATTTTAGTGTTGCAGCTCTTTGTTCAGTGTTACAGCGCCTCTTTTTGCTTGCAATTGATTTTTCTAAACCAGTGTCTCCCAGAACAAAGGAAAAGACCCCCTTATATAGCCTAAATTCCCGCCCTTTTCCCTCACAGGTTCCCATTCAGGTCCTCTTATGTAAATGAGGGATGCTGTCCTGCTAATTTGGATTGGTTGATTGTGGGACACAGTCTATTGGTCATTCTAGGAGCCTAATTTGCTTCCAGCCCAGGGGGGTGGGGGGAGACTATTGTTATCTCCTAGAGGGTGGGCCCAGGAAGCAAGTAGGGTAAATGGCAGGGGCCAGAGTCTACCGTGGAGCATAGAGTTTCCAAAACAGTTTCTCAAGTGGAAAAGGGAAAGTTTAACAATTAGAAAATGCTTAGGGTTCCCTGCAACAAAAGTAAGTTCTCATTATTAGTGGCTCAGAGAAAAGATAAGAGAAAGTCCCATCAGTTCCCTGAAATGCTTCATTCATAATCATATTTGCTGCTGTTGCTGCCAAAAATCAGAGAATGTGGCGGTACTGTAGTGATCCAGGTATGAGCTACCATAGAAACCGGGTTTTGTGGTGGTAGTGTCTCAGTAGGGAGCAGAAAAGACAGTTTCCCTTCCCAGTGTCACAACTATCTCTGGTCTCTCCACTCAAAGCATTGTAGGAAACTGGAGAGAGTCTCCCTAGGAGACTGAACCCCTTTTGTTACAACCTAGCAATGATTACCCAGGAGAAATCAAGTAGATGTAGAGAAAAAAGGGAAGTGTGTCTATCAAATTAACATAACCAAAAAAAAGAGAGCAGCCAGTTTGGAGAGCCTTAAATAGGACACCCTGCTGTGCTAGTACCTCAGAGACTTGGCTAACAGTACCTTCAGCTGAAAACACAAATGTGCCTGTTCAGAGAATCACAAAAGGGCTTTTTCATAAGTCCCCATGTTAACTCAAGAAATCAGTTTTGGACATGCACTGGAAACATCTATTTTGACAATGGATCTCCTGCCCACCCACACCACAGGCACACATAGATAAAATCCCATCTATTATATATAACTTTGCTCTACCCAAACTGCCACAAGCAGCTGACCCTAATATCCACCAGAACTGGCTGCAGATGGTGGAACCACTCTTGTCAGCTGCTATCCATGTAGCCATAGAGCAGAAGCCCACAGCCAAAGAGCTGACTACAGCATCTCACCCTCAGGGCGGCAGGGAGAAAAGGGCATTATCAGGGCTTGACGGAAGATAAAATGTGTGACTAAGGTAACCAGGGTAAAGGGATATTATTTTTTGCCTTTCCCTGTGACCCAGACACACACAGCAACACACAGACACACTTACCAAATCGCCTTATGATGGCAGGAATGCTTAATTTGCCATATACTGTGCTTCGAGCTAGCACTCTAGAGCCTCTTGATAGGCCTGTGTTATCAATTTTAGGATATGACTTTCTTTCCAGTGACTTCACCTCAAGGCTGGTACAGGCAGGGCTACCCCCAGTACATCTGATCAAGTTTAATAACTTTCAAAGTTAAAGGAAAATTATCAAGGGTTAGAGCGCCATGCCCCCTAGAAGGCTATTTGACTCCTTCGCAAAGTTACTCATCTCTTCTCCAGCAACTTTTAAAGTGGGGGACAGGAACTAAAAGGTCTAGAACAGTCAGGAATCCTAATGTTATATCTATATGATCAAAAGGAACCACCAAAGTGGCCTTCCAAACAAAAAGCTCTTCTCCAGAGTGTCCTGAACCTCTGCTCTCTAGGAACTTTTACGACAGCATCTCTTACTAAACACAAATATATATTTTTAAAGTTCCTTATACTCAGGCATCACATTACGCAGATATTTAGTTGTCTATTTGAGCATATATATTGCAATAGGTGAATTAAATTAGCAAAGTGGAAATCAACACTTCTGCCATTAGAGAGGTGGCTCATTACTTACATTAGTTCAGTATTACACAGCTAACCACTCTGATATATTTGTTTTGGAAGTACTGAGAAAGTAAGTATGAGCTTTCTGCTTTCTACAGTAAGTTTAAGATTTCTAAATATTCTTCCAACCAGTAACCTCAAAGATCACCTGGTCTATAACCCTCCCTTCTCATCCTCATCAAGACCTTAAGTCCCCTTGACAGTGTCTCTGACAAGAGCCACTCCAGTGAGAGCCTGGGACATGTTAAGCAACCATGTTCAAAAGTCCTCCTTACTTTGAGTCCAAGTCTGTTTCTTTGTGATTTCTACATCTGTCCTTGTCCTCACTTTTGGGTTCACTCAGCATCAGTCTAATCTCACTTTCAGATCACAGCCATTTTAATATTGGTAGACAGCTACGAAGTTCTTTCAAAAGCTTTCTTTCTGCAGGTTGAATATCTCTGATGATTTAAACAAATCGCTGATGGTATGGTTTTGAGTAACTTCACCACCCTTTTTTCTCCTTACCAGACACGCTTCAGGAGAGCACTAACATCCTAAGTTGCAGGGACCAAGCTTCTAGGATATTCCATATAGTTCCACTAATAATAATGTTAATGTTGACAATAATAAGCTAATATTTAATGTGTACCAACTATATGCAAGGATTGCTCTGAGTGATTGACATGCCCTTACTCCCTTACCGCAATAACCTTGATGCAGGTTGGGCTCTCCAGAAGCAGATGCTGGGACAGGGGCAGGGGGGAGATGTTTGTTAGGGATCAAAACCTGTAAAATGAAGGGGATCATTGTGTTAAGTGAAATCAGTCAGGCACAGAAAAATAAATACCACCTGTCCACCTGTTCTAACTCATGTGTGAGCTAACAAAGTTGAGCTCGTAGAAATAGAGAGTAGAATCATGGTTACTAGAGACTGGAAAGGGGACAGGGGAGGAGGTACAGGGAGAGGTTACAGCTAAATAGGAAGATAAAAACTTACAGCTAGATAGGAAGAATAAGTTTTAGTGTTCTATAGTAGTGCTAGTAGTGCTTTAATTAACAAAAATTTATTGTACAATTTCAAATGGCTAGAAGAGAGGAGTTCAAATGTTCTCAACACAAAGAAATGATAAATATTTGAATGATGGACATGCTAATTACCCTGATTTGAACATCACACATTGTATACATGTATAAAATATCACTCTGTACCCCATAAATATGCATAATAAAATAGAAAAAAATAATAACAGAAAGAAAGGGAAATCTGTAAATGGAAGCACAATTGCACAGAGGCAGAAATTGAATTGCTATGCAAGCCTGACAAAGCCTCAGCCAATCCAGCAGGGGGCTCTGAAGCAAATATTGCCCAACAAAGTTGTCTTATATGACACCAAAATGGCTCGTCCCTTACACAACCCATACATACACTGCTTACTCACCAGATGCAGACTGCCCAGGGAAGGTGTAACCTCAGGTGATATGACTCTGCAGATGCAAAGACCTAAAGCCAGACTGACGGAGGCTGCCTGCTGATGGCAGTCTTTGCAGCTGAGCAACAAGTTCTTCCTAGAGGGGAGGTCTGGGCAGTATATCTTCAAATCTACAACAAATTTATAAGGCAGATATTTTCATTTTTCCCATTTTGCACATAAGGAAACTGATGGACAGATTAAGAAATTTGCAAGATAATACAGCTAATAACTGAGAAACACTGATGAAAGTATTCATTTTGTAGCTAAAATAAAATCAAATTACAATTAAGTTAAATAGACTCAAAATTGAAAACCTAGTTAATTCCCATACATATTGCCAGGCAATATGCTAGGTATTAGAGAAACTGCAAGAATGGTGAGGGTCTGAGATTTTGCCTGACTTGCAAACTAGCAAGATAGCCTGCCCCATGTTGGTTAGACGTTGATGCAAGACATTAGACCCTGAGGTCAGAGAAAAGGACTTGATTACTAACAGCACTGCAGGCAGTATGAGCTTCATGTTCACACCAATCTCCCTTCCTCAATGCCACCCCTCCCCCAAGTGTATGCAGGCAATACAGGTAAGGCGTCCCACGTGGATGCTGCACACACACTGGGTTTGTGGAACCTGGAGCTTAGGATATCCCATCTTAAAGGGGGTGGCTAGAAAAGCTATAAAACACCTCAGCTTTTGTCCCAAGGGAAATATTTTTATGATCCTGGCCAGGAAAAAAGAAAATCTGCCCTCTGCCCTAGGGTGAGACACTACATCTTCCAAAGGCTGATGGCTATACAAGCATCCTTGAAAAGATTGTCCATAACAAAAGTCTGTACAAGATGTGCAGAAAGACCATGGAAAATTGTCTCCCAAAAGACACAAAGAGGAAAATTACATGACCTCTGCCCTCCATCAATCTAGAGAGGGAAGCAAAAACCAAAATATAATTATAAAACACTATGAGAATTTCTAGAAGAGGGGTAAGACCAGAAAGCTACAGGAACAAATAGAGGAAGACACCAATAACTGATTAAGGCTAAAGCCTTCATATACGAGGTGATGTTTGAGTTGGGTGTTGTTAACCAGTCTGCAAGTTCACTAAGGGCGGTGACCATGATTTCTCATGATTGATACCTGGTGTTTAAGTTTTCTAGAATTTAATTAGTTCCTAATAACATTTTCAGAAAATAGAAAGGAAAGAAGGGCAGAATACCTTATGATTATGAAATTTACCAGCATGCAAAAGATATGACCTATTTTTATAGTAAAAATTCGAGTCCTGAAGATTTTAAACATTGGCAGAATCATGGTGATAGAAACACATGCAAAACAGCCTTAAAAAGTCTATTGACTTTTTTTCCCCTTGTTTCTTACAGCAAATGACAGTAGCCAATTACTGGAACACCTATACATCAGATTAATATATTTGAAAGGTTACTGCATCTCAGAACTATTTTAGATTAATAATTATAAACATACAACATGAAGCATGCGTTGTACCCAATCTGCTGCTTTATCTAGCAGAAGGCCGCAGAAGATCATCTGTGACTTTAGAACCATGTGTGTTGCATTTGTTCCACTCAACCACGTTTCGTAAGTTTCAAGTAAAACCTGTTCTTTATCTTATTTTCTCTTCTATTCTGTTCTCCACAACAGAGATAGCACTTAGAGTAACATCCATGACTAAATGAGTTTCAGTCTTTGCCATTTCCAAAAACTTTGGGTAAAGGCATTGCTGTTAGACTAGAGAAGAACCAGCTGTATTGATGGATATTAGTGAGACATAAGAAAATAAAGGAAAAAATAGAGAAGAAAATCAGAGTTGAAGTACAAAATCTCCTCTACAACCTTTGTGAACTCCAGAAGACCTCTAAGGATATGTCTACATCTGAACACAAAAGAGTTCAGGGGCAGAGAATACAGATACTGAAAAAGCCCAAGTGCCTAAATCAATAGTTACTCTTTTCTTTTAAACACCGAGGAAGAAAACATCCTCTCTCAAAATTGCATATACTTTATAAGGTGCATAAAAAGAACCATCTTCATGTGTGTGCCAATGGCATCTATTCTATGTACCACAAAGCTAGTCGATATCTTTATATCCTCCTGTATTCCTTACTCTGTGCTCTTTTCATTCCTTCAATGACGAACCTCAACTTCACAGAGAAAACAGAGACCATTGGACAAGAGCTCAATTCAACTGAACAAACGTTTATTGCATGCCTACCACATGCAGTGCTGTGCTGAATGCTGGCATTTCAAAGACAAATAGCACACAGTCTCTCCTTTCAAGAAGCTTGCCTTTCCACCCCTGCCCCTCTTTTCACCTACATATGTATCCCCATCCATATCTTCTTTTGTCTTTCTTTCAATCTGAATTTGCCTAAGACTAACCCTTGCAGACAGAGCTCTTAATTGTTTCCTTCCCTCACTCCTCATGTCTCTTGCTATTCACTCCATTTGATTTCACCTCTATTATTAACCTCTTCTTCTTTACTGGCTCTGGCCTCTTAATACAGAAATTATGGTAAAATCTTTCTGCTTGGTTTTTAAAACTTGCAAGCACCCATCCCTCTGTAACCACCACATTATCCCTTCTCTCCTTCTTTATAACTAAGCATCTAGAATCATCTTTGTTCATTGTCTACTTCTTCACCTCCCATTCACTCCACAAAGCAGTTTTATACAGGTTCCATGTCCACCATTGCATTGGCTGTCACTGTTAACATGCACAGTGACAAAACCTTCCAGATGCCTATTCATTCACATAGAGGACAGTAAGAGTTCCCCTTCTTCACACAGCTAGTAAGTGAGCAAGTGGGAATTTGAACCCAGGCAGGTAGCTCCAGAGTCTATGCTCATAACTGCTACATTATCTATAATGTGCTATACACTGGAAGGGAGGAGTTATGACCTCCCTTCCAATAGAAGGTGCCATCTGTGGAGTCTATCTCTTCATCACACTTATCCAGACAATCAGATTAGGCTAGAGTGTGTTTCTGACACAGGCTGAGCTACTCAAAGCCCTTTCTGAGATTTTTTTTTTTAACTGGGATGAGAGAAAAAAAATCCTGAGTTACTGTCTAACTCAGAGAAGCCATGATATTTTCAGCTAAGAGATGTTGATGACTTGTCTCTCAGTGATCTGCTGATCTATAACAGAAGAGAATGAAGCCAACATTGCAAGAAGAAGAAGACACAGGAATCTTGAAGAGTCCAGGAGGCTTCTCATCCCTGGCACAGTTGGACCTACTACAAGCCCCTATCCTTAGTGAACAACCTGAGCCATAAAGTCTCCTGTTAGCCAAGGCTGGCTTGAGTTGGATTTGTCACTTTCAGCAAAAACAGTCTTGTTCAATACTGGCCTTTTCTCACTGCATCTGCATTCAGGATTTGACATTATTGGACATTCCCCTCCTTTGATAAATTATCTTATTCTTGTCTCACAAACCATTCCCATCTCCTTGGTGGCTTTCTATTCTCCTCCTCTGACCCTGTAAATGGTAGTAACTCCAAGGCCTCCTAAAAAGGAGGTCTACAACAACTACTTACATGTTTAAGGGCTAATCTTCACTGAATTTATGTTTGTAGCCTTTATTGTTCCATCTCTGGTTCCCATAGACCTAAAACCAACATGTCCAAAATGACCTCAAAAAGTGTACCATTTTGCAGATGACATGATCTTAAATATAGAAAAACCTGAAGACTACAAAAAAACTCTTAGAGCTGATAAACTAATTCAGTAAAGTTGAAGGATACCAAATCAACACACAAAAATCATTAGTATTTTTATACTTTGGCAACAAACTAGCTGAAAAAGAAATTAAGAAAGGAAGCCCAATTACAATAGTCACAAAAAAAGAAAATACCTAGAATAAATTTAACCAAAGAGATGAAATAGCTCAACAATGAGAACTAAAGATCACTGCTGAAAGAAATTAAAGAGAACACAAAAACATGGAAGGACATGCCATGATCATGGATTGGAAGAATTAACATCGTAAAAGTGTTCATACTACCCAAAGCAATTGACAGAATCAATGCAATCCCCATGAAAATGCCAATGGCATTCTTCATACAAACAGAAAAAACAATTCTAACATTCATATGGAACAACAAAAGACCTGAATAGCCAAAGCAATCCTAGCCAAAAAAATAAAGCTGGAGGCCTCAAATTATATTACAAAGCTATAGTAAACAAAAGAGCATGGTACTGGTATAAAAACAGATGCATGGACCAATGCAACAGAATAGAGAACCTAGAAATCAACCCGCATACAGCCAACTGATCTTTGACAAAAGTGCCAAGAACATACATTGGGTAAAAGACTCCCTATTCAATAAATGGTGCTAGAAAAAATGGACATCCAAGTACAGAAGAATGAAACTAGACCTGTACATCTCACCATATACCAAAATCAACTCAAAATGGATTAAAGACTTAAATATGAGACCTGAAACTATAAAACTCCTAAAAGAAAACATAAGGGAAACACTTCAGGATGTAGGACCAGGCAAAGACTTTATGAATAAGACCTCAAAAGCACAGGCAACAGAAGGAAAAATAAATGGGATTATATTAAACTTAAAGGCTTCTGTACAGCAAAGGAAATGATTAATAGATCAAAAAGATGACCTACAAAATGGTAGAAAAACTTGCAAACTATGCATCCAATGAGGGATTGATACCCAGAATCTGCAAGGAACTCAAACAATTTAACAGTAAAAAAAAACAAGCAACCTAATTAAAAAATGGGCCAAGGAGCTAAATAGACATTCCCCAAAGAAATATACACAAATGGCCACAGACATTTGAAAAAGTGCTCATCATCACTAAGCTTCAGGGAAATGCAAATCAAAACCACATTGAGATAATATCTCACCTCAGTTAGACTGGCTATTATCAAAAAGAGAATAATATGCTGGTGAGAATGCAGAGAAAGGAGAGTCCTTCTGCACTGTTGATGGGACTGTAAATTGGTGCAGCCATTATGGAAAACAGAATGAAGATTCCTGAGACAATTATAGATAGAACTGCCATACGATCTAGCAATTCCACTGCTAGGTATATACCAAAAGGAACAGAAATCATCATGTCAAAAGGAGATACCTGCACTCCCATGTTTGTTACAGCTCTATTTTCAATATCCAAGAGTTGAAACCCACCTAAATGCCCACTGACAGACAACCAGATAAGAAAAATGTGGTATATATACACAATGGAATACTACCCTCCCATAAAAACAAATGAAATTCTGCCATTTGCAGCAATATGGATGAGCTCGAAGCAAATTATGTTAAGTGAAATAAGCCACACATAAGAAGAAAATACATGTCTTCACTTGTAAGCAGGAGCTAGTAAATAAATAAGTAAACAAATAAATAAGAAAGAAAGAAAGAAAAGGAAGGAAGGAAGGAAGGAAGGAAGGAAGGAAGGAAGGAAGGAAGGAAGGAAGGAAGGAAGGAAGGAAGGAAGGAAGAAAGGAAGGAAGGAAGGAAGGAGAAAGAAAGAAACAACAATCACAATAATACATTGAACTTTCAAAAGGAGAAAACAGAATTGTGGTGACTAGAGGTGGAAAAGGGGGAGGGGAAGGGAAACTAGCAAGAAATTGGTTAATAGACACTAAGAATGATTATGTTTTGTAATGATGAATAAATATACTAGTAATCCTGATTCGAGTATCACATATTATACATGGGCATTGATATTCAACTGTGTACCCCAGAAATATGTATAACCAATTATGTTTCAATTTTTTAAAAAGTACAATAATCAAAACCAGGAAATTTAATATTGACATAATGCTATTATCTAATCTAATTTAGAGAACTTACTTAAAATTTGTCCCCAAATTGTCCTTTATAGCAATTTCTGTTTGTCTGGGCCAGAATCAGCATATCCTTATCTTTTACAACATTGACCTTTGTAAGAAGTACATGCAATTTCCTATGTAAAAGCCCCTCAATATGCATTTGTATAATATTTAATATTTCCTCATAATTAGATTTAGGTTATGCATTTTGAGCAATAAAACTATATGAAAGAAAAAAAGCATACCTTGTCCCCTTTCTCACACCATTCAAAAATCAATTCAAGATAGAACCTAGACCTAAACGTAAAACCTAAAACTATAAAGTTTTTAAAATAAAACATAGGAGAATATCCTCAGGATCTTGAGAGGTAATACTTTTGGACAGCACATAGAAATTGGTAATTATTAAGAAAACTGAAACATTAGACTTCATCAAAAGTAAGTACTTCTGTTAATAAAAAGATATAATTAAGGAAATGATTAGAAAATTAGTTAAAATTTGTCCCATACACTGGGAGAAAAATATTCATAAAGTACATACCTGACAAAGACTTATATATACAACATATACTTCTATAACTCAATAATAAAAAGACAAAAACTCAATAAATAATTGAACCAACAAGTTGAACAGGCACTTCGCAAAGGAAGACATGCAAATGTCCATTAGGCACATGAATAAGTGCTCAACATCATCTGTTACCTGGAAGCAAAATCCAACCTCAAGGAGATAGTACTACACACCTACTAGAATAACTAAAATAAAAGACTGACAACACCAAATATAAGCAAAGATATGGAGTACCCAGAACTCACATATAATACTGATAGAAGTGTAAAATAGTACACTTTGGAAAATTATTTGCAAGTATCTTTAAAAGTTAAACACAGTTCTACCCCTTAACCCAGTAATTCTACTTCTAGGTATTTACCCAAGAGAAATAAAAACATATTTTCCATACAAATACCTACATATAAATGTTCATAGCACCTTTATTCTTAATAGCCCCAAACTGGAAACAACTTAAATATTCATCAACAGGAGAATAGATTATCAAATTGTGGTATAACCACAAAATAGAATACTACTGAGCAATAGAAAGGAATGAACTACTGACACACAAAACAGATGAATATCACCGACGTTGTGCTCCAAAAAGACCGGACACAAAAGCGTACATACTGAATAATTCTATTTATATGAAGTTTTACAACATGCAAAACTAATCTTAGGTAAGAAATATCAGAAGAGGTTACTTTGATTAGAGGAAAAGGCCTGGGAAGGGGCACAAGAGAACTTTCTGGGAAGACGGAAATGTCCTACGTGTTGGTGGCAGCGGTTCACAGCTATATGTAAGCATGTCAATACTGATTGAACTGTTCACTTAAAGTGAATGCACTTATAATCTAAATTATACCTCAATAAAATTTATTTAAAGAAAAGGTCACATAGCTTAGAAAAAAATAGCACCCTGTTACATGAATTAATTTCATCCTTCACATATGACTTTTAATTGGCATAAGAAGACTGAAGGCCTAAGAGTTTCAGTGGGAGTTAGGTCTAAAAGGAAAGTGTAGAAAAGCATACAGTTTGCTTACAGTATCCAGCATCCTCAAGCTGCTGCTTTCTCCCTTTCTCCCCCCCCCCCCCCCCCCCCCCCCCGTGCTGGCCGGTCTCTCACCCTTTATTCTACCTCATCTCCCTGCTTCCTCTTCTCGATGGTTATCCAGTGTCCCATTATAGCTTTTGGATGGCTGCCAGTTAATCCGTGAGCAGAGGTATGGGCCTGAGTCAAAATTCTATAGGTAAGATTGGCGCGTTTCAATATATATAAATTGTATCTTTAAAAAAGCTGTTAAAGCTGAAACAGTGCAGGGCCGAGCCCGTGGTGCACTTGGTAGAGTGCTGCGCTGGCAGCGCGGCGACGCTCCCACCGCGGGTTCGGATCCTATATAGGACTGACCGGTGCACTCACTGGCTGAGTGCCGGTCATGGGGGGGAAAAAAAAAAAAAAAAAAACGACAAAAAAGCTGAAACAGTGCTAGTTCGGGTAGGGTAACAGGGACAAGTGGGTCGAAGCACAAATGAAACCAGAATGGTAGAATATTGACAATAGCTGAAGCTGGGTGATGGGCTCATGGAGGTTAATTACCCTGTTTGCTTATTTTGTTTATGCTCAAAATTTTCCATTTAAAAAGGCTTAAACAATACATATGCCTACCAGAAAACAGTTTGGGTACTATAGATCTCTTATCTTTCACTGCTATGGGCCTATTGAATGCAAATAAATAAAAGTGTTTTCAGACCTTCACTGCTCACCTATTGTGGCTGATGCTAATTCTGGGTGTAAAAGATAATCTTAGAGGAAGCAGGTGGCTAAATCAACACATATCTAATTACATTTCACCCTTGTTGAAAATCCTTCGATGGCTTTGAAGAAAAGTTCCAACTCTCTAAAATAGCATTCATTACTTCTCATAGCTTCCCACCTTATCTCACTTACCTCCAGCTTTATCTCACTCAGTATTTGCTCATGTTATCCAGGATGCACTTTGAACTGCTTTCACCTCAATGAATTTGCTATGAATCCTTACACCTTTTCACCTTATACATCCTAATCTCCTCTGCCTGGAAAGGCATCCCATCTCCCCAGCTCTCCCTGCTAATTGTCATTCATCTTACCACTGTCCTGAACTGCTACAGAATGTGTGTTGTCTTGCCAGCCCTCACACTTTATTGCCCTTTCCTGTCACTCATTTGCCTCCTCCAGTAGACTGTGAGCAGCCTGAAGTGTGGGACTGTGCCTTGTTTATCTTTCTATTCTCAACACCAGCCTAATAACTGCAACTTAGTAGTTGTTACATTTTTACCGAATTAATCAATGAAAGAGTGTAGGCAAAATGCTAAAGATATAGGCATATCCTATAGGAATGTAAAGACATCACATCTGATAAGATTGGGAAACATCAGAAAGACTTGTTCCAATGACTTATTTGAATTAAAAAAACTCATAGACCCTAGTTAGACAGTGTTTTAGGGGATACAATGGTGATGGAAACAGACGGTGCTCCCGAGATCATGCAGATTGTGTTCTATTCAGGGTAAACAGACAATTGAATATAACGTATAGTGTCCAGTAGTGACACGCGTTTTGAAAAAAATAAAGGTAATATCAGGGTTGGTGGGGGGTGATAGACTACATAAGGAGGTGAGTAAAAGCTTCTCTGGGGAGGTGACATTTGAGCAGAGAACAGCATGAAGAGAGGCAAGAGCCAGTTGATGACCAGGAGTAAGAACAATCGAAGCAGAGGGAGCCAAAGTGAAAAGGACAGAATCAGGAATTTTGAGTACTAGGGATCCTTATGCCAAAACCTAAAATTCTACCACCAGAAAGATGTATGCTTTGGGGTCCTGAAGGCTTTTCTTTTTTCACCATTTTCCTATTAAAAATCAAACACTGCTAGGAGCAGTGACATTTCAAGCAAGGATTAATTAACAACCTGCAGAGAATGAAACAAGAGTAGGAGTGTGAGGAAATTGCAGCACATGTCACCGAAAGGGAAGAGGGTTCTAAGCCTCACCAGTGTCACTGATGTACCTACACTGGTCCTGGACGGAGACAGTGAGGTACTGAGAATATCTACATGCTGGTGATACGGGAAAGAGGGTGGTATTACTGCCTCCTTTCCTTCCAGTTGTGCACACTGTTTCTCCCCCACCCATTTCGTCAGCTAGAAAACATCCTCTAATCAGAACCAGAGACAGTAAAAAGCAGTAATGTCTGTGATGCTATCAGTCACTGGAAAGAAAATAGAAGAATCAGTTCTGTTTGACTTTGAGCAAATGACACTGCTATGGCAAGATAGGAAAAATGTGGTCCTTGAGAGTCCAAGTGGCTGTTGAGTTCACAGCAGCGATTTTGCCATTGATACCTCTTAGCAGTGGCAGTAACTAACAGGATGGTCAATAATACAGGCTCAGGAGGCCAAGTTCACTGATCCTGTGAAAGGAAGAAAACGTGCTGCACTTTCAGACAGTTGGAAAAATCAACAGAGCAGCACGAACCAGATAAAGAAGATGACAGCTCTACCCAATAGCAGAGGCATAGGGACATAAGCCAGGAAAACGCATCACAGAAGGAAAGTGGCTTACTGTGCATGCAGGTGCAGTGGTCAAATTAATCTTCCTACTTAATCTGTTAACAGAAACAGAGCCTCCACATCTAGAGTCCCACCACATACAATGCATCTGGTAATGCCAAAAGTGCATTCTGTCTAACTTATTTCATTTCATCCTTACAAGCACTTACTTGGGCTATTACTCATATTTTGTAGATCAGGAAACTGAGGCTCAAAACCTTATTAACAAGTAGTGCATTTTTTAATTGGATTATCTGGCTTTTTTAATATATGTTTGTTTGAGTTCTTTGTATATTCTGGATATTAAACCCTTGTCAGATGTATAGTTTGCAAATATTTTCTCCTATTCCCTAGGTTGTCTTTCCACTCTGTTGATTGTTTGCTTTGCTGTGCAGAAGCTTTTTAGTTTGATATAATTCCTTTTGTTTATTTTTTCTTTTGTTTCTTATGCTTCTGGGCTCTTATTCATAAAATCTTTGCTCAGTCCTAATTCCCAAAGTGTTTCCCCTATGTTTTACTTCAGTAATTTTATGGTTTCAGGTCTTATATTCAGGTCTTTAATCCATTTTGAGATGATTTTGGTATATGGTGAGAGGTACAGGTCCAGTTTCATTCTTCTGCATATGGATGTCCAATTTTCCCAGTACCACTTATTGAAGAGGTAGTCTTTTCTCCAATGTACGTTTATTGCTGCCTTTGTCAAAAATCAGTTGGCTGTAAGTATGTCGGTTGATTCCTGGGTTTCTGTTCTGTTCTATTGGTCCGAGTGTCTGTTTTTATGACAGTACCATGCTGTTTTGGTTACAATAGCTCTGTAAAATAATTTGAAATCAGGCAGTGTTATGCCTCCAGCTTTATTTTATTATTATTTTACTTTTTTTGCTTAGGACTGCTTTGGCTATTCAGGGTCTTCTGTTATTCCACATGAATGTTAGGATTGCTTTTTCTACTTCTGTGAAGAAAAGATTAATAGACATTTTTCAAAGAAGGATATACAAATGGCCAAAGGTACATGAAAGGATGCTCAGCATCACAGGTCATCAGAGACATGCAAATCAAAACCACTTTTAGATATCATTTCACCCCAGTTAGACTGCCATTTTTAAAAAGACCATGAATAAAAAATGCTTGTGAGGATGCAGGGAAAGGGATACTCCTCTACATTGTTGGTGGGACTGTAAATTAGCACAGCCACTATGGAAAACAGTATGGAGGTTCCTCAAACAACTACAGATAGAATTACCATATGATCCAACAATCCCACTACTGGGTGTATACCCAAAGGAATGGAAATCATCATGTGGAAGGGATACCTACATGCCTATGTTCATTGCAGCTCTATTTACAATAGCCAAAATATGGAACCAACCTAAGTGTCCTTCAACAGATGACTAGATAAGGACAATGTGGCACACATACACAATGGAATACTACTCAGCCGTAAGAAAGAATGAAATCCTGCCATTTTCAGCAACTTGGATGAGACCGGAGAAAATTATAAGAGAAATGAGCCAGACAAGGAAGGAGAAATACCATACGTTGTCACTTATAAGTGGGTGCTACGAAAGAAAGAAGGAAGGAAGGAAGGAAGAAGGGAAGGAAAGAAAAAGAAAGAAAGAAAGAAAGAAAGAAAGAAAGAAAGAAAGAAAGAAAGAAAGAAAGAAAGAAAGAAAGAAAGAAAGAAAGAAAGAAAGAAAGAAAGAAAGAAAGAAAGAAAGAAAGAAAGAAAAGACCACAGCAATTCATTGAACTTTCAGAAGTAGAGAACAAACCTAAGGTCACTAGAGATGGGGGGAGGGAGCGAGGGGATTTGGGGAGGGATAGGTTGGGTAAAGGGCATAAAGAAAAATCATGATTTGTAATAATGAGTATGCTAATAATAAGAATAAAAACTTTAAAAGTAGGAAATTAATAAGAGTATTAATCATTTAAAAAATGTCGTGCAGCAAAAGTGAAGCTGAGGGCCTCTGGTTTCAAGTCTCAGGTGGCCTCCATCTGGGATGCGATTCAACAGGCTGGGGAACACTCTGCTTTCTTTCCATCTCAGCTTGTCTTTCTTCTGACCCCCTCACCCTCAGCCTTGTTTCCGTCCTTCCCCTCTATGTTATAACCTCCCTAGAGGTGGTAGAATCAGACTGCCTGGGTTTCAATGCCAGTTCCACAAATTGCTGTGTAACATTAGGCTAACTATTTAACCTTGCTATGTTTCTGCTTCCTTTTCTGTAAAATGAGAATAATAGCACCTTGTAGTGCTTAAAGCAGTGCCTGTCTCATAGTGAGAGCTCAGTAAAGTTTGTTGTTACTACACTCCTTCCTCCCATCACACCTCACAAGCCCTAGTTGACTGGCTCTTCCACTTTGCCAGTTCCTCTTTTTCTTACTCATTCTGCCTCGACCTCCTCCCCTAAATTGTCCCCCACCTACCTTGCCCCCAGCAACAACCTGCTTTCTTCTTCCTCCCCTTCCATTACTTCTGCATTCTGCCTCCCAATGGCACATGCCTCCACCGCCTCAGCTAACAGTGACCGGACAGGCCCAGCCTCCCTGCCCCTGCCCATGCTGCCCAAGGCTGAGCAGGCTGGCAGAGGCCCTGGCACTTGCTGGGGGTAGATAGTTCAAAAACACATTCTGTGAAACTGTTGCAGAGTTGAGAGCAGGAGGGCTTTGCTGAGGGATTGCAGAAGTCCAGGAACACTAAGATGTATAGCAGGTGCCGCTGCCTTGGAGACCAAGGACCTGGAATGCCTCAGGAATAATAATGAGCTCTCTTCTATGCTCCCATCCGTCGTGACTGCTTGGATGCAGATGGAATCTATGCCAGCTAGTGTTTCAGGCTTATTAAAAGCATGTTCACCTGCCTTATCCATATATACCCCGCCCCTTCCTCTTCACCAGGCCAGAAAAATATAGTTTTCCTTTGAGTAAGGCCCCATATCCTCAAAATAGATCTCACTCCACACATTCACAGACACACACACACACACACACACACACACACACACACGCTCAGACACACACCTAACTGTCTCCAGGTCCTGGACATTCTCTCTGGAAAAACCACGTCTTTGATGACCCAGATTGTGGAAGATGAAAAATCAGTCATGACCAGATTGACTTTCAAAATACCTTTATTCAAATAGCTCTTTAAGTAAACAACTCAATTCTTTTCTAAAAGATAAAACACCTGAAAAGTAAAACAACACCTCACATCTCACTCACTCTCTATCTATAGTATGAGGGCTTTTAAAGTACAAATCCTTGAAATTCACTCTGCATCTTCAATCCTTAAAATTCACATGCTCATCTTACTGTATGAGTTATTGCAAAAAGCAAGATGCAGACAAAATGGTAAATCTTAGAAGAAGAAAAGGAGATGCAAGATAGGGTACAGCTAAATCAGTATTCCTGCTGCATCAGTGTGGAGTCGTGCCCATCGAACAATAGTGTTACTTAGCCATGTTCCTCGATGGTACACAACCGTAAATATTACACTTCTAAAACTCTGAAAAGACTTCTGTCTGTGATGACAGCAGAGAGAAATCTTGAGGCATGCACTATTTGTCTTTAATATCCCAGCCCTAAGGAGCCCCATAGTGACTTTCATCCCTGTGAAAGCTCAATAAAATACTACCTTAGAGTGGTGATTCCTGGTTATGTAGATAAAGATCCTTGATGGTTACGAGGGTTTCAAACTTCAATGGCACAGGAGTAAAGAAATAATCAACATATATGAAATATGCCAGACAAGAACCGCAGCAAACTGGCATGCTCACACCCCTCCCTAGTCTCTATTCTGCACCAGCTGATGGTCACTATGTGGAAATGCAAGCCTAAAGGGTCAAATAGTCTGGTTTTTCAAACAAGTGGGGAATAGCCTGTAACTGCTGATAACTAATTCAACTTTTTAAAAATCTCCAGACAACTCAAAACATATCTGCAAATTCCCAACTTGCAACCTCTTAGCATAAAAGGTCCGTGTGCTTGGTTTGATGCAGGACAAAGTTACAAATTTCTCTATTTCTCTATCCACAAAATGGGGATAACTGTAACACCTTCTGTAGAGCTAGAGCTAGATCTAGAGCTAACAAACCCCTTGAGCCCGTTGTCCAGACTAGGTCACAAACTCTCCACGTGCAGGTCTACGAGCTAAGTAATAGGAAAAGGTCCTTGGAGCCATGGATGAAAAATTAATAGGCTTTATTCAGAGCTAGGAACAGCTGCCCTCATGGCTTCCCAGAGTGTCTCAAGAAGCTTCACGTATCAGAGCCATTAGTTCCCTACACCTAAGTCCACAACCCAAAACACCCGGGTGCACACGGGCAGCTACATTAACAAGGAACACCCAGGCGCACATGCACACCCACATCAGATGCTCAGCAAGACTCTGAACGTCCAAGGGACGCTGACCAATTTTTTATATTTTCCCAACAATCCACCCCTTCAGGGTCCCTGGCCATGGAATGTACACATTCAGAATCTTCCGCAATGTTCCCTTAGCAAGGATAAATGACCCTTACATTTATATAACCTATTGTGTGTTCAATATGCCTTAAGGCTTGTCGTATAGTTCTGTCCTTTAGCCACACATGTCTGGTGAGTAGTCATCATTGGTGCTATTTTCCACAGGAATCCTGTAGTCATACTGATGGGCAGTTCAGTGCATATGCAGTAGGTCGACACATTGATCACACGAATGTATGTATGTACCCAGTCGACTCTGGTGCCCGCAGCCAGAACACTATGGGTGAAAAGACAGAAGGGTTATTGGTACCAATGGGGGAGGTCTCACCCCTCTGGTAAGATACATGTCAGTTTGCCATCTTGGGAAAGGATGGTTGCAGGAATAGGTATCTTACCTGATTTATGACACCATACTTTATCCACTAACACTGTTGGATCTGTAGGTTCTACATGTAACAGTATAGAGGAACTCATAATTGGCCATAATGATAATGCAAATGTGCCTTTTGGAGCACTTATCTGTTCCAGGCCATGTTACCTTTACTTGAGGAGGCCAAGTACTTGTCATCCAAGATGAAACTTGCAAGCCTTCTAATCCTTTCCCCCAAGCCCCTATTAGACCTACCCAGTGTATATGGGGGCTTCTATTCTCCAAGGCCATTCCCATTGTACTGTCTGTCCCTGTTGTAAACAGGTTGGGGTTGGTAAGAGAATATTTCCATTCTTGCCATAGCCTGGCTTCAAAAGCTTATCTTTAGTAGTGACTTGCAGCTGTATAGGTGCTGCAGCCCTATGCAACAGAGCTTCCTCTGGAGAGGGCCTGCCCTTGCAGGGTCTCTCATTTAGAATCCTGTCGGCCATAACTGCTGTGTCCACCCCTTCAGGGATGGGGGGTGGGTAGATAGCCTTAGTCCCTTTTTTAAAAGACCATTGTACCATTCAGTCATTCCCGCTGCCTGAGGATGATATGGCATAGGTAACTTCCACTGAATGGACAACTGGGAGGCCCACCTCTGATCCCCATGCCCAGTAAAGTGGGTTCCATTTTCACTCTCTGTAACTACAGGCCAACCATACATAGCCGTAAGGCTATTCAGTGCCTTCACAGTGTTTACCTGGTCTGGGGCCTTACAAGGCCATACTAACAGGAGACTAGTAGATATATCAACAGCTGTGAAGATGTCTCTGAAGTTTTCTGACCTTGGCAGTGGTCCGACAAAGTCCTTCCTTGAGTTATTTGCCCGTCTGTATGGGGCACCTGCTGGAGGTGTGGACTCTCTCGAGCACATACTGGACAAGCATGACAGGCATTTACTACATCTTCCCATTTTATAGGCAAGGCCCATCTTTGGGCCGCCATCCACATGGTTTTGCTGCCAGCATGCTGCATTCGTCAATGTAACCATTGGGCTACATCAGTAGCTGGGGCTCTCTCCAGCCATCTTACCTTAGCCAAGGCTTTGGCTTCATCATTTCCTGGACTGGCTAAGGGGACATGTCCTGTGACATTGAAAAGAGTTACTTCTTTCTCATGTCCCAATTCCCATAACTCTTGCCACACAGCTTGTCCCCACAGGGGTCGGTGGCCTACCATCCACTGTTGAGATTTCCAAGTAGAAATCCAAGGGGTTAAACCTTTGTACACAGCCCAGCTGTCAGTACAGATGGTTAATGGCCCAGGCTCATTTTTTATTACCATCCACACTGCTCTCAATTCAGCCCATTGACTGCTTTGCCCTGTGCCTTTTTCATACCACATAGTGTCTGTTAAGGGTTGAACAGCAACAGCTGTCCATGATGCTGAGGGTCCCATGCTAGAGCCATCTGTATACCAAGCTTGCTCTGTGATAGGTCCCTGTCCCTCATGGAAAGGTGTAGCCTCCACCTTCAGAGGTAAGGGTTGTGTCAAAGTTTCCTCCACAACCTCTACTGGGCCTAGCACAGTTTGCAACTCTTTGGACAGAGGACTCGTTGACACAGTGCTCCTTTGTTCCATATATGCTCCCCATTTAGACAGAGTGGGAGTCTGAGCTATGCCCGTTTTAGGGTTGGTCGCCCATGTGCGCAGCCAAGCTAGTATGGAGTATGTCATCCTTACTAGGACTTTGCCAGTTCCTGTGATAGCTTCAGTGGTCATCAAGGCAGAATACACAACTGCTAACTGCTTTTCTATTAGAGAATAACACACTTCAGCGCCCTTCCAGAGCTGAGACCTGAATCCTACAGGTGTTTGGAATCGGTCTTCTCTCTGCCAGAAATCCCATCCTAATACTTCTTGGGTTATATGTATGTCTAATTCAAAAGGCTTAGTGGGATCAGCCACTTTTAAAGCCTGTACTTGCTGTATTGCCCTTTTTGTAGCCCTGTAAGCCTGTTCTACTTCCTCAGTCCAACCCTAGGGGGCTCCTTTCTTTGTCAATGCATATATTGGGCATGCTATTTGGGCCATATGGGGTACAAAAGCTCTCCAGTACCCCAAAAGTCCCAAATATGTCTGTAGCTGAGCTACTGTTGTGGGTTGATGGTATGCCTGTATCTTGTCTATAATAGCTTCTGGGATGACTCTAGTCTTACTTGACCAGACCACTCCTAAGAATTTGACTGACAGCTCAGGTCCTTGCACTTTGGCTATGTTGAAATCCCACCCACATTGTTCTGAATGACTGAGCAGCACTGGAGCTGCCTGGGTTAAATCTCTAAGAGAATCAGAGGTTAGTAACACATCATCAATATAATGAAACATTGTAACCATGCTGGGTCTAGTCCACTTGGCTAGGTCCCCAGCCACTAAACCATGGCAGATGGTTGGGCTATGCAGATAACCCTGGCACAATACTTGAAAGGTCCACTGCCTCCCTTCCAAGGTGAAGGCAAACTGATCTTGGCTATCAGCCAATATTGTAATAGAGAAAAAGGCATTTGCAAGGATCAATACATAATGGTAAGTTCCTAGCTGAGTCATCAGCTGATCCATCGAGATGTGAACCAAAGGCACGGCTGCATGCAAAGGAGGCACTACTTTGCTCAGTTCTCGATAATCTACAGTCATTCTCCAGGTACCATCAGGTTTTTTCACTGGCCATACTGGAACATTAAATGGGCTATGAGCTGGATGAATAATGCCAACTTTCTTTAACTCCAATATAGTGGCACCTATCTCTGCATGTCCTCCTCGTAGGTAATACTGCTTTACATTAACTACATGTCTTGGCTGGGGTAATACCTGTGGATCATGTTTAGCATATCCCTGTAACACAGGCTTTACCATCTGTATTCACAGTCAAAACTCTCCAACTGCTGTTTGCAGGTGCAAACCATAAAGTACATCTATACTCAAGATGTGTTCAGCTACTGGGGATATGTATACAGTATACACATAAGGGGGGTAATCAGCCTTTGCCCAATGGCAGTGACACAGCCTTGACTTCAATAGTATGTCCTCCATATCCATCTATATGAACTGTGGCCCCTGGAAACTTAGCCACCTTCTGGACCTGTTTTGCTTATCTGCTATCCTCTACTTCACCCAGGCCAGCTATCGTGGTCTCTCATGCTGCCTGCAAAACTTTCATTGTCTGGGCCACACGTGTTCACATTAAACATGGACTGCTGCATCCCCAGCTCCTGAATTATTTGAACCAACTCAGCATATGTTTGCCGGTTACTCACACTCTTGGGCAGTTCTCCAGCATTCGCCCACATGGTTTGGGCAGCTGCACTCACCCATTCCATTAAGAAGTGATTACCTGGCCCTTGTGCATATCTATGGCTATTCTGTAGCTGATGCCTCAGGGACGGGTACATGGTGATGGAGGCTAATTTTTCCATCTCCTCACCAGAGCATCCACACTATCCACCCCTGGGTCTCATAACTGCAGCAGCCAAGCAGCCAGGGGCTCCCCCTGTTTCTGCTGGAACTGTCTCCCCAAGTCAACTTATTCAACCTGGGTATACGGGACATAGATAGTGAATTGGGTTGCCTGTGGTTTACCCACCAGTTGTCTGCCCAGTCCCATAGGCTGCTTGTGTTTCACTTTCTCATGCACAACAGGTCATAATTGGAGATGCATCGTCTCCCCCAACTCACCACTGGGTTTGTCATCCTCCCTGGTGTGAGGGGTGGCCAGTCACTGCACGTCATCCTCCAGGACATTTATCCACACTTCCAACAACTCTGCTTTCCACTTCAAATCTCGATCGGCTTGCAGTATAGTGAGCAGTCAGCAGAAACGTGGCCACCAAGCACCACATACTCAAGGACAGCCACATTTCTTCCCCCTCCTAAGGGGTTCTCCACTGTAGTGCCTGGTCTATGCTGACTTGCAATATAGTGAGCAGCATCCAGATCCCAGTCAACAGGAAAGTGGCCATAAGGCAAAACATACTCAAGAGTAGCCACATTTCCTCCTTCTCCCAAGGGGCTTTTGGCTCCCATACCTGCTCAGAATCCTGCCAACTATGCCAATTGTAGAACTAGGGCTAGGGCTCACAGACCACTCGAGCCCGCTCTCCAGACTGGATCACAAACCCTTCACACACGGGTCTATGAGCTAGGTAATAAGAAAAGGTCCTTGGAGCCATGGCTGAAAAATTAATAGGCTTTATTCAGAGCTAAGAGCAGCTGCCCTAGTGGCTTCCTGGAGCATCTCAAGAAGCTTCGCATATCAGAGCCATTAGTCCCCCACACCTAAGTCCACAACCCAAAACACCCAGGTGCACACGCGCAACTACATTAACAAAGAATACCCAGGTGCACGCACACACCCACATCAGATGCTCAGCAAGACTCTGAACATCCAAGTGGACCTGACCAATTTTAAATATTTTACCAAAACCTTCCTCCTAGGATTGCTTGGGAAATTAAAGGCATTACTAGGATGGAAGCATTTGAACTGTCTATCATAAATTATACACTATTATTGTTATTCAAAATTTTATTGTTATACATTTGCCTAAATCCATCTGAATGAAACATGATTGTAATGAAATACATAGTATGTAAATCATAATTCCTGTGTTTGATTATATAATCTCAATAAAGAAACTCACTAATCCCTCAAATTATATTGTAAAAGCTCTATCCTCCCACATTCACAATTTGTGGCTATAGAAACTGAAGCAGAAAGAAGTCAATTTGCTGTTAAGGTTTGCAAAGAGTCACTGGAGATACAGAAAGTGTCCCTTTGTCTCAGCCACAGGTATCCCCCTTATTGGGATGGCCTCTGCCATTAGCCTTTTATGATCACTAAGTTTTCCTCATGGTTCTGATATAGGAGGTGCTCAGTTTCCCTGGGCTCAGGTTTCAGGCCATGCCTCTGAATTTCCAGCCACTCTATGAGGTCTCAGACCCCCTCCTCTGAGCTCTCCCCTGGAGGAAAGTTACTGTTGCCAGTTAGACTTATTTTTAGCACCAACTGGGGAAAATGAGACCACAAGGGGCTGGCCTATGCAAATCTAGTGGCTAGGCATGCTCAATAGAGAGCACAGAATATTCTCGAATATTCCTGGTGCATGTGATAGGGTCTGATGATGAATATGCTCCAGGAAGAAACCAACTCAGCATGTGCAAGACTAAATGTTACATAACTGGGAACCACCCCCTTAATTGAATATTCGTTAGATAGGGAAACTATAAAAGCCAAATCCCAGCCAAAGGTGGGGTTGTTGATCACTTTCCTGGAGGTGGCCTGCGCTTTGGTGGCTGAAGTGTGTATACTTTACTTTGTATCAAACTTTCTTTCAGCAAGCTGCTGCTCACTCTCTTGAGCCAGCCTGCATTCTGTACTGAACTTTAAGTATGTTTTTCTTGCTTTTATGTTAGACTTGATGTCTGTACTGAACTTACTTTTGTGTTAAACTTGGTATGGGCCCTGCTCAGTCTCTGGAGCTAGGCCACGTTCTCTCTGTGGAACCTGTATTTCTTACCTGTTATATTAGACTTGTTCTCACTTTCTACTGTGACTCTTCCCTTGAATTCTTTCCTGTGGCAGAGTCAAGGACCTGGTAAGAGGACTGGGTGGGTTCAGGCTGACTATTGGGCCCCCACACTCTACCTTGGACATCAGTTCTGTGTCACTGTGTAAAAAACAGGATTTATAAAGGCAGTGAGCAACTTTAGCATGGAAGCAGGCTTTAGTGTGGGTAGACTATGTGTTTATATTCAGTTTCTTATCTTTCAAACTAATTTGCAGAGCTTCGCTAAGGCATCTCACTCAACATCACTTACAGACACATTTTCAAATTGGATCTAGCAAAAGTAAACATTCACAAAAAATAGGAATCCACACTCCATAGTCTTATCTGAAGCACAGGTAGGCAAATAAAATAGCCCCTTGTTTCTCAAAGTGGGGTCCTGAGATGGCAGCATTACCTAGGAGCTTGTTAGAAATGAAGAATCTTGGGCCTCACCCCCAATCTACTGAATTGGAATCTTTGCCCCCAGGTCATTTATGTATGCATTAAGGTTTGAGAAACAACGATTAGCCAATTTATATCTATAATTTCCAGGAGTTTGTGTGTAATTGGGGAAAAAAACAGGAGGAAAGTTTCATCTTAAGTATTATAGAGAAGGCTTTTACTATTTGATAACTCTCTCAAGGGACAAAAATAATGTCAAAAGCCAGCCCTCAGCATCTGTTCAATTTTACACATCTAAAGATTCCCAAAATGCCATATAAACATAAAAATTTATCCTGGACTCAGGCCCAGTTTGCTGAGAGTTGCTTGAAGCTGAGACTCTGGCCGGTGCATTGGTGTCAGTCAGCCTGGCTGTTGAGACCTACTGTTCACTCCTCCAGGATAGCCACTGAGAAGGTCACTTTGCAAGTGTGGCCACAAAATCAGAACAAGGAGCTAAGTCCAGCTGGCCAGGAAACAGCTTATCGTTGACAGCCTTGCTCATTCCCAAGTGATGACAGAAGCAGGTAGGGAAACCATACTTTTGCAAAAAATGAGGAAAGGAAGGAACAAAGGAAGAGAGGAGGAGAAAGAGAGAGGGAGGAAAGAAAGAAGGAAATAAAAATTGTCAGGTTGTTAACTTTCGTCTCCCATTCCCATCCTTCTCTTTTTCTAGCTATCGAGAAGCCAGGGTTCTCTGTGAGCCACCCTGAGCTAATCATAAAGCAGGAGAGAG
This sequence comes from Cynocephalus volans, assembly GCF_027409185.1. Classification (NCBI taxonomy): domain Eukaryota; kingdom Metazoa; phylum Chordata; class Mammalia; order Dermoptera; family Cynocephalidae; genus Cynocephalus; species Cynocephalus volans. Next base: position 122,347,081 of record NC_084462.1, on the reverse strand, counting down.
GCATCCTGTCAATGATGCCTACCCATGCAGGTAGGTGAGAAGAAACACAGGACTTCATGACCTGGTGACCTGCTTCCCACGTGGGAAGATTCTGCCAATTTATTCCTCCAACCTTGTTTAGACACAGGCAGGCAAGCTCTGTTCATTTAGTGAGGCTGTCCCCTTCCAGCCTCGTGTTCAGGCAAGGAAAGGGTAGGTATGGATCTGTAGTTTGCTTTCTGTTCCCTGGCCCTTCCTGCACTGTCCTGTCAGCATGGCTACATATCAGTGGACACTCTCAGTAGGCAGGACAGCCTGTGACCAGCCATCAGCATAGCCCAGTGGTTCTCACTGAAAGGAAACTGCTAAAATCCATCTTCTAGAAGAAAGAGGTTTTTAAATCAGCTCATCTATGTTTTTAAATTGTCTTAAATTTTGCTTTAAATTTTCTGCTTTTGCAGGTAATATAGATATTTTGATCACACATTGTATACATGTATTGAAATTTAACTCTGTACCCCATAAATATGTACAATCAATACATGTCAAAAATAAATAATTTTTTTAAAAGTGCAGCTTACTAGGAGCTCATCCAGCCATGATGTGTCTGGGCTCCAGCACACTGGTTTCATTCTTCAAGTTCCTCAGCTGTCATAGCACTGAACACACAAATACTTTTAAATACCTTCTATGTGTCTAGCACGTGCTAGATAACCTAAACTAAGTTGCACATAATCTTAGGAAAAAAGAATTAATTAGTCATTTTAATTCTACGTTATCATGGGATCATAATTAATGTGATTCTGTGTTTTATTATAGGGGTATCTATGTAATACTAGTTCAGTATAAAACACATACAAACAGTATTAAAAACTAAAAACATAACATGTTCTAGCTGAGAGTAATTTTTCTTTGAATAACTGAGCCTTCAGAAACATTTCCACAGAAGGCATTGCCTCTGTACCATAAGTCATTTAAATTGAAGAAAAGCTTTTTGTCAGCACAATAGGGCCCCAGAATGCAGTACTCCCTTGCAGGAAAACCAAGGCTGTGTTTGGGAGTTACAGAACAGAATGTCAAGGTCCCCAGAGAACCTTGTCGTGAATGAACCATTGTTCCATTCATTTTTTAAAGCAGCTCTTCCAGAGGATTTCCGATCTGAGATGAGGAGGGGGCCTTGTTCACAGACCCTTCAGAATGACGCACCAGGAGCAGGGACAGCCCCTCAGGCTCCCCTGCAAATATTGCCTCTCTCAGTCCCCTCGGTTTCTCTTTAACACAAATCACAACTTGAAACTCTTTTATTTATGAGTCAGTTTATTCACTTTCCCTTTCTCCAACCCCCAGTGAAAGCTCCAGAAAGTCAGAAATCATACCGCTAGTTCCCTATTTTATCTCCAATGCCTAGCACAGTGTGCAGCCTATAAGAGAAGGCCAATAAATAGTTTTGATTTTAAAAAGTGCATGCACTGACAAAGCAGATCAGTGGAGAGAAGGTAAGGCTGTGCCCAGCCTCGCTCTGCCTTTGTCTCACCCCTCTGCTGTCCAGACACCCAGCGAAGTGTGGGTGTCACTGATGAATAGGACAGATGCCTTCTCCACCCTCCAGTGAAACACTAGCTTGTATTCCAGTAAACACCACTGCAGTTAAAGCTGAGAAGCCAAAAAATTTCAGACAGGAACAACTCCCCAAAAGAACAGCATTATCAAATGCATTTGCTAAACTTTTCTAATGAGTAGCACATCTTTTACGTTTGGGAAGAGCCTAAAAAGAGCAGCTAGCTCTTGGTCACTATTGTAAAATGTCACAGCATTCCTTTTTAAGTGGAGCCTGTGTCTTCCACCTGGCAAATGATTGGAGCTTCAAGGTCAGATTTCCAAGGTAAACCCTAAAGCACTGCACTGGAAATAAGGAGCCCTGAGCCTTGTTTACTTGGTAGCTCTAGCGGCCAGCTCAGCACCTGGCATAAAGTGCATGCTGGGCAACTTGCCCATTAATGAACAAATTAGGAACTGTTTTCCTAATTCTTGAATATTTAAATAAATCTTTAATGCCTGGAAGGGAAAATAATATGGAGAAACCTATAATTTAATAAATGCAGCAGGAAACTTTCAATACATGGAATTTATTGGACAAAATAAAATTGAGTCAAAAAGTTTGAGAAACACATCCAAAAACTAAATTCAGGGACATTTTAAGTCCAATAAGAATATATAAAGATATACAAAAAAAATGTGAATATATGTATTATCAAATATTCCTTTGAAGCCTTGGTTTTTTCTTTTAATAAACTACTGAGAATAATGTCTGACACTGGACCAGAATTAGCCTGTGTTTTCTTTCCTAGATTATAAATGAAAATAAATGCTTTAGGAATCAATTTTCCTTTCTTCTCTTCCCTGTCCTTAGCTCACTGGTTTTCTGTGGGCCACGTTACTCCTACAGCTAGAGAGAAAACTCAGTGTGTTCTATAAAGCAGAGGGTTAAATATTGCAGATAGGACCAGTGCATTTATTAATTTATTGGATGTAAAAGGGATACAAAATCTTTTGACAGCATGCTTAAGTGAAATCCTACCAGTTTGCTAAGAGGAAAGATATACTGAATGAACAAAATAAGAAGGAAAAGAACAACAAAATACCTAAGAAGGAACCTAGAACAATAGTGAATAGTGGTCCTGACTCCCTCAATTCCAGGCAGTTTCCTTAGCTGTAAGTGGAGGTGGTGATAGTGACTACTTGATAGGGCTACTACAAAAATTAAATGTAAAGCCTTTAGAAGAGTGTGTGACATATAGAAAGCATGATATGTATGTGTTTAATATCATACTGACAACAATGATGACAATCCCCATTCCTTACAGGAAAACACTTTCCTCACAACCTTCAGTGCCATCGAGAGATGAGGTATTGCTTTTGAATGCTAGGCCATTGTGTAGATTGTATTATTGGTGTCAGTTCTTCACTTCCTCTCTGTATCCATGTATTACTTATTTTGACCAATGGAATGGGGTGTTGAAAGTGACATTGTGCCAGTCCCATATCTAGGCCTTAAGTAGACTTGCATGGGTTGCTTGTCCTCTTGCACCTCAACAGTACTGAAACCACCTAAAATTAGTTGACACTGGTTTATTTTCCCCATCCAAAGTTGTTTTATGTGTTATCTTGTAGTCTTGTAGGATATAAGCTGAGCATACACAGGCAGAAGGAAGACCCTTGCCCTCCACATGACCTCAAGTACCACAGGAACCAAAAATATTCTGTTGGCAGAACTCAAAAGCCAGAAGTTGAAACACTTTAGAAGCAAGAGGTCCTTCAGCAAGGAATACATGGCATCCAGAAGTTTCATCACCATAGGTGGTCTGACTCAGGGCTAACCAATCAACCTACACCCTGTCATATGGCCTGATTTGGAGCCAGCCAATCAGTTTCACCCCATTATCATATGATGCCTGACTAGGAATTATCCAATCCACTTTTGTCCCATCATGTGGCCTGACTTGGAGCTATCCAATCAAGTTTGCCTAATATCCCTTAAAGCCTGCATAGCCTGGATTGAGGAGAGAGATTGGAGGCACCTTGCCTCCATGCAAATTGACCTTATGAAATAAAGACATTTTCTTTTCTCAAAAACCAGTGCTGTGGTATTGGCTTCTGTGCACACTGGGTAGTGATCCCTTGCTCAATAACAGTGCATGACAAGAGCATGCATCAGGGAGTCTGCTGCTTCAAGGAGATTAAGAGACACATGAAACAGACAAGTAGACATGGAGCATCACCGTGCATTTATTGTTACATGCCATTCAGATTTTATTATTGTTTTTTACACAGCAATAGCTAAATCAGCTATATTCCACATAATTATGAAAATAATAGAAAAAAGCAATGAGCATGATATAAAGTCATGACTATAAGTACAAAATTTTGTTTAGCTGAAGTGTACATGTGTGTGTGAAAACTCACAGAATTTTACTTTGATAAGTACAAAGAGGTCAAATATGTTAATTCTTTATGATTCAACCTACATATTCTCTACTGTGCACATTGTGACCACTATTGGAAATACATTCATTTACTACCTGTTAGGAGGGTTCACTAAAGTTAAATAAGGAAGAGATTTACAAAAAGCCTGGCACATAGTTGGCACTCAATAAATTTCTGTTCAAAAAGTTATTGAATAAAGACCAAAAATCAAGCATCACTTTTTATTTGCATCCTGTTGTAAGGAATCCTCTAAGTGTTTCACACATTATTTTATTTACTCACATTTCAGCCATAATCAACATCATGTATGATTTTTAACTATTCTGTATTTATAAGCAAACTTCCTTGGATAAAGGAAAATGGGCAGATATTTTATGGATCTTGAGCATAATAGCAAGTAAGCTCCTAAATCCCAGGCGTTCTTTTTCTGATGGCCACTAGACATACTACTTCTAGGTATATAAAATTCAAGTATAAATGTATTAAATATTGAGAGGAAAGTGCTTCCTGCTCTTTTGAAAGTAGATGAGGTCAAAAAGTAGTAGGTCAAATAATACATATCAGTCATCTATATTGTCAAAATGTGGAATGCATGTAAACATCAATTTTCTTTTATGAAATGTATTTGTGCTTTATGAATATTCCCCAAATGAAAACTCTGTGGAAATGGTGGACAGCAACTCAGTTAATAAAACTCTATGTTATTGTCTTTACATCTGGAATTAGTGCTATCACCCCATCATCCAGATCCAATTTATACCTAATAAATGTAGTAAAGAAAAGAGTCTTATTCCACTTCTCAAAACCATTTGTGCCGTGCTTTCATTATGTTGTTTCCTCATTCAAGTACATGCCTGTTTGTTTACCAAATCTCTGCATCCCTCATGTTGTTAGTCTCAGACTGAAACTCTTGCTTATAAACATGAACTGACTCTTCCATTTTTAGTTGCCATGAAGAGATTTACTATTGTGAAAAGAGCAACTGTTGCTATAATGCTTTCTCTCATTGAGTATACAGTGCATCCGTTTTAGTAACCATGGTTATTTCCAAAATTGTATCAGTTTGAATTAGATGCATTTCTTCTTTGTTAAGGAAAAGAAATTGAGGAGTCTTTACTCCCACGCGCACATTTCATTTTTAACCCAACAATGCCTATTCTCAAAATAGGTACAGATGTATTTTTTACCTCGTAATCTGCCACTTGCTTTTCTCTCCTAAAACCTAAAAACCAAATTGGTTCAAAACTCTATGTTCCAGTCAGGCAGGATTAATAACTTGGAACACACACATTTGTTCATATCACTCATGGTGATAGAAAATGAAACTCAACCTGGTTCTCTCTTAGCTCCTAGTTATATGGGTCATCTTCACCTGTGTTCAGAAACTTCTTGGGAAGTAAGTGGGGAAAAGTGGCAGATTAGAACATACTGTTGAGACAAGTAAAATACTTCACTCCCCAAATCAAGACGTTGAACTGTTCTTTACTTTTGCACCTTGTCTCTCACCAGAGAAGTCAGGGGACTTTTACCAAATTGGCTACAATACAACAATGGCTGAGTGAGCTACTATAATACCTGGTTGTGGAGCCAACATAGCAATTATGCCAGTTCATGCTGCAGCCCACAATCACAAGATAGAAAAGTCTAGCAGATGAGCAGAGGAAGAAAAGCTACATTTTTATTCTGACTAAGAAATTAAGAGACATCCTTTAGTTCCTTACTATACCAATTTCTAAATTAGACACTCCAGCTAACACATTTATTCACCTGACTTATGTGGTATGATACTTATTAGGATTTAAGTGCAATGCCCTCTAAATAATTATACTCCTTTACTGACTTTAAATGCTTTTACAAACCTGGTCTTATTTGACCCTTGCAACAACCTTCAATAGAAGTTTATGTGGATGGTTGATGCATTCTATAAATAAAGAAGCCAAGGGACCAATATCAGATATTTTCTAAGATCAACTTCCTAATTCTCAAGCAGGTTATTTTTACTCTGCCAGCATCTTCCAAGGTGGATTCTGCAGAAAACAATCGTGTGAGATAGTCCATGAAAGGAATGTTGCTATTGAGATAGGAGGTGCTCAGTTTCCAGGGGTTTGAGTTTCAAGACATACCTCTGGGTTTCAAGCCACTCCCCAAAGTCTCAGTCCTCTCCTAGAGGCCCTCCCCTAGAAGAGAGTTACTGTTGCTTTTAGGACCTATTTTTGGCATGCATAGGGGAAGATTGAGACCACAAGAGGTGGATTTATACAACTCCAGTAGCTGAGCATGCTCAGTAAAAAGAATTTAACAGACTTATTCAACCCTGGTGACCAAGCCTGCTTAGTGGAAGGGAGTTTATTCTTTGAATACCTTCCACCAGAGGTGATAAAGAGCACAGAATATTCTTGAATAAGTCTGGTGCATGTGATAAGATTTGACCAATGAACATGCCCTGAAAGGTGACCATCTGAGCATGTGTAACACTAGGTCACATAACTGGGAACCTCCTCCTTAAATGAATATTCACCAGAGAACATGAATATGTATTATATAGAGAAACTGTAAAAGTGGAATCCTGGTAGGAAGCAGGGCTGTTGCTCAGTCTCTCTGGGGCCAGACCACACCCTGCCTGTGGAGTGTATATTTCTTTCTTTATGTATAAAACTTGCTCTTAGCCAGCTGCTGTTCACTCTAGAGCCAGCCTTCACTTTGTCTGTAAATGTGTATTTCTTACTTCTGTATTAAAATTGGTGTGGGCCCTGCTCAGTCAGTGGAGCTAGGCTGCACTTTCTCTGTGAAATCTGTATCTCCTATTCATTACATTAAATCTGTTCTCACTTTCTACTGTGGCTCTGCTCTTGAATTCTCTCCTGTGGCGGAGTCAAGAAACTGGTAAGAGGACAGGGTGGGCTGAAGCCAGCCATCAGACCTCCCCAGACCCTGTCCTCTGGCATCTTGGTCTGAACGTTGGCATCCCCCCTAAAATTCATAAGTAGGAACCTAATACTCAATATGATAGTATTAAGAAGTGAGGCCTTGGGAGAAGCTATTAGCCATGAGTTCTCCACCCTCATGAATGGGATTAGTGCCCTTACAGCAGAGGTTGAATAAAGCTGCCTGGTTCCTTCCACCACGTGAATGTGCAGCAACAAGGTGGCATCTTGGAAGCAGAGAGCAAGCCCTTACCAGACACTGGATTTGCCCATACCCTGATTTTGGACTTCCCCACCTCCATAACTGTGAGCAATAAATTTCTATTGTTCAGAAATTACCCAGTCTAAGGTTTTTTGTTTTTCTTTTTTTTGACCGATAAGGGGATCGCAACCCTCAGCACAGTGTTGTCCGCACCATGCTCAACCAGTGAGCGCACTGGCCATCCTTACATAGGATCCGAACCCACGGCCTCGGTGCTCCCAGCGCCGCACTCTCCCAAGTGAGCCATAAGGTATTTTTTATAGAAGCCTGAATGGACTAAGACAGGTGTTATTCAACATACATTCACATTCTAAAGCCTTGAGAAGTTCTGAAATAAAGAAAATTCTTTATGTTGTTTAATTCAAAAGTTCCCTAAGAAGACAAGCCACAGACTGAGAGAAAATATTTGCAAAAGATTTTTCTGATAAAAGACTGCTATCTGAAGGAACCCAGCCACAACTAGGTAGGCTGCTGCCACCTCCCCAGGGCCCCACCAAGGCCCTGAGGTGTGGAGCCAGGGGAAGCCATACCCAGCTGTAACCAGATAAAGAGCACACCCAAAACACCTTTTTCACACTGGTAGCCCACCATAGCCACCACAATTGCCATGGTGGCTAGTCTCTATAGCAGCAGTCACAGCCACCATGCAGATGGCATGCCAGACTCTCAATTTCATTGACACAAGGAGAGGCACCAGCAAAGACCAAAAACAAAGAAGAGGTCCTCTCTCTCCACAAAGCACACTCCTCTGGAGTAATAGAAGCAGCATCTGATTTATGATAATAGGAGAGAACTTGATCACACTTGTCTCAGTACTGGACAGATCGTCCAGGCAACAAACCAGCAGAGGAACAGTTAATCTATCAGATGGAGAGAACAAATCTATGGTTATTAGAGGGGGGAGGGGAAAGGGCAGGGGGCTGAGGGAAGGAGGAAGGGGTGAAGGAGGGAGGGGAGAGGGAAGGGAGAGATTGGATAAGGGGCATAAAGTATAAGTATGATTTGTAATAATTAATATGATTTTAAAAATAAAAATTAAAAATATATATGTATATAAAGAGCTCTTAAAACTCAATAGGAGAAGAAGCAACCTGACTAAAAAATGGGTCAAAGACCTTAACAGACACCTCACTAAAGAAGATATACAGATAGCAAATAACATGTGAAAAGATGTTTCACATCATATGTCATCAGGGAAATGCAAATTAAAACAATGGGATAACACTATATGCCTATTAAAATGGCCCAAATCCAGAATACTGACAACATCAAATGTTGGCAAGGATGTGGAACAAGAACATTCATTCATTGTTGGTAAAAATGCAAAATGTACAGCCACTTTGAAAGACAGTTTGTCTTACTAAACTAAACATACACTTACCATATGATCCAACAATTTATCTCCTTGCTATTTTCCAAAAGGAGTTGAAAACTTATGTTCACCCCAGATCCTGCACAGGGAGTTATATAGGAACTTTATTTATAATTTCCCAAACTTGGAAGCAACTAAGATTGTCCTTTAGTAGGTAAATGGATAAAAATTAAAAATAAATAAAAATAAAAAAACTATAGGAACTTTATTTATAATTTCCCAAACTTGGAAGCAACTAAGATTGTCCTTTAGTAGGTAAATGGATAAAAATTAAAAATAAATAAAAATAAAAAAACTGTGGTACCTGCGGACACTATTATTTAGCACTAAAAAGAAATGAACTATTAAGCCATGAAAAAATGTGGAGGAAACATAAGTGCATATCACTGAGTGAAAGATGTCATTCTGAAAAGGCTACATACTGTATGATTCCAAGTATATGATATTCTGGAGAAGTCAGAAATACGAAGACAGTAAAAATATCAGTGATTTCCTGGGGCTAGGAGAGAGGGAGGGTTGAACAGGTGTGGCACAGAGGATTTTTAGGGCAGTGAAACTACTCTGTAAGATACTGTATTGCTGGTTATATATCATTATACATTGGTTCAAACCCATAAAAGGTAAAACCCATAAAAGGTGCCACTCTCGTGGAGGATGTTCATAATGAGGGAGACTACGCTTATGTGGTGTAGAGGGTATATGGCAAATCTTTATACCTTCCTCTCAGTTTTGCCATGAACTCAAAATTGTTCTAAAAAATAAAGTCTACTTTAAAACTTAAAAAACAAAAAAAGTTCCTTAATTGCATAAAATCCATTTGTTGCTTAAAATCTATGAACTGCTTCTTGGGTCATGTCTTGGAACTTCATGAGTGCCTCAAGGGCAAAGGCTATATTTTATTTACATGTGTATATGTGATGTTATGGGTTGAATTTATCCCAAAAAACCGCATATGTTGGAGTCCTAAACCCCAGTACCTCAGAATATGACTTTATTAAGAAACAGGATGATTGCAGATGTAATTAGTTAAGATAAAGTTATACTGTAGTAGGGCAGGCCCCTGACCCAGTATGACAGGTGTCCTCCATAACAAGGGAAATTTAGACATATGCACCAACACAAGAAAAATGCCTTGTGAAGATAAAGTCAGAGATGGAGGCAACACAGCAGAAGTCAAGGGATGCCAAACACTGCTGCAAACGTCAGAAGCTAGTGAGAAGTTACGGACCCAATTTCCCCTTCAGAGCCCTCAGAAGTAACCAACCTTGCCAACAACTTGATCTTGGACTTCTAGCCTCCATGACTGAAGGGCAATAAATTCCTGTTGTTTAACCCATCTGTTGTACTTTGCTACAACAGCCCTCGGAAACTAACACCGGAAACAAAGTATAGTCATTCATTTCATACAATCAACAAATATTTACTGAATGCCTCTCTTCAGTGCTATGAGAAGGGAGCAGGGTTCCTACCCTCATATAGGTGACATTTAAGTAAGGGAGACAGAAAATAAATAAGTTCACACTATAATATATCTCCATTTTCTAGAGGAGAGTGGGCTCAGAGAGACTTTTCTAAAAGACCAATAGCTGGTCTTATCCATGAGCACAATAATAGGGAATCCCAGGAGGCTCATTCCCAGTGGGTGCACCTCTATGTCCTCCCAGGGCTCAAGGCACCATCTCCACATTGCATGTTGCTGAGTAACATGAAATCCTTTTTCCTGGCTCACACTTGCTTACAAATATGAGACCTTACAGTGGAAGCATTGGATTTGAAGTCAGAGAACCTGGGCTGCATTTCTGTTTTGCTTCTTGCACATCCTGGACATATTAATTTATAAATCTGAGTCTCGATTTTCTTATTTGTAAAATAATACCGACCCCATATAATTATTATGAAGAGTAAATGGTGATAAAGAAAAACAGGATTTAATTCTAAATCTTTTGTTGGCTCGAACTCAAACGTTTTAGACTTTTCTCACATAAATTTGTAGGATTTTTGCTTTGTTTTGTTTTTTGGGTCATTTTGTTTTATTTTGTCTCTAGATGCCTAATATAGCTCCTCAGAGGTTCTCAGCCTGAAACATTTGTTATCAAGGCAGGAAGTTCCTCTTCTTTATGCTCAGTGAAATGTATACGAAAATACCATCTCTACACTCCCACTTCTCTCCCCACTATACACACATAGATAGATGACTGAGGCTAACACCTCTTTTCCCTTGAGGATGACTCATGATAGGGACGACAGAAGGTTGGAGTTGTCTGAGCAATAAAGTACTCCCACATGCATATATACACCCAATACCATCTGCTTTCCCCAACTGCTGCTATTCCCAAATATAGCACGCATCAGCCACTCTCAGCCTCTCTCAGCAACTTCTCAAGACACTCTCCACTTGGTGGCTCATCTTGCTAACCACAGCTCCTTGTGTGGCTCCTAGTGGTGTTCCCATCAGTGTCTGCTAGGCCCAGTAACTACTACCAAGGTGGTGGCAGCTCCTGTACATGGCACTTGTTAGGATCTCTTCTGAATCTGCCCATTTGTTAATTTGGTTATTTGTCTTATTTATATTGAGTTGTGAGAATTTTTTACTTAGTCTGTATACAAGCCTTTTATCTGATATATAAATGGCAAATATTTTTTTCCCAGGATATGGCTGGTGTTTTCAATTTCTTAATGGTACTTTTTGAAGCATGAGGTTTTAGATTTAACGTAATCCAGTTGATCAATTTGTTTCTTCACTGGCTAGTTCTTTTGTTTTTGTGTCTAAGAATCCTTTGCCTAACCCACAATTAAAAAGATTTTCTCCTATGTTTTCTTTTAGAAATTTTCTATTTTAACTTTTACATTTAGGTCTTTCTATGATATATTTTGAGCAAATTTTTGTCTATATTGTGACATGCAGGTCTAAGGGTTTTTGGTTTCATGTGGTTTAGTTGTTGTTCCTTTTGGGGGAGGGGGTGTGGGATGCAGCTGGCCAGTGTAGTGATCTGAACCCTTGACCTTGGTGTTATCAGCACCACACTCTAGCCAAGTAAGCTAACTTGCCAGCCCAGTTTGGTTGTTTTTGTTATTTGCATATGGATATACAACTGTTCCAACACCATTTATTAAAAAGATTACCCTGTCTCATGGATATACAACTGTTCCAACACCATTTATTAAAAAGATTACCCTGTCTCCTTTGGAATGCTTAGTACCTTTTTCAAAAATCAAATGACTATAAATGTAAGATGTTATTTCTGAACTTGCAGTTCTGTTTCATTGATCTATACACTTATCTTTATGACAATAGCAATTGTCATGATGGCTATAGTTTTATAATAAGTTCTGAAACTGAGTTATATAAGTACACCAACTTTGTTCTTTTACAAATGTGTTTTGGCTATTCTAAGTCTTTTGTATTTATTTCCAAATAAATTTTTAAAACAGCTTGTTACTTTATATAAAAACAGCTGTTGGGATTTTGACTGGAATTGCATTGAATATAAAGGTCAATTTGGGAAGTATTTTCATCTTAACAATTATGACTCTTTCTAATACAGAAACATGAAATATCTCTCCATTTATTCAGATGTTTGATTTCTCTTAGCAATGGTTTATACTTTTCAGTATGCAAAACTTGAGATTCTTTCATTAAATTTATTTCTAAGTGTTTTATTCTTTTTGATGCTATTGTGAATGGTATTGTTTTCTTAAATTTTATTTTTAGATTTTTTTTTGTTAGTATGTAGAAATACAATTGATTTTGAGTATTGCTCTTGTATCCTGCAACCTTTCTAAACGTATTTATTAGCTCTATTAATTTTCTTCAGGCTTCATTAGGATTTTATACACATAAGATCACAGATTAGAATATTACCCTATCTTATAATAAACACTCTTTTTCTTCTTCCTTTCAAATTTGGCTGCTTTTAGTCTTTTATTACTAAATATGATAATAGATATAGATTTTTGATAAGTGCTATGGTTTAAATGTTTGTCTCCCCAAACTCATGTTGAAACTTAACCCCCATTGTAACAGTAGTAAGAGAGTAATCTATGGTGTTGAAAGATGGAAGCTTTATGAGGTGATTGGATCATGAAGGCTATGCCCTCACAAATAGACTAATCTATTCATTAATTAATGGGGTAATGGATTAATGGATTATCATGTGAGTAGACAGGTAGCTTTACAAGGAGAGGAAGAGAACACATGGACATACTTTTGCCCTCTTGCCACCTCAGTCCTCTGCAAAGAATCCCCACCAGGAAGGCCTTCTTGAGATGTGCTTCCTGGATCTTGGACCTCCCACCCTCCAGAAATGCAAGAAATAAATTTCTTTTTCTTATAAATTACCTAGTTTCAGGGATTCTGTTATGAGCAACAGAAAACAAATGACGACAGTGCCCTTTATTAGAGGGGGAAAGTGCACCTCTTTTGCCAGTTTGTTAAGTTTTTATTATGAATAGGTGCTGGATTTTGTTGAATGCTTTTTCTGTATCTGTTGAGATCATCATATAGTTTTTGTCCTTTATTCCTATAACATGGTGTATTAAATTAAGTGATTTTCATATGCTAAGCCAGCTCTGAATTTCCAGAATAAATTCCAGTTGGTCATGGTGTATTAGCCTTTCTATATGTTGCTGAATTTAGTTTGCTAATACTTTATTAAGAATATTTATGTCTATGTTCATGAGAAATATTGGTCTGTAATATTCACTTCCTATGATTTCTTTGTCTAGCTTTGATATTATGGTTATACTGAGCTCATAGTGTATTGGGAAGTATTCCCTCCTCTATTTTTTGAAAATGCTTGTCAAGATTGGCATTATTTTGTCTGAAATATTTGATAAAATTCAACAGTGAAGACAACTGGGCCTGGGCTTTTGTTTGTGAAAAGATTTTAAATCATTAATTCAATTTCTTTAGTTTTTATAGGACTATTCAGATTTTTTATTTCTTCTTGTGCCAATATTCTTCTATTTCCTCTATAAAAGACACTAAATGTTCATAGTTTGTAGGCCACTCTGTGATAATACACAGGTGCACTATTACTCCCATCAGTTAAAGTACATGATTACCTGGAGTCAGTTATGTTATTGGCTCTTATTTTTGTAATTATTTAATTTAATTAAATATTACATAAACTTCTTCAATAGGAGTATAAAAAAGAAACATGTGTCTCATAGGAAAACTTAAGTTTGAAATTCCTTAGAAAGACTTGATGGAAATCAAACAATAGTGAAAAACTATTGTAAAACATTGGGAGGGGAAATTGCAGCAATCTAGAAGTTATCCTGAACTTCAATTGCCTCACAAGTGCTTCTGAGTCCTTCTTCTAAGGGAATATCACAAAGAATACTTCATTGTTACGGCTTATGCAAGAAAGACAAACAGAACTCTATTTAGCAGATCCTTATTCAAATAAAAGCCCATGCTTTTCGCTAATACATGTACACTGATATGTTTTAAGTTAAAATAAAACAGTTAAGTTATATGTCCTTAGAATCACTCGATAGTTTGGCAAAAGTCTTGAGAGAGATTCAGAATCTGATAGGATATCACTTAAATATCTATAAGAGTTGTGGTGTTGATATATAGGAAAAATCTGAAAAGAAGAATAGCATCAAGCAGTAAAGAAATTAGTTGATCCAATCAAATGATGAAGCAACTTAGGTAGAGTTTGCAGACATAAACCAACGTTGAGAATTAGACAATGTGTAACTTAAATCCAGGGGATTCACTTGGAGGAATGAACTTGAAGTCCTCAGGATCATAGCAAATATATAAGAGAACTCTGCCTCTGTCATGCAACACAAAAAAACACCAGGGTTTCTGCAGCTCCAGATTCATAGCACTCAAAATCTTTGGTAAATATGAACCTCAGCTGTATGAGAAGGTAACCCTAAATTTGTTTGGGAAGAAAATTATAAATTCTTGGGGTGGTAAAATGATCTATTGGGAGTAAGTATCTTTAAAGCTGGGGAAATTTAGAATTAAGGCTAGAAGTGTTGAAGTTAATTGTATACACTGTACATGAATAATCTGTGTATAATTTATATATTGTTTTTTATGATTAAGAATATTTGACATGGTCTCCACCTTACAGTTTCTAATGTTGAAAATGTATAATTGGTTGATTTTAGTATGAATATATAAAAATTTTTAGATTTAAAAATACTATTGGAGTGTTGAGAGAAATCAAAATAACTATATTTATATTTTGGTCCATCAGACTGTGAGAGTTATTTAAATACTTAAAGAGTCTTGTCAAAATTCTTAAAAAGGAATTTATTAATTGTATTTCTAAATGCTTAGGATAATTTGAATGCATATGTTGTAATATAGCTTGCAAAACCTTTAGAAGTAATTGTTGAAATCTCCTAGATTTATATTTAGAATCATGATATTTTAAGTTAAATTAAAACATTTAAGGAAAAACTATATTACTGATAGTTATTAATAAGTCAAATATTAATTTTAAAATCCAATATAACTCTAAATAATCTTTACCGTGCACAAAGGCTGTCCTCAAGGACTCCAAAACAGTCTAATTAACTGTACTTATTATTTGTCATGATCCTTCACACCCCTTGGAGTTCTTAGATTACCTAACAACTACCAGTTCTGATTATAATAAGTAGGTTTCATACATGATCAAGAAGCCAAAATGGGGAGTTGTTTGATTCATGTGTGTTCAGATGCATGGGTGTAAGAAGACAGGACAGATAGAAATTATAAGGGGTTCCAGAGTCAGATGGCCTGGGTTTGAAATCTGCTCCATCACACACCGTATTTGAGACGCCTAGAAAATTACTTAATGTCTCCGTATTTAGTTTCATCAACCGTAAAACCTGTACCTACCTCAGAAGGTAGATGAGAGGTTTACATAATGCAACAGATTTAAAGTACTTAGAACAGGACCTGACAAAATTGTGCTCAATAAATCTTGACTGTTGGTGTTGCTATGTATTATCATTATTAGCAAAATAGATTTATGGATGTCAGTATCACTCAGATGTTCTCATGCGGATTTAAGTAATTTTATGTCAAAATTTACCATGAAGTCCTCTATTTGGGATATTCCTAAATACACCTTTCTATATTTCAATTGCTATGACTTTTCAGTAGCCCCAAGAGATTTAACCTTGATATAGGAGGTGCTCAGTTTCCTGGGGCTTGGGTTACAGGACATGCCTCTGGGTTACAAGCCATTCCCCAAGGTTTCAGGCCCCCTCCTTTTAGCTCTCCCCTAAAGGAAAGTTACTGCTGTCAGTTAGACCCATTTTCAGCACCAACTTGGGGGAAAATGAGACTACAAGGGGCTGGCTTATGCAAATCCAGTGGCTGGGCATGCTGAGTAGAGAGGGGTTATGTAACCTTGGTGATTGATTGACCTTCCACTAGAGGTGACAGAGAGCACAGAATATTCTTAAATATGCCTGGTACATGTGATAGGGTTTGGCCAATGAACATCCCCCAAGAGACCAATGAGCATGTGCAAGACTAATGTTACATAGCAGGGAACCACCCCATTAATTGAATATTGATTAGATGGCAAAACTATAAAAGCCAATTCCCAGGTGAAGGTAGGATTGTTGCTCACTTTACTGGAGCAACCTGCGCTTCACTGGCTGAGGTGTGGATACTTGACTTTGTATGGAACTTACTTTCAGCAAGCTGCTGCTCACTCTCTTGAGTCAGCCTGCATTCTGTACTGAACTTTAAGTGTGTATTTCTTGCTTTTGTGTTAAACTTGGTGTGGGCCCTGCTCAGTCTCTGGAGTTATGCCACACTCTCTCTGTGGAACCTGTATTTCTTATCTGTTATATTTAACTTGTTCTCACTTTCTACTGTGGCTCTGCCCTTGAATTGTTTCCTGTGGCAGAGTCAGGAACATGGTAAGAGGACTGGGTAGATTGAAGCCAACTATCAGGTCCCCCGGACCTTACCTCTGACATCAGCCTGAAGAAAAAATGCCTGGCTTTTATTTGTTGTTGTTGTTTGTTTTTTGTTTGTTTGTTTAAAGCACTGGGCAATAATCTCTAGTTTTAGGCTTAAATCCTAAATCTGTGCAGATCTCTTATTTCAACTACTTGGGAGATTAGCAGTTAACAGACTTGAAATCTTGCTGTTTCTTGACATCTCTTTCAAGAGCAAAAACAACTTTAATGGTTTTGCTGAGATTGTAGGTGATCCTATCTCTTTAACTGTTTGGCCCCTGAATGTGAGGACTTATATGCTGAATGAGAAGTATTTCTAATAGTTATTTCTGAACAGCAGAACAACAACTACTTATGTAGCACTTACTGTATGTCAGGCACTGTTTTTCATACATTAACTCTTTATATATTTTTCAAAGCTACACATTTAGAGGTGCCAACATTAGGCCACTAAGACTTAATTTACTCATTGTTAGAATTTTTTCCTGTCAGCAAGTACATGAAGCCAAGTGTTTCAAAGAATACAGAGGCTAAACAAAACTCCGCAAAGCAAATCTGCTTACTAGCCTCATAAGAGAAAGAGTGCCTGGTGATATTAGAAATCATTTGGAGCTAGTTAAGAGACCAGAGCTGAAAAATAGACCTTGCTTTTGTCACTGAATTGCATGATGCATAAGTGGTCACCATGAGTCCAATCCAATCTGCCATAATGAAGCTGAACTCAGACATGCTCTTTCTGTTCCGAGGAGCTTTTTCTCATTCATTCTTCCCTCTGCCCTCCGGAAAGGGAAAGGGCACAGGGCATATTTTGTGTCAGGAAATGAAAAGTGCTCTGAATTTTTCTAAAGATTAAATTTATTTATTTAACCAACACATAGTTAACATAAAGATGGTCAATATGGATTAGGAAAAATGTGAGTGACCTCAAATGTTACAAAAAGAGCAGTGAACTGTCACAAGTTCAGTGCCCCCAGGTGGAGTAGGACAGGAGGAATCCCCTTCAACTTCCCCCTTCAGAAGTATCCAAGACCTTAGGATATGCATGTTAAATATCCATTTCTCCCCTGGCTTCCTCTTGTCTTTTCTACCTTCTTCTTACCGTAGCCATATTTTTTTATCTTTTTATGTTTATATTTATTTTATCTTTTTGTATTTTTGCAAACAAACAATTGTTTCTGGACTAGCAACATATCATTAATAAACACCGCTGATGGCCAGCCTGTCGGTTACCAGCTGGGCTGCCCAGGATGTTTACGGCCAGCATTCATTCTCTTAGTTCCAGTCAGTGCCTGGGTCATACCAGTAGTTAACTTTTTTTTTATATTTTCTCTAAATGTAAGTATACATATGTATATATTCGTTCATGTAAAGCCAAACTGTACTTTAAAAACTCTATGTGCCTTGGCATTCTCAAAGACTAAAGAATGCAAAGAAAATCACCCCAAAACTGAAAATATGTAACCCAACTATTTCAAACAAATACATCATACATAGTATCCATTTTATTTAATGACCTTTAACTAACAGTTGTGATTTTAGATACTCAAGAAAGAAAGGCCATTAAGAATTTGGTGTCACCTCCAAAAGCTCTATAGTCACTCAAACTCAGAATTGCTCAAAAGAGGAAGATTCTGCATCTCCAAGAATGCCTACACCTTGCGCTGGTCCAGGCACATCCAGGATTTATAGATGTGATTTGCCCATATTTTTTTTCCCCAGGTTTGTTAAGATATAACAGACAAATAGAAATTGTGTATATTCAAGGTGTACAACATAATATTTTGATGTACATATACAATGTGAAATAATTTCCACAATCAAGTTAATTGACATATCCATTATCTCACATAGTAACCTTTTTTGTGTGTGGTGAGAATACTTAAGATATACTTTTAATGAATTTCAAGTATACAATACACTATTATTAACTACTGTCACCATGCTATACATTAGGGGTCCAGAACTTGATTATCATATACTTTGAGTTTGTACCCTTTGACTAACATCTCCCAAATTCCCCACTTTCCTACCCTTGGTAATAATGATTTTACTCTCTATTTCTACAAGTTCAATTTTTTAGATTTCACGTATCAGTGAGATCATGTAGTATTTGTCTTTCTGTGTCTGTCTTGTTTCACGTAGCATAATGTCCTCCAGATTCATTCATGTTTCAAATATGGCAGGATTTCCTTATTTTTTAAGGACGACTATTATTCCATTGTGTTTGTGCGTGTTATCAAATTTCTTTGTCTATTTATGCATTGATGGACAGTTAGATTGATTCCATATCTTGGCTATTGTGAATAATGCTGCAATGAATATGGGAGTGCAGGTATCTCTTTAACATACTGGTTTCATTTCCTTTGGATATATACCAAGTGGTGGGTATTACTGGGTCATGTGGTAGTTCTATTTTTAATTTTTTGAGGTGCCTCCATACTGTTTTTCATAATGGCTTTACCAATTTATGTTCCCACTGACAATATATAAGGGTTCCTTTCTTTCCACATCCTCGCCAACAGTTGTTATCTTTTGTCTTTTTGATAATAGCCATCCTAACCATTTTGAGGTGATGTATCACTGTGGTTTTGATTTGCATTTCCCTGATGATTAGTGATATTGAACACCTTTTCATATACCTGTTGCCCATTTGTATGTCTTCCTTGCAAAAATGTCCATTCAGGTTCTCTACCCATTTTAAAAATTGGGTTGTTTTTTCACTATTGAGTTTTATGAGTTCCTCATATATTTTGGATTTTAACTCTTATCATATGTACAGGTTGCAAATATTTTCTTTCATTCTGTAGGCTGCTTTTTTATTTTGTTGATTATTTCCTTTGATCTTCTCACTTTATTATACTAATAGGATTATAATACTATTCAGTCAGGGTTGATGTACAGAAGGTAGAAACCACTTTCAGAAGAAAGGAATTTTAGAAAAGTTATTTCAGTACTTACAATATCACTGGTAGATATAGAGGAGCAGGCTCTATGTTGGGCTTTGAGGAATGACTCCCATAAAATCAGTTCAGAACTGACCTGCCTGGGGAACCGCTTCACTTACCATAGTCAGGAAATAAGCTAATTAGGAAGCTGCCGCTGGAAATTTGACTTCTGGAACAATCTTAGCTATGCTACAAGCCCTACCAATCAATGGCGATATAGCTAGTGATTGGACACAAGAATTCCACTGAAGAAAAATTTGATAACCCTACAACTCTGTTTCCCAGAAGGAACAATAAAAATATATATATATGTATATATATAATATGTATATAATATATTCACACACAGAGAGAAATGTGGCTTCTAATTTCATGCAAGTGCATTTGACTGGCCAAATTTAATCACAGCTGGACCCTCAGCTCAAGGGAGTCCAAGAAATAAAAATTTTAGCATTCTAGTATAGTTTACCAGGCAGGAAGGCATATTACAGGACCACTTTTCAAGTTCTACATTGCAAATTACTTGTGGGTCATACAATCAATTTATTTAATGGGCCATGAAATCAATTGATTTTTTAATGAAATAGGATACATTAGAATATATCATTGGATCCTATGTACTAAAGGAGGATTGTTCTGTACAGCCTTTTATCACAGAGGTGTGTGTGCACATGTGTTTGTAACTGAGTTATGATATAAAACGATCATATGAACTATATGGATTAGGGGCAAAAATGTTTTGTATCCACTACACTAAACAGAGGGTAGAGTGGATTTTTAACACCAGTTCATCAATATTCAACATAAACCCTGTGAAGATAAATTTATATCGAAATTAACTACCAGTTTTCTATGGTTGCCGTTAACAAATCCACAAATTTAGTGGCTTAACACAACACAAATTTACTATGTTACAGTCTATAGTTATGAAGCCCAGGTCTCACTGGGCTAAAATCAAAACATTGTCAGGGCTACATTCCTTTCTGGAGGGCCTAGGAGAGTATCCAGTTCCTTTCCCTTTCCATTTTCTAAAGGCTGCCTACATTCCTTGGCTTAAGGCCCTTTTCTTCCATCTTCAAAGCCAGCAACATCAGGCCATGTCCTTCTCAGGTTGCCATCTTTCTGGATCTTTTCTGCCTCCGTCTTCTCCTTTTAAGGACTGTGATTACACTGTGCCTTCCTGGATATCCAGATAATCTCCCTATTTTAAAGTTAGCTGATTAGCAACCTTAACTCCCCTTTGTCATGTAGCCTAATCTATTGACAGGAACCAGGGTTGGGACACAGGTGTATTTGAAGGGAGAGGGCATTATTCCTGGTGCCACACTAACTAAACCAATTAATGAGCAGAAAATCTGTCTGTCCTATAAAATAGAAAGGAAAGGGAACACTGATCTAATGCAGCTCTCTCTTGTTTCTATTACTTCCAGAGCCAGATTAGATGAGAAAAATGCATGATTTCCTATAAGGAAATGCATAAAAATATATATAATTCCATTAGTCTTCTCATTTTAGGATGTTTTCTGTTGGTTCCCTACTATAAACAATATTGAAATTAGCTAGTTATCTTTTGTATTTCCTCCCTTCCCTCTCAGATCTGAAATATCATTTTACTCGATCAATACCAATAAGCCCATCAGTGAGTTTATGCTACTTCTTTTATATACCTATTCCTCTCCTGCCATTTTTAAGAGCTGTGCCATATTTACATTATCAGAGCATTGCCATCATATACTACTATACATTGTTTCTCTTATCTCCATCATGTAGTCTCAGTTTTACAAGTGTACACTCAATGCTCACAGAAAAATATGTAGTCAATGTTCTCTAGTTACTTTAGTTGTCTGAAGATTTCTCAGGAAGGAATGTTAGAAACAATGTCTCCTGAGTTCTTTCATGTTCGTAAGAGTGTCAGTTTGGCAGGATATAAAACTCTTACATTTCTTTTCTTGAGTAGAGTAAATGTTGCTATTTTAGCATAAAGCACTGCTGTAAAAAGTTGTTTTAAGTATGATATGTTTTCTTTATAGGTGACCTGAATGTTTTGCTTAAAAAGTCAAAGAGATTTTTTTTTCTTATTAGTTTAGTAGTTTTATTAGAATATGTCTCAGCAGTAGCTATTCTGGGGCAATTTTCCATCAACATAGTGTGGTTTCAAGACCTCTTTTATTTCAGGAAACTTTTTGAAACATAATTTTTGGTATTATTTTGTCATATTGCTTCACTTTTCTTTGTGGCAACTCACATTTATGTATATTGAATATTTTTTGAATACTTTATATACCTATAACTTTCTCTAAAGTCTTTTCATTTTTGTTTCCAAATGTTTAATCTTTTTCATTTTTCTCCTTGTCATCATCTATTTTTCTTAGAATATTACCCGTGCTGTTACCGCAATTTCTTCTAAGTTACTCTTTCATTCTGAAATTTTTTTTTCTTTTTCTACTAATTTTTTTTTTTTTTAGTTTGGTCACTTCTCTTTTAAAATCTTCCTTTGGTCCAACCATTTTATCTCTGAGTTTTTCTAATTCTAATTTATGCTATCTTTTCACAATTTTTAAAAATATTTTTCTTTCTTTTAGATTGTTTTTGCAAGATTGGTTAGTGGTTATAAAAATGTTGTTCTGCCTGGTGTTATCTTTTTCTTATAATTAATCTATATGGGATGTGACTAAAGCGCAGAGCACATTGATTTCTGACTTCTCTGACTCTTCCTTTGCCTTCCCCCATACTCTCCCTCACAGCTGCTGAGACAGCATAGCTCTTGTTGCTACTAGCGGTTTTCTGCTTGTATATTGGAGTTCATGTAGTTTTATAGATTTTGTTGGTGGTGGTGGTAGTGTTTTTAATCTACCTTTTTTTTGTCGGTTTTTGAGGGGGATTCAGGGGGACTCAAAAACTATGTCATCACCCTCTTGCCTTCTCTTTTATTATGTAAACATCACACAGAACTAAAAAATTCACGATTTCTTACCTGTATCTTTTACAAAACCTCAAACTCCAAATATCAAAGCATATCCCAGAGCCACAGTGAGAAATACCATCTCAGATGCATTAGAATAGCCACTATAAAATAAAAAAGAAAACCCAGAAAATAAGTGTTGGTGAGGATGCAGAGAAATTGGAACCCTTGAGCACTGTTGATGGGAATGTAAAACGATGCAACTGCTGTGGGGTAGTTCCTTATGATCCAGCAATTTCCCCTCTGGGAATTGAAATCAGCACGTCAAAGATGTATTTATACATCCATGTTCATAGCAATATTATTCACAGTAGCCAAAAAGTAGAAGGAAGTCAAATGTCCACCAATGGATAAATGAATAAACAAATGTGGTATATACACACAATAGGATAGTACTCACCCTTAAAAAGAAAGGAAATTCTGACACATGCTACAACATGGAAGAGCCCTGAGGACATCAAACTTAGTGAAATAAGCCAGTCAAAAAAAAGACAAATACTGTATAAGTCCACTTATATGAGGTACCTAGATACCTCAAATGCAGAGACAGAAAGTAGAATGGTGGTTGCCAAGGGCTAGGGAGAGGGTGGAACAGGGAGCTGTTTAATGGGTACAGAGTTTCAGTTCTGCAAGATTAAAAAAGTTCTGGAGATTGGTTGCACAACAATGTGAATGTATTTACATGCTATTAAACTTATGTACTTGCAAATAGTTAAGATGGTAAATATTATGCTATGTATATTTTAGCACATTTTTTTTTTTAATTCTAAATGATTTTAAAATACCTCCGAGCTGGTATTTCCTCCAGTGTTCAGTCTCTCAGTGAACAGCACCGTGTCTACTCAGCTGCTCAAGCCAGGGGGAGTCTAGGAGTCATGCTTAACTCTCGCCACACCCATTCTGTCACCCAGTCTTGTAATTCTAGATAGTCCTAGATCTGCGCACTTTTCTGCATCCTCCCTCCCTTAATCCTAGTTCTCTTCCTTGTATTACTCACCTTCTTCCACCATTGTTTGCACAGTACTAATTCAATCATCGTACTTCAGCCAGACAGGATGTTCTAAAACAGAGAATGGATCACACTACTTCCTTAGGAAAGTCCAAACTCAACAGGGCTTACAAACAAGAACTACATAGTCTGTCGCTGGTTACCCCCCAGCCACATTTCTCAGCTCTCCGTAGGCCCTCACTTCTCATTCTGGCGCGATCATACTGCAGACCCTGAGACTGGGTCTGGGCTCCAGGTAAATCAGGACCTCACAGTTTTGAGACATGTCTATACAGCTGAAGGCCATTGCTCCTGTACAACTCAGCTCTAATCTTCATTAAATGCTTTTTGGTTTGTGCTGCAAAAACCTCAGCCATGATTCACGAGGCCTAGCAAGTACATTACCATCATGAAAGAAAGGAAATAATGGGCTTTTAACAATACAGTTCCCCAGAAAAACAGAACATATTTCAGTCTCTGATATGTTTGTCTTTTTATAACACAGTAATGAAAAGATATTTCGATCATGCTTTTCCATAATCTACTCTCTCATGCTCTGTATGGGCCTTACTCTCTTTATATATTATTAATAAAAATAAAAAATAAAAATTCTGTCCCTTATATTTAACTACACATTACTCAGAAGGTTTCTTTTGCAACTTTATCTTATTTCCTTAGGTTCTGTATTTTTTCCTCCTTTAACATCTTTCCATTAATCTCCCCATCCTGCCCTAAGTGCTGGTGCCTTAAGGTTAATTTCCTCGCTGAGGACCGCAAGGGAATTGGGCTTCTTTGCCTTTCTCTTCCTCTTCCTGACCTCACTGAGATGCTATACTTTGCTTTTTGGCAAGAGAAATAAAGAAAAAAATAAACCAAATAAATTAGAGAATTGCTCAAAATTGCCTGGCAAACAGAAGTTGCTAAACTCAAATGTAAACAATGGATTTACATACAGTTTCGTTTTTTCAGACAGCATTCTTGTGGGAGCTGACAGTTTATATTCAGATCTTTTACTCTTTCCTTCCTAATTCCCCATTCTCAGAGATTTCATCCAGTCTCAAAACTTCAATCCTAAATTCCATCCAGGCAATCACAAGTCTTTATCATTGGGCCTGGTACTAATCAAGATCCAGTAATTCCAACCATAGTTGGGGCATTTCTATATAAGTTTCCTGCCATTTCCCAAAACACAGATTTTCTATATTTTATTTCTTTCCTACCAGAAGCCTCCACTTTTTGTTTATAATATTGCCATACTTCCAGACACCCAGGTTCAAATTATCCTACCAAGCAGCTATTATGTGCTTCTCTTACATGTGCTGAGAACAGAGAAATGGAGTATAATCCTCTCCCTCAACATGTTCCCAGCCCAGTCAAGGAGAATGACGAATAAACGATATTTAGGAGCACCAAAGTCTGGAAAGGGTCACACTGTGATCACAGTTAACTTTTCCCTTTCCTTCATCCCTGATATTCACCTTTTCACCAAGTGCTGCTATATTTAAGCCAATATTTACAAAGACTCATGACTGACATCAGTTTTCTCTCCAACTTGAAATCTTGCAGCTCTGTTTCCTGTGCTCTCCTGTGTTAAATCAGTCCTGAGTACAGTCTGTGCCTCTTTGGTTTTGTCTCACAGACGCATTGCTCCTATGACAAGGCTGCCAGGTGATCACCTCCTATCCTGGGTACTCTTGCATCCTCCTCTCATGTCTTCCACTCACTCTAATCCATCCAGAACATCAGACTGAATTCTCTGCAGTGTTGCATTCCCCAAACCAGTCCCCTACTCTGAACCTACTGTGGGATTGATCCTATTCACAGTGAGGAGCCATCAAGGGGAACCCAATCAAGGCCACTCTAGCTCAACAAGCTCAGCTCCCACTGTCTCCAACACTCTACTCAGTAGTGAGAGCCAAGGCTCATTTCCAAATGTGTGCCTTTAATGAACAACTTCACTCTACCAGCTCTTCTTAATCTACTCTAGTTCTGCCTGTCCTTTAAGGACAAGCTCAAGTTCTTTTTCACTTTCTAACTACTGTGCTTAAAGCTAACTGT
Organism: Cynocephalus volans; assembly: GCF_027409185.1. Lineage (NCBI taxonomy): Eukaryota > Metazoa > Chordata > Mammalia > Dermoptera > Cynocephalidae > Cynocephalus > Cynocephalus volans. The sequence goes on along the minus strand of NC_084462.1, from coordinate 122,321,681 downwards.
TCCTTCTCTGACTCCACCCCAACCTACTCCTTATTCCCCAGATCACCCAAGGCTCAGTGGGTTTGTTTAGACATGGTTTAGTTTTTTATGTTGTAGAGGCTCAAAGGCCAAACAATGCCCTTTTATCTTTTTTTATTGTGTAAATTCTTTTAATAAGAATTTTAGATTTCTAATTGGGTAAAAAAAAAAAAAAAAAAAAGAAATGTTTCTATCTTAAAAAAGACAAGCAAATATTTTTGAGCTTAAGTTAGTTAAGACAGTTGTAAGCAGTCGAGGTTACAAATGAAATAAAGAACACTGCATCCTGCCATGTCAGCCCCCCAGACAAATTATTATAGTAATGATCTCAGCCTTCCTTTCCCCAGCCTTCTTTGCCCCTGCAGGCTGGACTTTTTTTCCTAGAACCTGTAATATTTTACATATTTTTCTAAAACTGGCTCTCATGGAAAAAGGACTGTTAAGAGTCCTGGGAGCTGCCAGGCCCACAGGCCCTAAGCCACCCATGCCAGAACAGGAAGGTGCTGAACCACAAGACTCCCACCCCAGGCCAGTCTGCACTGCCCAAAGAGGCCCGAGAGCTGCTGGGCTCATAGGCCCCAAGACACCAGTGCTGGAATAGGCAAGTGCTGCACCACAGGACCCCCAGCACAGGCCAGTTCTGGTGGCCCAGAGAGGCCTGAGGTGCTGGCCCATAGGCCCCAAGGTAGCCATGCCAAATTGGCAGTCCCTGCAGGTCCAGGCCAGATGCCAGGATGGAACGAGTGGACTGTGAAACCTCCTCCACAATGACTAAACACCAAAGGAACAATACCAGAAATATGAAAAATCAAGAAAGTATGATACCACCAAAGGAAAATAATAACTCTCAAGCTCTAGATCATATAGAACAGGAAGTCCTTGAAATGACTGACAAAGAATTTTGAGCAACAACTCTAAGGAAACTAAATGAGATACAAGAAAACTCAAACAGCACAATGAAATGACAAAAAGTATACAGGACCTGGAAGAAGAAATATACAAAGAAATCAATGCCCTGAAAAAGAATGTAGCAGAGCTTGTAGAACTGATGGATTCATTCAACGAAATAAAAAACACAACAGAGAGTTTAACCAGCAGGATAGAACAAGCAGAAGAGAAAATTTCTGACCTTGAAGATGAGCTCTTCAAAATAATACAGACCAAGATAAAAAAAGAAAAAAGAATTTAAAAAATTGAACAAAATCTAGGAGAGATAACGACAACCTTAAGCACTCAAATATCAGAATCATGGGTATTCCAGAAGGGGAGGAAAAAGGAAATGGCATTAAAAACCATATTCAACAAAATAATAGCAGAAAACTTCTCAGGTATAGGGAAAGACACAATCTTCAGATTCAGGAGCCTCAAAGATCTCCAAACATATTCAACCCAAAAAGGTCCACTCCAAGATATGTCATAGTCAAATTGGCAAAACTCAAAGACAAAGAGAGAATCTTGAAAGCTGCAAGAGAGAAGTGTCAAGTAACCTGTAAGGGAGCCCCATCAGACTAACATCAGACTTTTCATTGGAAACACTGTAAGCCAGAAAAGAATGGAATGATATATTCAAAACACTAAAAGACAAAAATTGCCAGCCAAGAATACTCTACCAAACAAGGCTATCCTTCTGAAATGAAGGACAAATAGTATATTTCTCAAACAAAAACTGTAGGAGTTCACTACAACATGACCAGCCTTACAAGAAATTCTCAAGGGAGTACTGGGTGTGGTGCCTGAAAAACAACCATCAGTACCATGAATACTCAAGAGAGAACAAAACCCACCAGTAAAATAAAAATGCTAACAATAAAGAGAAAAAAAGTTTATCTACAACCCCAAGAAACCAAGAAACACAGAAACATAGAAGGCAAACAGTAAATCAGAAAGAAAGGGAAAAAAAGATATTTAAGACATCCAAACAAAAATCAAAAAAATGCCAGAGGTAAACCAACACCTTTCAATAATAACTCTTAATGTAAAAGGATTAAATTCCCCACTCAAAAGACACAGACTGACTGACTGGACTAAAAAGATGGACCCAACAATATGGTGCCTTCAAGAGACTCACCTCACCTGTAAAGACACACATGGACTAAGAGTAAAAGGATGGAAAAAGATATACCATGCAAATAGAAATGAAAAATGAGCTGGAGTAGCTATTCTTATATCAGATAAAATAGCCTTTAAACCAAAAACCATAACAAGAGATAAAGAAGGCCACTATGTAATGATAAAAGGATCTATCCATCAAGAAGACACAACAATCATAAATATATATGCAGCCAACATTGGAGCAGCCAGATTTATAAAGTAAACCCTATTAGACCTAGAGAATGAGATAGACACTAATACCATACTAACAGGGGACCTGAACACCCCACTCTCAACACTTCAAACCAACTAGACTTGACAGATATCTACAAAACTTTCCATCCAACAACCTCAGAATATTCATTCTTCTCATCAGCACATGGAACATTTTCCAGGATAAGACCACATGTTATGTGGCAAATCAAGTCTCAACAAATTCAAAAAAATTGGAATTATGGCATGTATTTTTTTCAGATCACAATGGATTAAAATTAGAAATCAATAACAAACAAAACTCTGGAAACTATACAAATAACATTCTACTTAATGACATATGGATCCAAGAAGAAATTAAACAGGAAATCAAAAAATTTCTTGAAACTAATGAAAATAATGACACATCATACCAAAACCTGTGCAATACTGCAAAAGCAGTATTGGGGGGGGAAATTATCACATTAAATGCCTACTTCAGAAGAATGGAAAGATGGCAAGTAAACAAGCTAACACTTCACCTTAAAGAACTAGAAAAATAAGAACAATCCAAACCCAAAGTTAGCAAATGGAAAGAAATAATTAAGATCAGAGCAAAACTAAATGAAATAGAAACCCAAAAAATGATACAAAAGATCAGCAAAACAAAAAGTTGCTTTCTGAAAAGATAAATAAAACTGACAAACCATTAGCAAGGCTAACTAAAAAAGAAGACAGAAGACTCAAATAACAAAAATTAGAAATGAAAAAGGTGATATTACAACTGATACCTCAGAAATACAAGGAATCATTAGAGACTACTATAAACAACTATATGCCTACAAATTTGAAAATCTGGAGGAAATGGATAAATTTCTGGACACATGCAAACTACCAAAACTGAGCCCAGAAGATACAGAAAATCTGAAGAGACCAGTTAACAACAAAAGAGATTGAAGCAGTTATCAGAAAGCTCCCAAAAAAGAAAAACCCAGGACCAGATGGGTTCACTGCAGAATTCTACAAAACCTTCAAGGAGGAATTGATACCAATTCTCTACAAACTATTCCAAAAGATTGAAACAGAGGCCATTCTCACAAACTCATTCTATGAGGCAAACATCACCCTGATACCAAAACCAGACAAAGATACAATAAAAACAGAAAAGTACAGGCCAATATTCTTGACAAGTATAGATGCAAAAATCCTCAATAAAATACTAGCTAACAGAATACAGCAACACATACACAAAATTATACACCATGATCAAGTGGAATTAATCCCAGAGATGCAAGGTTGGTTCAACATACACAAATCAATAAATGTGAGATGCCACATCAATAAAATCAAAGAAAGAACAATATGATCATCTCTACAGATGCTGAAAAAGCATTTGACAAAATTCAAAATTTGTTCTAGAAAACATAGGGGTTAGTAGGCATCTCAACACAATTAAAGCCATCTATGACAAGCCCATGGCCAGTATCATCCTGAATGGGGAAAAGCTGAAAGCTTTTCCCTTAAGAACAAGAACTTGACAAGGATGCTCACTGTCACCACTCCTATTCAATTTAGTGTTGGAAGTATTAGCCAGAGCAATTAGAGAAGAGAAGGAAATAAAGGGCATCCAGATTGGAAAAGATAAAGTTAAACTGTCCCTATTTGCAGATGATATGATCCTATATATCAAACAGCCTAAAGCCTCTATAAAAAAACTCTTAGAATTGATTTCAGCAAAGGTGCAGGATACAAAATCAACACACAAAAATTGATAGCATTTCTGTACTCCAACAGTAAACATGCAGAATAAGAAATCAAAAGGGCCAGCCCCATGGCTCACTCAGGAGAGTGCGGCCGCTGGTAGCACCGAGGCCGCAGGTTTGGATCCTATATAGGGATGGCCGGTGCACTCACTGGCTGAGCATGGTGCAGACCACACTGTGCCAAGGGTTGTGATCCCCTTACCAGTCAGAAAAAAAGAAGAAAAAAAAAGAAATCAAGAAGGCTAGCCCATTTACAATAGCCACTAAGAAAACAAAATACTTTAGAATAAAGTTAACAAAGGATGTGAAAAATCTCTACAATGAGCACTACAAACCACTGTTGAGAGAAATTAAAGAGGACACAAGAAGATGGAAAGCTATCCCATGCTCTTGGATTGGAAGAATTAACATTGTGAAAATGTCCATGTTATCCAAAGTGATCTACAAATTCAATGCAATACCCATCAAAATTCAAAAGACATTTTCCTCAGAAATGGAAAGATCTATCCTAACATTTACATGGAACAACAAAAGACCATGAATAACAAAAGCATGGAACAAAAAAAAAAGCTGGAGGCATAACACTACCTGACTTTAAACTATACTACAAAGCTATAATAACCAAAACAGCATGGTACTAGCATAAAAACAGACACATGGATCAATGGAATAGAATAGAGAATACAGGAATCAACCCATACACCTACAGTCATCTGATCTTTGACAAACACACCAAGACTACACACTGGGGAAGAGATTGCCTTTTCAGCAAATGGTGCTGGGAAAAGTGTATGTTCATATCTAGGGGAATGAAATTAGACCTGTACCTCTCACCATATACCAAAATTAACTCAAAATGGATTAAAGAATGAAATATACATTCTGAAACAATAAAATTACTTAAAGAAAACATAGGGGAAACATTGCAGGAAGTAGGATTGGGTACAGACATCATGAATGCAACCCCAAAAGCACAGGCAACCAAAGGAAAAATAAGCAAATGAGATTAAATCAAGCCAAAAAGCTTAAGCACAGCAAAAGAAAATTAACAGAGCAAAAAGACAAGCAACAGAGTGTGAGAAAATATTTGCAAAATATGCATCTGACAAAGGATTAATATCCAGAATATACAAGGAACTCAAACCACTTTACAGCAAAAAAACAAGTAACCCAATTTAAAAATGGGCAAAGGATCTGAATAGGCAATTCTCAAAGGAAGATATATGAATGGCCAACAGACACATGAAAAAATGCTCAACATCACTCAGCATTTGGGAAATGCAAATCAAAACCACTTTGAGATACTATCTCACCCCAGTTAGGATGGGTAATATCCAAAAGACTGAGAATGATAAATGCTGGTGAGGTTGCAGAGAAAAAGGAACCCTCCTACACTGTTGGTGGGACGGCAAAATGGTGCAGCCTTTATGGAAAATGGTATGGAGGCTCCTCAAACAATTACAGATAGATCTACCATATGATCCAGCTATTCCAGTGCTGGGAATGTATCCAGAGAAATGGAAAACATGTAGAAGGGATACCTGCACTCTCATGTTTATTGCAGCACTTTTTACAATATCCAAGAGTTGGAACCAGCCCAAATGTCCATCATCAGATGAGTGGATAAGGAAACTGTGGTTTATCTACACAATGGACTACTACTCTGCTATAAAAAAGAATGAAATCCTACCATTTACAGCAACATGGATGGACCTAGAGAAAATTATGTTAAGTGAAATATGTCATTCACAGAAAGATAAATACCACATATTCTCACTTATTTGTGGGAGCTAAAAATAAACAAATAAATAAATATACAAACAAATCAACAGTGGGAGGGGAAGAAGACACAATAATCACAACAGTTCCTTGAACTTGTTAAGACAAGTGAACAGATATGATGTTGATGTTGGGGGAGGGAGAAGAAGTGGGGGAGAAAGAGGAATTGGTAAAGGGACATGAAAATCAACTACATTGTATATTGATAAATTAAAATTTTAAAAAATCTTGCTCTCATGAAAAGACCTCATGAGCAGGGTATAATAGAAAGAGTACTGGACTAAGATTCTTAAGATCTGTGTTCTGGTGCCAGTTTTAATAGAAGGAATCAACATCAAGAGAAGTCACTTCACCTCTGTGCCTCATTTTCTTTGAGGTTCTTCTCACTTCTAACATTTTTACACAGATGGAACTACATACAAGGTGATTAATAAATCAGTGATTAATAAATGACTCCTAACTTGTCACTTTTTCTTAAAGTAATTTTATTTTAATAGACCTATCATATTAAGAAAAATATGTAAATCTAACTAGATATTTTAGCCCACATTTCTGGAGAGAGAATCTAAGAGGAAAAAAAAAGTGAATGCTGAACCCGACAAATAGCTTCTTCCTCACGAGGTCAATCTGCTTGTCCATGTTTAACACTCCATTGTGATAATGTAACTATCAGGTAAAAAAGTCAAGGGTTAAGAGTTCAGTCATATAAGAACAAGAATTCCAGCAAAATCTTCATTTCAGTGCATCCTTTGGTCCATCTATAGTTCAAAGTTGTTTTGGAAACAATAAATAGCACTATTGGTTGAGCAAAGACATTTCTGTGATTATGTTTCAAAAACTTAGAGCTTTCTGATATTAGATGGGGGTAGGGGGGTTCACTAATTATGGTCCAATGACCAGGAGGTCAGGAAATTGAAAAAAAAAATCCTGAATAGAAATCCACACCACTTTGTTTTTCCCAAACCCCAGAAAAAGGTCAGTGGAAGCAGGTGTTTGGCCTCTGAGGAACCTCTGAAGAAGTTATAACCCAAGTACTGAGTAATAGCTCCAGAAAAATGAAAGACTCAGTGGCCCACACAGGAGAACAGATCCAACATCCTGGCCTGATGGTAAAGGGCAAGGATGTTACATATTTGACTGGTGTGACAGGTACAGCTGCTACCCAGAGAAGCCACCTTGTTGAATCAGATCTTTGTTTATCATCCCTTATGTTACAGGGGTGAGATCATAAGCACGAAACAAAGGAAATCATAAGAGAATATTTTCAATCAAGAAGCATCCAGTGAACCATATAATTAAGTGGAAAACTGTCAGTGATTGCTTATTGTATCTGCACAGGACAGAACATTGGTTTAATGGCTTTATATTAATGAGAAAAGACAACTTGGTAATTGACTTAGTACAACAGTAGACGATGTAGAAAAGATACTTCTGGAGGCAATGAGGTACTGAGTACAGTCTCAGGGGTGACAAACACTGAAGGAAAACGTACAGAGTTGATCAGAAATTATTCCTTAAATAATGAACATATTTTAAAACAGTACAGATTTTTCAGAATTTATAAAATTAGCTGACCTGAGTGTAAACAACTAAGTTCATCTCTTCTATTCCCAATAAGAAGCCACTTTTTCTTCATTCTGGAAAAATTTGAAGGAAGTTTCTCTGGACAATCTTGCAAAACCAGACAAAACATGTAAAAGGAACATAGGAAATCATGAAAGACCTTAACCCCAAGATGAGTGTTTGCACTCTTTGTCTTCATAAACTTAACATGGAGACTTTCAGGAAGATGGCAGACTAGAGGTGCCCAGGGAGCATTACTCCTGCAGAAGAAAATGGTAATGGGCCCACTGCCACTGCTGCTGCAGTTGCCAGAGCTATTGTTCAGTCCCAGAACCATCTCCCATCACTGAGCATCTTCCTGCAGAGCAGCAGTCCTGCAAGTGGCCTAGCACTGGAGCTGTGGACTCAACAGACATGAGGCAGGTGGCACCACTGCCACCATTACCATCATTGTTAGTTAACACCACTTCCACCAAGAATGTTGCAGATGCAAGGAAGGCAGTTACAGTCACCAGTACTGCTGTTGTCCCCATGAGGTAACCCTGCTACTACCAAAGACACTGCACATGAGAGGGACACAGCAGCAGCTGCTGGCACAGCAGTTGCTGGCACCACTGCCATTGCCACGACATAACCCCACTACTACCAAGGACACAGCCAAGGACACTGCAGATGCCAGGGAGGCAGTTGCAGCCACTGGTGCTGCTGACACCACCACAAAATAAGCATGGTGTTGCTGACACCACCACAGATGAAAAAGAGGCAGTTGCAGCTGCCGTTGCCACTGCCACCCCCATGAGGTAACCCTACTGCTGCTGCAGACACCACCGATGCCAGGTAGGCAATTGTAGCCACTGACACCACTGCCTACAGCATGAGGTAACACTGCTGCTGCTGCAGACACTGTTCCTGCACATGCTGCTGCTATGAACACTGCAACTAAGCAGGAGGCTGCTTCAACTGCCATTGCTACAGTTGCTGGCACCATCATCATGTGAGCATCCCACTGCTGCTGGAACCACCACTGCCATGCAGGCAGCCCACCAAAGGCACAACATTTGATAACACAGGGGTGGCCTGCTACCATAGCAGCAGCTGCAGGAGCCACAGCAGCCACTGCCAATATGCAGGCAGACCACTGACCTAAGTTGACATATGGAGGGTCACCAGAGGAGAATAATAGAAGAAGCAACTGCTGTACCAGATGACCAGACATCAATGTAGAGATAGTAGAAATACAAGAAGAAAGAAAAATATGAGTCCACCAAAGGAATATAATAAATCTCAGGTACCAAACCCCATGGAGCAGGAAACCCTTGAAATGACTGAAAAAGAATCCCAAGTAAAAATCTTAAAGAAACTCAATGAGAAACAAGAAGACACAGTTAGATGATACGATGAACTGATTAAAACTATCTGGGATATGAAGGAGTAAATTTAAAAAGTGATTAATACTTTTAAAAAGAATGTACCAGAACTCATGGAACTGAAGAAGTCATTCAAAGAAGTAAAAAACACAATGGAGGGCTTTAGCAGCAGCCTAGAGCACACAGACAAAGAATTTCTGATCTTGAAGACAGTCTCTTCAAAATAACTAAGGTGGACAAAAGAAAAGAAAAAAGAATTTTAAAAAATGAAGAAAATCTAAGAGAGAAAGCAGAAAACCTTAAGTGAATCAACAAACATTTGAATCATGAAGTATTGCATTGGGAATCCAAAAAATGATAATCACTACCATGAATACACAAGAAAGACAAAACCCACTGATAAAACAAAAATGAAAGAGAAAGAAACTGTATATTACCACCTCCAAAAACCAATAAACATGAAAGACAAACAATAAAAGAGAAACAAAAGATATTTAGAACATTCAAAAGAAAATCAGTAAAATGCCAGAAGTAAGACAATACCTTTCAGTAACAAACCTAAATGTAAGTGGATTAAATTCTTCACCCAAAAGACACACACTGGCTGATTAGATTAAAAAGCTAGACCCAATTATATGCTGTCTACAAGACACTCACCTCATCTGTAAAGATACACACAGACTAAGAGTGAATTGATGGAAAAAGACATACAATGCAAAAGGAAACCAAAAACAAGCAGGAGTAGCTATTCTTATATCATATAAAATAGACTTTAAAAAAACTATAATAAGAGAAAAAGAAGGTTACTATGTAATTATAAAGGGATCTATCCAGCGAGAAGGCATAATAATCATAATATATGTGTATCCAGCATTAGAACACCCAGATATATAAAGGAAACACTGTTAGACCTGAGGAAAGAGATAGACCCAAATATGATAAAAGTTGAGGACCTGAATATCACTCTCTCAACATTGGACAGATAATCTAGGCAACAAATCAACAGAGAAACACAGAATTTAAACTATACTTTAGACCAGTTAGACTTGGTAGATATCTACAGAACATTTCATCCAACAACCACAGAATATACATTCTTATCAGCAAATGAACACTCTTCAAGATAGACCATATGTTAGGTCACATAACAAGTCTCAACAAACTTTTAAAAGTTGAAGTCATTTCAAGTATCTTCTTATACCACAACAGATTAAAACTAGAAATCAATAACAAGCAAAACTCTGCAAGCTATATAAACACATGGAAATTAAACAACATGCTCCTGAATGACATAAGGGTCCATGAAGAAATTAAAAAGGAAATCAAAAAAGTTCTTGAAACTAAAGAAAATAAAGACACATCATACCAAAACCTGTGGGATATAGCAAAAGCAGTACTAAGAGGGAAGTTTATTGCACTGAACACTTGCATAAAAAAATAGAAAGATTTCAAATAAACAACCTAACAGTATCCCTCAAAGAACTAGAAAAACAAGAAAAATCCAATCCCAAAATGAGTAGACAGGAAGAAATAATTAAGATCAGAGCAGAACTAAATAAAATAGAAACCCCCCAAAAAGACATAAAAGATCAATGAAACAAAAAGTTGTTTTTTCAAGATGATAAACAAAATAGACAAACCATTAGCTATGATAACTAAAAAAAAAGAGAGAAGACCCAAATAACAAAAATTAGAAATGAAAAAGGAGACATTACAACAGATACCACAAAACTACAAAGAATCATTAGAGACTATTATAAACAACTATGTGTCAACAAATTTGAAAACCTAAAGGAAATGGATAAATTTCTGGACACATACAAACTACCAAGACTGAATGAAGAAGAAATAGATAACGTGAACAGATCAATTATAAGTAATGAGATTGAAGCAGTAATCAGCAGTCTCCCAACAAAGAAAAGCCAAGGACTAGATGACTTTACTGCTGAATTCTACAAAACCAATAAAGAGGAATTAATACCAATTCTCTTCAGACTATTCCAAAAAATTGAAACAGAGGCCATTCACCCAAACTCATTCTATGAAGCCAGATCACCCTGAAACCAAAACTAGACAAAGATATGTCAAAAAAAGAAAACTATGAGCCAATATCTTTTTTGATGAACATAGATGCAAAAATCCTCAATAAAATATTAGCAAATAGAATACAACAACACATAAAAAAATTATACACCATGATCAAGTAGGATTCATCCCAGGGATACAAAGATGGTTCAACATACACAAGTCAAAATGTGATACACCATATCACAAAATCAAGGACAAAACCATATGATTATCTCAATAGATGCAGAAAAAGCATTTGACAAAATTCGCCATCACTTCCTGTCAGCAAATTAGATATAGAAGGAAAGTATCTCAACATGATAAAAGTCATAAATGATGAACCCACTGCCAAAATCATCCTGAATGGGGAAAAGTTCTAAGATGGGAACAAGACAAGGGTGCCCACTATCACCACTCCTATTTAACATAGCATTGGATGTACTAGCCAGAGCAATCAGGAAAGAGAAAGAAATAAAGGGTATCTGGATTGGAAAAGATGAAGTCGAATTGTCCCTGTTTGCAGATGACATCATACTATATATAGAAAAGCCTAAAGACTCTGCAGAAAAATGCATAGAGTGGATAAACAATTTCAGTAAAGTTGCAGGATACAAAATGAACATGCAAAAATCAGTAATATTTTTATACTCAAGCAATAAATAGCAGAAAAAGAAATCAAGAAAGCTAGCCCATTTACAATAGTTACCAAGAAAAGAAAATACCTAGGAATAAACTTAATCAAGGAGGTGAAAGATCTCTACAATGAGAACTACAGTTCACTGTTAAAACAAATTAAAGACATTCCATGCTCTTGGATTGGAAGAATTAGCATTGTGAAAATGTTCATTCTACCCAAAGCAATGTACAGATTCAATATAATCCTCATCAAAATATCAATGACATTCTTCTCAGAAATAGGAAAAACAATCCTAACATTCAAATGCAACAACAAAAGACCTCAAACAGCCAAAGTAATCCTGAGCAAGAAAAATAAATAAAGCTGGAGGCATAACACTGCCTGACTTCAAACTATACTACAAAGTGATAGTAACCAAAACAGCATTGTACTGGCATAAAAACAGACACTCAGACCGATAGAATAAAGAACCCAGAAATCAACCCACAGACTTACAGCCAACTGATCTTCAACAAAGGCACCAAGATCATACACTGGGGAAAAGACTGCCTCTTAAATAAATGGTTCAGGGAAAACTGGACATCCATGCTCAGAAGAATAAAATTAGACACTACCTCTTACCATATACCAAAATCAACTCGAAATGGATTAAAGACTTAAAACTATAAAACTACTAAAATAAAACAGTGGAAACACTTCAGGACACAGGAATGGGCAAAGACTTTATAAATATGACCCCAAAAGCACAGGAATTTTATTGCATCTAGGTATACCTAAAATAAATAAGTCATTGACTACGTATTAGAAATACTCCATGATGTGGAAGAGCTTGTATAAGTGAGGAAGTGAAAGATCTGTCTGCTCTACACTGTCTCAAACTACAGAGAGGGAGAAAATGAAGTGACATCAAAACCCAGATCCAGAAAGTAATGATCTCACGATGACATCATGTTACAGCTTTCCATTCCTAGGGAAAGTAATACAACCCAGGGAGCAGTAATACAGTAGTGAAGGCGAATTTTGGAGAAGTTAGTGGCAGAAGAAAGTGAGCAAGGATTGGAGGTATGTAGCTTGGGGCTCCTTGACTTTTCTCCTGCCACTTCCTTCAAGACTCTACCCCTTTTTCTTTTCTTTTACCCCATGCCAAAATTAACTGATATTAATTGTATTGGAAATGGTCTATAAAATACACACTGCTCATGAAGGGAACATGGTAGGGCCCATTTCTTTACAATAATAAGTCATTTTGTAGCAAACATAGTCAGAGAACTATCCAATCAGAGCACAGAAAAGATTGTATGGGATAGGAAAAGTTGTCAACTTACTCTTCACCCCTTAATTTCACCATCTCAGCTTCTCCTATATCTTCACAGTGATTCATTCAAAAAACATTTACTTATTCTTATTGTGTGTGAGACACCTTGGCCATTACAAAGATGAAACATAATCTACCCTAAAAGGAGTTATACCCTAATAAGAAAAACCAGGCTCTCCATCCTGAAAAACTCACCCTCCTGCTCTGTTCTCACCTTTCTAACCACATCATTTAGTGCCTTTCATTAGTTTTTTCAAATTTCCTACATCACAAGCTATCCTTGAGGGAACATCTTCTTCTAAGATCTCAGCTATCACTTTTTTGTTGTTGTTGTTTTGCAGTTTATTCATCAACTCTAGAATATCAGAGCCCAAATATTTATTAAATTTCAGTTTAATACCATTGCATTTCTTACTTCCAGTGCATTCCAGACCATTTCTACTTGAATGTCCCAAAGGCATCTCCCCCTCAAAATGTCTAAGACAAAAATTATTTTCTTGCTCCTCCTGTTCCTTTCTCTTTCCCTACTTATAGTTACATTTCTTCCAGAGGCAAATACTGGGACAAGGAATCCAGTGCAAATAGTTTATTTGGAAGGTGATCCAGGAGAGACTACTAGGGGATTGGAGCAGTGAGACCAGGAACGGAAAGCAGCCAAAAAAGCTTAGTTATCCAACAAGTTACCCCCATGGGAACCTAGAGCTGAGTCCCACTGGGGAACTCTGGGAGTAGAATACAAACCTCAGAATAATCCCACTTGTGGTACAAAGGTGCTGAGGTATTTACCCACCACCTCCTGTCAAACGCTGAGGGCTGTTGCCAGGACATTCATCCCCTAGCACTTCCCATCTCCTTTGCCCCTGCCACCAGAGAAAGCCCTCAGGCATTGGGAGTGGGACACCAGCAGCTTCTGCTCCACTCTGTTCTGCGTCTTGGTCAATAGTATCACAACCTGCTGGTATCACAACCACAGCTAGAAACCTTAGAACTATCCATGATGTCACCCTCTTCTTCATCCCCCAAGTATACTCAGGCACCAAATCCTGCTGATTTTATGCCCGTCATGGTGATAACTTCGTTTGCTCATCTCAATCCTTTTACTATTGTCTTAATTCAGTTTATCAATGACCCCTAAAATATTGCCATAAGTGGATTCCTATCTGGTCTTTTGGCCTCTGGGTCCCTCCTTCGAGCTGCCAGCAGAGTCATCCATGTTTCATACTGCTAGGGAAAGAAGAATAAGAGCCGTAGCAGCCGATGTGACTCAATGCCTCCCTCTCTGTGCCAGGCACTGGAAAAAGCACATTCTGTGCACGGTCTCATTTAATCCTCCCAATAAACTTATAAGACAAGTAACGGTTTTATCCCCATACTACAGATGAGGTCACTGAGGCTTAGAGAAGTAAAGGTCAGTGCTAATAAGATTAGAGAAGAAATCCAAACCCAGACAGTCTGACCCCAGAACTCTGGTGCTTTACAAGCTAAGATATTGTCACTGAAGTCAGTCATCTGTTCAAAAGGCAAATCCAATCATGTCACTTCCCTGATTAAAAGCCCAACCCAATGATGTTTTCCTAACACTTTAATAATTGAAGTCTTAACTTTTAAGCATGTTGGGACACAGCGTCATGTACTGGCCTCGAGTTCCCTTTCTAGCTTATCTTTCTCCACCTGTACTCGCATATTAGTTCATAAACTTGAGCCGAAAGGAACAGGAAGCAGCGTGTTTGATTAAAACATGGGGTGCTTTAAGGACAGTCACCGAAGATAAGCCTGTGTTCATATCACAGAGGCCTTTGAAAAATCACTAGATCAAAGAAGCCATATATCCCTCCCAAAGGTGTCCACCTGCCTCAGCCAGCCAACAACATTTCTGAAAGAGCAGTCAGGACTTTCAACCTCACGCCAGTCAGGAATGGCCTGACGCAGCTGGGAGGCAGGCTGACCTACTAACCTGCGTGCTGGCTGGCGAGACCTGAGGTTCACCAGCAGATGTTGTCTGGCTTCCTGCTGTTCCTGGCTAACCAAGCCCTCTGCCTATGCAAACCCTCCCTTTCTCTGCACAGCCATTCCAACTGTTTCATTCTCTACTAGGAAGGTCAGAGGTCTTTGCCCCCTAACTGCATTGCTCTTCCTCTGCTCTGAACCTGAAAAGGAATCAATGTCTGTCAACCAGCACTGCTTTGTATTCTTACGCAGTTCTGTTATTTCCTGAAAGTGGAGCCCAAGTACATAATAGGATAGAAGGCCTCTGATAGTTCACTGAATGTCCTTCAGTATCTAGCATGTAAAAGATTTGCCATAGACAGTTGAATGAGTTAGATACCACATCAAAATTCTTTCCAAGCCTATGATATTTTAAATCCTAATGTTGTCACATTTTGAATGTATGTTACCATGTAGTAAATGACACATGTCATTGCTGAAAGAATATTAAATTCTGAAGGTCAACTCAGGTCTAATTAATAACAAGCAATAGGCTATATTTCATATACGAAAGTGACCTACTATCAGTAAAGCAAACACTGTGAAAGTTAAATATTCACAGGGCTGGCCTTTATCAACTAAATTTGTTATGCATGGTTAATAATGCACAGGACAATTCTGTAATCCCTTTAACAGGATAGTAACCACCCGCCACACCCCCCGCCAGCTCCCCTGCTCTACACCTCTTTATTCTGCAGATTAGCACTTTGGATATATGAGGGTACTTCAAAAAGTTCGTGGAAAAGTAAAATTAAAAGATAATACAAATTTTTCCGTGAGCTTTTTGAAATACCCTCATAGATACAATGAGTGAGACCTACTTCCCTGACAGGAGTAAAACTTTCCAGTCGGCAAATTAAATAACTAAATTTAACAAAAGAATTCATTTCCCAATGCGTGTGCAAATTGTTGTAGATCTGTCGTCTATTCATGCTGTTCACACCTTCACATGAAGTGATTAAAACTTTCTCCCTGCAGGAGAGAGATGAATATGGAATTATATTTTCAACATAGAGTCCACATTTTATCATGGACGGGACCCAGAGAATTATGCTACAATAGAAAGCACATATCTCTGCTGTGAAACATCGTGCAGCACAGAGGTGGGAGAAATTGAAATTGGGCCTCATTAAAATGATGATGCCAACCCACAGCTGGAGATGGAAGGCAGCCTTCCTACCCGATAGAGAGCTTCACCGATGAGTGAAAGGTAGAAGCTCTTGGTGGTCAACTAGCAGGAGAAGATTGCAGCATGATTAAATCAGTTCCAAGTTTCCTTGGTTCAAAATCAATTTTAGAGAAAATTCTGTTTCAGTAAAGACAGTTCTATCCCCCTGGGCTGTTGCTACTAACATAAAATCAAATATCAAAAGATACTTAGTTAACTATAATAGATGATTCTCTTTTAAATTATGCATACGTAAGAATACCATCCTATACCTTGGTATGTCACATATTAATACTCACATTGCATAATTTTTATTATCATAAAAATTTTCCTTCATAGAGCAGATTTTTGTCATATTTTACATATTAGGAAACTGAAGTACAAAGAGATTAATGTGGCTTGTCTAAAGCTCATAGCCGTATTGTGATCTTTAATTTAGATTTTCTGGTTCCAAGTCTCTAATAAGTAATGTGAAAGTGTTATGGGAAAAACATATATTTGTACAATTTTTTCCCATCATACCCCACTGCTTCGTCATGTCACTAAATGGTCAGATTCAAACATGTTCCCCTTGCTTTAATTTTGTTCACGTCTATGACTGGCCCATCTCAAAGGACAGAAAGGGATGCTAAAATGCCTCTTCTGTAAAAAACTGAATTCTACTGGTTCTTAGGAAAAGGATTTTCTTTTTAGTTTATTTTGGTTTATTTATGCTGGTAATGCTCTTTATTATTTCTAATTCTATACTAATTGCTAATGTAAAAAACACAAACTTGAAAGAAGGGGTTTTTTTTAATTTAATAACATAGTCTAATAATTTTAGCCTCAAACTCCATATGATATTCATGAAGATGAAAAATTGAAGAGGAGGAAGGTGTAAGAATATGTTAAGTAACTAATCGATATGATCAACTATCATGCATCCTGTACATGGGGACCATAGGAATAGGCCTAGGAAACCTCCAACTACAGGAAATATCACTGGCCCACCTGTCTGTTGCATATTAAAATCCAATGTTGCATTTCCACCAAGACCACACTTCCCAAGACCTGCTTCCAGCTAATGACCCAGGAGACAACATCCTAAGGCAGACCCATTCCTGGTCAGATTTAAATGGTGGCATGATGGCTCCCAGCCATAGCTGCTTCCCTTCCTATTTCTCTCACACAGGCACTTCTAATAAAATCCGTGCAGGTTTAATTCTACCTTGGCATCTGCTCAGAGGAGCCAGACGAAGACACATAAAAACATGTTTTGAAAAGGTAATTATATTTCAAGCTCTAATTTTAAATTAAGTATTCATGAAATATTACATGTTTTAAAAGCAAGATACAATCTGTATGCCCCAAATGAGCTAGATAGTGTGGGAAAATAAAAAAACACATTCACATGAAGATACATAGGTAATAGAATAAATGAAAATATACCAAAGTATTGAAAGTGGTTATCCTTAAGTAGTGATTTTATAGGTGGTTTTAATTTTCCTTTATATAATTTTCTAAGTATTCTAAGTTTCCTAAAATGAGATTATTTTATTTTATAATCTAAACTATGATACAAACATCACAATTTAAAATACAAATTTTATAGAAAAGTAGACAAAATAAATTTTGGCTAAGCATAAAAAATAGTAAATGCTTCCCTAAAATAATTTAGGGTGTTTTGTTTGTTGGTTTATTTTAAATTGGAACTTCAAAGAGAAATGTAGGCTCCTTGATTTCTCAGTACTCTGATGAATTTAAATATGTGGGTTGAAATCACTGTCCTCTTAACGGTGAATAGATATAAACTATCTGTTGTATGTTTATGAACAAATGCACCACTACTGGGAGGATCTCTAAGAAAAAATATGGGGTCTCATGCTTCCTTTTAAGAGCAAAGAAGTGCTGCTCTTGACTTGATTTAACTCATGGCAAAATAGAATCTTCTGCCAAGACTTTACCTCAATATGAGTTATATGGACCACTTGTTTCTAAGGGGCAGAGGGTGAGGAAGGGAAGGAGGGAATGGGGGAAAGAGAGAGAGAGAGATGTATTCTGACCAAAATGGTCAGAGTGGGGCCGGGATGGCAAATACAACTTCACTCCCATGCCAACTCTGACAGCTTGGTTGTGATTGCCTCAGCTGAGAAGGATTCTGAGGTCGCATCTGAACCATATCTGCCTAAGTGTGAAGGGAAGGTATTTATCATCTCTGGGGCCTGGGGTAATAGGATAGGCAATGTACCATCAACTTGTACTTTTTGTTTTCAATATATTATGTGACTTCCATGTAAAAACTGCATTTAAGTTTCTGTCAGCCTATTATGAATCAAAAGCATTGTGCTCTTAAGCTTTATTGGAAGTATGTTGATTTTGAGGTTGTTAGTAATAGACTAATGTAGTAGAGGAGTTGATGATATGAAGTAGGATTATTGGTTATAACCCATAAATAACCTGAGAATTGTGAACATTTGGATACTAATGAACTTTATTTTGGTAATTAATCATTTTAAGGAAGGGGGGGTAGTTTTCTATATACCAAAAAATTTTAGTAAAAATATCTTCTGTATTTGCACAGCACTAAAATGTTTATTGTAATGTAAATCGTCATGCTGTAGTTGTACCATTTGAATTTTTTAAGTATAATTCATGTATCGTTTCGCTTACGTTTAAACTAAATGTGTTCACATATCACGATTTGGGAAGAATACTACTGCTATCCAGCAATACAAAATGAGTGTGTTTTATAAATTATTATTATTGAGAATGGAATCTTGAAGCATTAGGATACAAGTTTAAGCCAGGATGGGCTCTTCACAATTTCACAGTGTGGAACATGGAGCAGCTGATCAGAACCAGATGGTTCTTGATAGTGCAGCTTCCTGTCCCCCCTCTCTACCTTCTTAATCAAAATCCCTAGGGGCTAGCTTCTGAAAATGTACATTTTTAACAAGTACACCAACTGATTCTTTTGCACACAAATTTGAGAACCACTAACCTAAACTTTTGAGAAGATTTTGCCATTCATTCCAGGGCTCTATCTCTACTGCCCATCACCACCATCACCCTCATCTAAAAACACCAACAGCACCTAGATTATTCTCTATTCCAAACCTAAATCTTTAGATCAACTTCCGAGAAACAAGTACACTTACTCTTAACCCTGAATCCAATCCTCCCAAGAGGCACTGGTAACATGCTCCAAAAACACTTGCAAAAATGTTGCTGGTAGCTTTACTTAAAATTATGAGTTCCTTTAATCTTGCATTCTTACTAGGATGACCTATATTCTTAAGGAAATTGAGGCATCTTTCACAATAAATCTGAAAATAGTCTCAGAAGTATTTATATTATGATGGGTATAAATTGTGACTGATAATTTTTATAATCTGGTTTTTAAAGTAGTAGTAGCAGTAGGAGTAGTAGTACCAGTAGATAATAATTGACTGTCTTGAATGCTTTCCCTATATCCAGCCCTGTGTACTTTATATTCAAATATTCTTGAACTTGCATTGTATAAGTCTGGATCGGTGGTTATATTTAAGCTTTATGGAAGCTTAAACTACTTCTTTCACATGGTTGCCATAGTGTTTTACCCCAAGCAAAGCACTGTTCCTTCATATCTTGCTCCTCATTCTTATTTCCAGGCAGTAAAATACAGATTTGAAGGAAGGCTTTCACTTTATGGAGTCTCACTTTAAATATAAAGAATTTTAAGTGACATTTTGTCAGCAAATCCAAAGGAAGATCCCTAAAAAAGAATGTGTCAACTAAGATGATTTATGGCACTGAACATTCTTGGCCAAGGTAGGAAAACACATCTAAGAGAAATATCTACCTAGAGCGGTGGCCATAGCAGCAGATGCAGCAGACCTCAGCACCGTGCTAAGACTCTTTTCTCCTTTGTGAACCCCGTGAAGTTAGTACTGGCCGCTACAGTGGGTAAAATTTTGGAACTTTGACACAGAGAAAAAATTTGTTTAAAGTTTTGAACATATACCAGCTCTGGTAAAAAGACAGATGGCTCCATAAAATATGCAATGAAAGCAGTCTCTAGGGCCTTTGGAAGTTAAAACATGTGAGAATGCATTGTGGTGCCATTTGGCCCCTGAGGTTGTGAGTTTGTCAGCATTTCAAATCCTAACTTCTGCATTTTTAAATTCTATTTGTGCAACAGTAGTGTCCTACTGTTCACAAATTATGAAAAGGAAAGTTCTGTCCAGAAAACTGTCTTTCTCCTCCACAAAAAAATGTATACATCTGGGAATCAAAAAAAGCTTTGTTTTTATATCTTAAGTAAGATAAAGTGCTTCTTTTGATTTTTTTTTTCTTTTTGCCTTTAAAATTGTGTATGTGATGGGTGGGTGCATATTTAACAGTCTTTTTATTCAGAAAAACACTTCACTAATCCCATACTTTGTCTCTAACAAATTAACTCCCGTAAACAAATTCTTAGCTGCCTTCAGAGAAAGTGTCCATTAGACCTATGTGGCCGAAAGATAGAACTGGAAACAGAATCAGGGTCTAAAATAAGGTCTAAGCCAGTGGTAAAGGCACAGATCTGGGAATCAGGAATTCTGTGTCCTATGCCATTAACAAGTCATGTGATCCTGGGCAATACAGTGGATTGATCCAACCAAAATGTCATCCAGCTCTCTTGGGCTAGGGACAGAATGCTGCTGTGGGGACCTACACGGCCAACTGACAATACTGCAAAGGCTTGGTCTCCATCCTCAACCAATCTCTCACCTGGTCAGTGATATTTTTATTCTACCCTATAAAGAGAAATACTGAAGAGTTCAAATTAAAAGAGAAAGATGGGTTATAAAACTAAATGAGATGTCAAAGAAGGTCTTGGTCAGAGACATGGCATTCACTGTCCTGATGGATGACACTCACTCTCTTCTGACATCAACCCTGAGGCCTGTTGCGTTCCTGGTGGGATGTCTCAATCTGACAGGCTCCACAGACATGCATCAGGGGGCTGTGCATCCCCCAAAACTGTATGTAAAATTAGGCTCATATGCTTTTACCTAAGAAGAGGTTCCATTTTTAACTCATTATTTCCATACAGGAAATACGTTCTGAATAAAGACAGGAAAGTAGTACATTATCCATACCAACCTGGAGGATGGTCTGTTCATCTTTGAATCTACAGTCCTGTGCACGTGACATACCTGCTATATTGTATACACTCAAAAACGACTTCAAGAATGACTGAGTGGATTAATGAAAGAACAAATGTGCACACCCCATTTTGGAACCAGTTCCTGGGCACTGAGCCTGCCTCAAGCAGCACGGCTGGTCAGAAGCCTAGGTTCCTCAAATGAGCCATGACCTCTGCCTGCCCACAGCAGTTTGTGAACAACACTCCTGTACATTTTTTTATACTAAATATAGTGCTTATTATTATTGCCTATGGCCAATTAATTCCAATGGAAAAATGAAATTCATCATAATATTCATTTTTCTAATGGAAAAGTTAAAAGCAATCTGCTCTGAAATAAAGATGAATGGTAAAGGACTTATTGGAATAGAGTTGAAAAGGAGAGCACTATTCTTGAGCTACCATATTTAGGATACGGGAGCTAGTACCAAGCCAGAGACATTTGTCCATCAGGCCACAAGCCAAGGCCCTTGGGTCTCAGGCCTGCCCATGTTTTTGAGAGCCCATTAAACCATGACCACTTTGGCCCATGCTCAGAGCCTAAGAACACAGGTGTCTGGTTTATTTACTGCAAGTTCTATTCCCTCTCTGGTCCCCTCTCAACCAGCAGCTGTCTTTTTCGTGCTGCCCACTGTGGATGCTCTGTTACCCTGACCGCGTTCCACGCAGGCCTCACTAATAGTGCTCATAGAGCTGCCTTTGACATGTGTTTACCTCCTCAAATTCTCTGAAGAGCTCTGATGCTTATGCAGAGGAAAGCCACGCTGCTTCCTTCCATCTCCCTACCCCTTACACAAGTCCGCTGTTGGACTCCCATCCAGGATCCAGGTAAGGTTCCTACTGCTTTGGGGAGGACATTCTGAGACTGTGCTGCAAGAAGGCTGTAAAGAATCCACAAAGCACTTCTACTTCTCCTCTGCTGCTTTTCCTCTGTATACACTATCTTTAAAAAATGAAAGCACTATTTCTAGGGCAGTCATGTGTGAAAGATGGGCCTTGAGCAGGTGTTTCCCTTACTCCAACTGACCTGCGACAGGCTTGAAGAATACAGCTCTTAAAGAACCCAAGAGTGGCCAAGAATCACAGGTGCTAGCAATGGCACTCACACCAGACTTTCATGTGTCTGATGAAGAGATACTTTTGCTATCCCTGTGATATTCAAAGATCCTCACTTTATCTATGCTAATTTACCTGAGTAGGATACCTGTCTACTGACTTCAGCTCAGTCTAGTCTACCTTCCTCTGCCTGAACCATGCAACAACTGTTTATTGATGACCTATTTTATGCCTATATTTGGCTCTAGGAATAATAGTCCTTATCCCAAGGACTTTGTAGTCTAAGATAATGAGATAATTACGGTGAAAAAAAGTCTATTACAATCAAATGTATACTATTAGTTAATATTACCCTAAAAATACTGACTATTGTCATTAGGCAAGAGAAATAAATGAGGCAAAAACTAGAAAGGAAAAGGCAAAATTATTACTATTTGAAAATGATATGGTTTTATAACCATAAACCCAACAAAGACAAATAAAAGGTTATTAGACACAGTGAGATAATTCAGTTAAACATGTGGTTGCAATATTAATTTCCCCAAATTAATTGCTTTCCTATATGCAAATAACAACTGGTAAGAAAATATAAAGAAAAGATAAAATAGTTAAAATAGACATAAGTGTGCTGGATCTATGTGAGGAAAACTTTTTAAAATCTACTGAGAGACACAAGATGGATAAATAAAAAGGTATTCCTGTTCCTGGACAGGCAAAATAAATATTAAACACAAATTATCCTTAAAATAATCTATATAATCAATACATTACTATAAAAAATACCATGTTTTTAGTAACTTATCAAGCTATGAAACTTATATAAAAAAATTGTACTCACATAGGAGTAAACTGACAGACCAATGGAACAAATCTGTGAAGTAGATCAATTATATTTTTATTAACATGTAAAAAAGAGCAGCATTTCATATCAGTAGAGAAAAGACAGGTGGTTCAAAAAACGGTGGACAAAAGCAAAAAAATGAATTGCTATTTCACTTCTCCCACCAAAAAAATTCAAGATAAATCAAAGATGTAATTAAGAAAAACTATAAAACTACTAGATAATAAAAACAAAGATAGAAAAATTCTCATGGAGGTTTGATAGAGAATTAGAGGTGAGGAGAGAAAGAATGGGTAAAATATCAAGAAACAACACTTAGAGGAAAATAAATCTTAAAAAGTGGACTTCTAGCTTCAGCTTTGATATGTAAAAAGCTTGGAATTCCTCACCCTATCCATATAATAAGAAAAAGCTGAATAAACAGGAAACCAATGATTTCGTTGGTCCATGAAAGAACTGAATTTGTAGAACACTCCACTACTCCCAAATCTGAAGAAACAGGCAAATCCAGAGAGTCACAGCCAAAATCTGCCTATTTGTAGCAGAAGCCACCAGAGCCACACACTTGTATGAACACTTAAATGGTAATTTCAAAGAATTGGAAAGATCCCCTTGTGTCTCTGGCAGGAGGAGGAAAGATTAATCCTTGTGAAATATGAACAGAGACTCCTTCTGTATCACAAAGGCCTACTCTCCAGAGGAAAAGACTTCATCAGTGCTTGTGTTAAAGCTCCAGCACTCCAGCTCCCACTAGCCCTTTTGTCTCACCTATGTGGGTAGAGGAAAGGAAAGAAGCCATACAAAAGAAACTCTTGGGAAGGTCTCAGTCCATAGACACACGCCCACTAAAAGACTGGCATTTATTTGGAAGATTATAGAATTTCTTCTTTCCTCCACTCCTTATCACACACCCGTGGGGCTTCAGTATGATAATAAGAGATTACAGCTAAAAGAGCTACAAGACACAGACTTTTTCTGAGGAGTAGTACTTAGGGAAACCCAATGTCAAGGGGAAGACAAAAGCAAGGGCTCTAGAGGAACTGAAAGGAGCTCACACCTACAGCTACAGCAAACATGACCCAACTCTAAGCCGTATTAAAATAAATCCTCAGTACAGGCCTATTTACCTTGGTTCCTATTATCTAAAACAACATGTATAGCTTTCAGCAAAAAATTACAAGGCACACACCAAAAGGCCAAAAAAAGAAAAAAGTCTGAAGAAATAAAACAAGCATCAGAACCACACTCAGAGATGACACTCATCTCTTCAAGAAAATAAAAGCAGAGGGAACACTTCTTAAATCATTCTGAGGCCAGCATTAGATATAAACAATGAAAACTGCAGACTAATATCTCTCATAAATATAGATGTAAAAAACCTCAACAAAACATTATCAGATCTGAAATGTATGAAAAGAATTATACACTATAACCAACTGGGATTTATTTCAAGTAGGCAAGGATAATTCATCACTTGAAAATCAATCAATAGATTCTACCACATCAATAGGCTACAGAAGGAAACTTATGCCAATTGACACAGGAAAAACATTTGACAAAATCTAATAGTCATTCATGATAAATAAATCAATTAATTCAACAAACTAGGAATAAAGGGGGACTTTCTCAACTTGTTAAAGAACATCTACAATAATACCTACATTAACATAATATTTAATGGCAAATTAAATACTTATCACTTGCCCCCCAAGTCTGGAGATAAGGTGAAGATTCCTCTCTCACCACTCCAATTCAACATCATACTTTACTAGTTAGTGAAATAAAATAAAAAGGTGTATAGATTGGAAAGAAATAAAATTGTGTCTATTCACAGATGATGTAAATGTCTACATAGAAAATCTCAAAGAACTGACAAAAAATCTTCTGTAACTAATGAGCAAGTATAGCAAGGTCACAGGATACAAGATTAATGTTCATTGCTTTTCTATATATATATATAGAAAAGCATATATATATATATGCCAGAAATAAGCAATGGGAATTTGAAATTAAAAACACAATATCACTTACAATAGCACCCCCAATATAAAGTATTTATGTATAAATCTAACAAAACAAAACATGTACAGGACCTATATGCAGAAAACCATAAAACAGTGATTTAGAAGAATGAAAGAGGATCTAGATAAATGGAGCAATGTTCCATGTTTATGGATTTGAACACTCAATATTGTTAGTTAAAATGTCAATTTTTCCCACTTGATCTAAAGAGTTAGTATGATGACAATCAAAATAGCAATAAGCTATTTTATAGATGTCAACAAGCTGATTTTAGATATGTAAAGGCAAAAGACCTAGAATAGCCAACACAATGCTAAAGGAGAGAAACAATGCTGGAGAACTAAAACTACCCAATTTCAAGACTTTTTATAAAGATACAATAATCAAGACAGCATGGTCATGATGGAAGGATATATAGAACAAAGGACTAGAATAAAGAGACCAAAATAGATCCACACAAATATAGTCAACTGAACTTGGACAAAGAAGCAAAGGCAATTCATTAAATATAGAAAAAAAAACAGTCTTTTCAATAAATGGTGCCAGAACAGTTGGATGTCCCTACACCAAAAAAAAAAAAAAAAGGAAAAGAAAAAGAAGAACCTAGACATAGATCTTGCACCTTACACAAAAATTAACTCAAAATGTATCATATACCTAAATGTAAAATGTAAAAGTATAAAACATCTCAAAGAAAACATGGGAGAACTCTACATTACATTAGGTTTGGTGATGAGTTTTTAAACACAAGACCAGTAGCATATGATCCACAAAATTAAAAGAAAAGACTTTATTAAAATTAAAAACTTCTCAGGGAAAAACATTCTTTAGAGAATGAAAAGATAATCTATAGACAAGGAGAAAATATTTGTAACACATGTATATGATTAAGGATTTGTATCTAAATTAAACAAAGGACTTTTCAAAATCAGCAATATGAAAACCCAATGAAAGCATGGGCAAAAGTTCTGAACAAATACCTTCCCGAAGAAACTACACAGATGTCAAATACGTATATGAAAATGTTCTCAACAGCATTGTCTTTAGAGAATTGCAAATTAAAACAACAATATGATACCACTAAACACCTACTAGAATGGCTAAAACCAAAAACTGATAATAGTAAGGACTGACTAGGATGGTAGAATGTGAAGCGACAGGAACACTCCTTCATTGCTGGTTGGAATGCAAAATGGTACAGCCTTTTTGGAAGACATTTTGTCAGTTTCTTACAAAACTAAACATGGTCTTACCATATGAACTAGCCATCACACTTGTAGGTATTTTCCCAACTTATTTGAAAACTATTTCCACACAAAAACTGCTTGTGAATTTTTATGGCAGCTTTATTCATAATCATCAAAAACTGGAAACAAGCAAGGTGCCCTTCAATAGGTTAAATAGATAAACTGTGGTCCATGCATACGATAGCATGTTATTTAGTGATAAAATGAAATGAGCTTTCAAGCCACACACACACACACACACACACACACACACACACACAAAGACAAATATTAAATGCATATTGCTAAGTGAAAGAAGCCAGTTTTTAAAAGCTCTGTATTGTCTGATCCCAATTATAACACAACCTGGAAAATGTAGCACTATGGAAATGGCAAACACATCAATAGTTGCCAGGTACTCGAGGGTGGAGCAGGGTTTGAATAGGTGAAGCATAGAGGATTTTTTAGGATGGTAAAAACTTTTCTGTACAATACTATAATGATGAATACAGGACATTAATCATTTTTTAAAACCCACAGAATTTTACAGAACAAAAACCTTCAGTGTATGTAAATTTTTAAAAAATCATTTAGGATGTCAGAGAATCCCAGTAGAGAATGTGGAATATGAAAAAGAATCTCAATGTATTACAAATGTAAGAAAGAACCTCGCAGAAGTGGGTGAGGGAATAAGGAGCTAACCTAAGAAGCTTTGGAAATGAATGGAGTCTGAACAATAGGAACTGCACATAAGCATTGCAGTCCAGTTGATAAAAGTTGTTTCCCATTGGAGTGTGGGTTAACAATTTTGAAAACACTGTACACGTATGTTGGAATTAAACAGTTAATTAAATAGGTTGCAGATGGTGGGAGTGGGAAGTTACACATAAGCAAGAAGAAGAAGCTAGAAAGATTTGTGATACTAGATCAGAGTTGGAAGCATCTGTATGAACTCATGTCTAGCTTAATATATAGTTGGTTATATATAGAAGTACTTTTAGAAACGTGAATATGTATAGGTTAGAATACACATCTCCTTGTTCTGACAGCTGAGAAGGCTCAGTAGCAAGGACTATATGTAGTGCCCAGATCTTTAAATACTATCCTCCAATAAAAGGAACAGCTCCTGGGATAGATGGCTGATTCTAGGACTGGGGTAGGAAACACACAAGATGAGCCTGGAGCATCTTGTAGTGCCAGAAGGTAAGGAGGTGCTCAAAAAAAACTCCACAATGATGAGCATATGTCAAAGGAATTCAAGAGCCAACTGAAAGAGTTCTCAATAGAACTCTGAGCAACAGAGCTGGAGCAAAGCTGAAACAATTCAATCAACAAAATTAATAAAGTAATATTAGGCCATAACTGAAAGTATAAAATAAATATCCATGACCACCCATGAATCTGTACTAATATAAATAAATGATTGAATAAATAGATAAATTGGGGAGAATAGACAAATTCCCATGCAGAAGAATTCCAAATAACTTATGCAGATCCTCCACCCCAAGGAGGTAGAGCATAACTCCCCACATTTTACATGTGGCTGTCATAGTGACTTCCTTCCAAAAAGTACATTGTGAAAAAAGAGAAACTTTACAATGAAGAAACCTGGCAAACACTACCTCAGCCAGGAGATCAAAGTTAACATCGACAGTAATGAGGTATGTTGACAGTACGAACCTTTGATATGATGTGATGAAAACAGTGCTTTACTTCAGTTGCCTTCCTCCCAAAATCACACAACATCAACCTAATTATGAAAAAAACATCAGGAAAATCCCAGTTGAGGAACATTCTGCAAAATACCAGACCAGTACTCCTCAAAACTGTCAAGGTCATCAAAAAAAGGAAATTCTGAAAGCATCATAGTCAGAGCAGCCTAAAGAAACAATGTAATGTGGTATCTTGGGTGGGATCCTGGAACTACAAAGGACATTAGGTAAAAACTAGGGAAATCTGGATAAAGTACAGACTTTACTTAATGACAATGTATCAATATCAATTCATTAATTTTAATAAGTGTACCATACTGACATAAGATGTTTTTAATGGGGCGTATGGGAACTCTGTCCTGTCTTCACAAATTTTCTCTAAATCTAAAACTGCTCTAAAATAAAAATTTCTATTAAAAAACAAAAATAAAATTCAGCATCATTAAGCATTAGGAATATGCAAACTAAAACCATGATGAGAATCCACTACACACCTATTTGAATGGCTAAAATTAAAAAGACTGACCATATCAAGTGTCAGTGAGGATATGGAGCAAATGGAACTTCATCACCTGTAGGTGAAAATGTAAAATGGTACAAACATCTTTAAAAACTTTTTGACAGTTTCCTAAAATGTTAAATGTATGCCTACCATTTGATCTAGCCATAAATCTTACATAAGTACTTCCAGGTATTTATGTAAGACTAAAAAAGAAAAAGTATTTGTCCATACAGAGACTTGTACACAAATGTTCACAGAAGCTGTTAAACTAACCTTAACTTGACCTGAGGATGCCTCTGTACTCAAGTCCTTAGAAAACAAACTGCAGCCTAAGTTAGTATGTAAACTAGCTGAAAGAATAACTTAGGAACATACTCTTATAACAAATAGCTGAGTCTGTCGATTACAGCAGCTTAGCTACAGTCAATCGCAGGTGGCCAGCCGACTCAAATAAGACAAAACACTGGGCTGTTAACAGTTAAGTTGTCTCTGTACCGCACTTCTGTTTTCTGTCCTTCAAATGCCACCTGACCATGCTGCAGGTAGAATTCTTAGAATCTGTTCTGGTTCTGAGGGCTGCCCAATTCACAAATCATTCTTTGCTCGGTTAAATTCCTTGAAATCTAACTTGTCTAAGATTTTTCTTTTTAACAAAGCTTTATCTGTAATAGCCAAAAACTGGAAACAACTCAAACGTCCATCAAAAGGTGAACAGTTAGTTGTAGTAATACCTGTGCAATAGAAAACCACTCAGGTACAGAAAGGAATGAACTATTGATCAAAAGAACAGTATAGGTAAATCTTAACATACTTATGCTGAGTGAAAGAAGCCACGTGGAAGAGTACATATTGCGTGATTATATTTGCAATCTTATAAAATGCAAACTAATATATAGTAAAAGAAAACAGATGAGTTGTTGCCTGGGGCAGGGTAGGGAATCAGGGACACTTAGGAGGAAAGGTTTACAAAGGGTATGAGCAAATTGGGGTGGTCACGATATATATATTCCCTATCCTGATTATGATGACAGTTTCATGAGTGCGTACATATGTCAAAATTTGTCAGACTGTGCACTGTATGTGCTGATTACAGTAAATATATATATATACTATAGTATAGTATATCAGCTGAAAATGAAAAGAAGTAAATGTACAGTTTAACTCAGAGCTTCGAGTTTGCTGACAGGCAAAATCATCCACAATATAATAATTCTCAGTATCTAAAAGGCATTTTTAAGATTCATTTTAAAAAGCAACATCTGGCTATAATTTTTTCCCAACATTATTTTTTGTAGATATAAAGATTACCTTTCATGTCTTTGAAAAGTAAAAAAATATCTGAATATCTGTGCATTTCTAAAAATGTTTTTCTAATGAAAGAAATAAAATGAGCAAAACATAAATTCTCTCACTGCCCCCACATCCTCCTAATTCCCAACCACACCCACGCAACAGTTGCAAACACTAAAAGAAATGATCAACACCGTGTGTCTCTTGATTCACCACTGAGTTTCCACAAAACTAATTTTGTCAGGAAATGCAATAAATATAAATTTCTCCCTAGTGTAAAAGAAAAGAACATTTTCACTTTAATGCTTATCCAGCTATTATTTAGGGGGAAAAAATACATTTGACCTATTAGATTCTGTGAGCCTCTCTGTATAAAAAATATATAATTTATTATTTTATAAAATGAAAATCTTAATGGATTAAAACATTCAGTGCTGGAAAACAGAAACTCAAAAAAAGTTAGCAAATTAGTATCATAGCTGTGCTTTTCCCTTTGTTGGATCAGTTCCACTCTTAAGATGAAATTTTCCATGAATTTTTATTACTTTCTATGGACAGTTACACTGTTCAGTGTTGAAACCGTTGCCCACGTAGAATTTCAGTTCATTATGTCTCTTTCTAGGCAATGGCTCCAACTGAGCCAGAGCGAGATCCAAACATAATGGAAGGAAACATGCTAAGAAGTACTAAAGCAGTGGTTCAATCTTTGATATCCTGTAGATTCTGTCTTCGGGGTGCTAGCCCCTTCTCATTTATTGAGCCCAGTACCCTCACACTAAAATTTAAAACCCTCTCTTAGAAAAAGGCAGCATAGCAATAATAATAATAGTTATTTTAGCTGATATTTATTGAACATTTAGTACATGCTAGGCAACACTGTAAACTCATTTAAGCTGATAACAGCCCTATGTAGCAAGTATTGTTGTCATCCTCATTTTACATCTTAGGAATAGAGACACAGAGAGATTAAGTGACTGGCCTAAGTTCACACAGCTAGTGAGTGACCCCGCCAGGATTTGAGCTCTGGCAGTCCGGCTCCAGAACCCACATTCCGACTCTCCATCACATGCCTCTCAGACATGGGCTTCGTGGTCAGACAGACCTGGTTTCTCACTCTGCCACTCTATTTAACCACACAGAGCTTTTCCCACTCTGGCTCCTAAGTGAGTCCACCTACCCTGCCAGCTGAGAAGGTATTTCAGTGATATCAGGAAAGTCCCCTGCCACAGATCCAACAAGAGGCATTGGGTTTCATTTAAATAGGCACTGGAGGTATGAAATCATGTCAGACAGGACCCTACCCTTGAGGAGCTCACCTTTGAGAGAAGAGGACCTGCAGTATTCCTTCCACTCCTACAAATTTTTCACTGAAGACATATGAAACTGTCTCTATCTTTTCCACTACTGTATGCATATGGGATCCATCACTCCTAGTGTCTGATGCTTTGTCTTGTGACTAGCTGGTGAGATGAGATAAAAGTCTGGATCATTGACTTCCAGGCTGGTTCTGCCTCCTGCCAAATGCACAGGCAGGGACGGCCTCCTATTACTATTATGCAGTGCTTTAGAAGGTCAAATGATATGGAACACGCACTGCTGAGAATGTAGGGCTCATCAGCTCCAGCTGTTAGGTGTGATGGTCTTACCCAGGAACCCTTATGATGCCACACAATAGGGAATCCATTTCCAACAAGGACTCGAGAAAGGATTTTCAAATGTCCCTCCCACCACTAGAAAGACTAGTGTGACTGAAAGAGAGAGAGTGGGCCTCTGTAAAGAAACACAAATACAGAAGTCAGGATACAGAAGAGCTCATCATCAAGAAAACAAGAGCCAATGTTTTGCAGAACACATTGAAGCAAATCAAATTTTCCATATAAATTAACTGTTGTTGCAAAAGGCTGCAGTTCATCTTCGATATCCTGCAGATTCTGTTTTCAGAGTGCTGGCCTCCTCCCATTTATTGAGTCCAGTGCCCTCATACTAAAATATAACATCTACTTGTAAATAAAATGATTATTTAAGCTGATACTTATCAAGCCCTTAGTATATACCAAGCAATATTGCATACTCATTCATACTGATACCAGCCCTACAAAGTGAGAATTATTATCACCCTTATTTTACATCTTAGGAATGGAGACAGAATGAACTAGTACATAAAAACTACGTAAACTAAAGCAGGGCCTTTGGGTGAGGTTTAAATGATTCAAAACAATGCTATAAGGAGGTGAAAAGAGACCTTCAAAACAAATCACTCAATGTACATTGCATGTTTTCTTTTGCTTGGGTAGAACTGATCAGAAGAGAAATATCTATTATTAAAGGATGAACATCAGTAAAAATACAGTTGCTTGCACGGTGGGTAGAAAACAGTGCAATAAAAAGAAGACTGCAAACAATAGAATGCTGTAGAGCCATTAAAATCATGTTATGAAAAAGTATTTAATTATATGGGGAAATGTTCATGATAGAGTCTTGAGTAAAAAATGTTTTTAAAAATATATGGCACTGAGGACACAGAGTGAACAAAGCAGCCAAAACACTGCCTGCAGGGAGCTTGTATTCTATGATCACAACAAAATAAGTATATTATGGTGGACATTTGTGTATCGTCTGTCTAGTATCTTTTCTGAAATCAATCCTTCCCCTCTCTGATTCTAATAATTTTCTTTAGTCCTTGAATACTTCCGAATGGGCCTGTGTTTGACCTCTGCCTGTCTCCAGGCTTTTGGGTGGAGAGGCAACACAGCTATAATTCTGTAGCCAACATAGCTATAGGCAATCAACATAGTCCATCCTCTGGCTAAGCACATGACCTAAACCCGTGCAATCAGAATTTTCTCTGGTACTTTTGTCAGGGCTCATGGAAAAAATCTCTCATCTTTCTGAAATTGCTTTTAGGGTGAGACTCTTCGGCTAACCATGGCCATCATGCCTACTACTTGAAGAGAACCAGAGAACTGAATAGAAAGAGAAAACCCTGGTATCATTTTTATTTTTTTACTTAAAGTCATTTGAGTGAATTCTCTTCCCACTGTAAAGAAAAAAAGAGTCTTAACTAAAACAAACATATCATGGAAATCTCAGCTTCAGCGTAGGTACAATACAGCACCTCTGATTGTATTGGTGGGGCCAGTAGAGGCATCTGTTTGCACATGTTAACATGCAGAGAGAAAAATGCCCTGCTAGGCATGGAGGGGCAGAAACAAAGGTGCAAAAAACAGTACAGTGCTTGTTCCTCAGTCCCATGCATTTGTGCTTAAACCCTAAGAAATGAGCAGATGTTTTGGGAAAAGGAAATGTTTTTGTGGAACACTATCAGGGTTTAGGGCCAAGAACCTCTGCTTGGAGGTCCAGGATAGAAACACACAGATGAGGTATGGAACACAGTATGGCTCTGCCACGGTAAAAACTACAGGGCATTCAGTCCATTTTGGTAGCTCAAAGTTTTGCAATTTAGGGAGGACTTGAAAACAGTTCCTTTGGCACAGACATGGTGTTCTCAAGGAAGATGAAAATGACAAGGTGGCTGAAGAGCTGTCATTCGAGTGGTTCTGCAGAGTAGACTTGGAGGGAGGAAGACATGCTTGTTTAAGAGCTCAAAGGAGCCACCCTGGACATGCCCAAAATAACATGGCATGGTATTCCAGGAGGGCTCGGGCTCTTACATCAGGCTGCAGGGAGCACAAGTCCATGAAGCTTAACTTCTGTTGCTTTAACCTCACGATGCTATTAAAATAATGTCTGGAAATTTTTTAAATATATATTTGAAAGGACATGTACCAAAATTTTAATAATAGCTGCTTTGGGATGATATGATTATAAATGACCTTTTTTCTTCTTTGACCTTTTTTTAATTCCCTCAAATGTCCTATGATTAAATTATATATTATAACTATATTCTTGAGCCTCCAGGCAGTGCCATTCAAATGAACCTAAATAAGAGCTTGTAAACCTCAAGAAACTATCTCATGACTTCAGGTTCAGAATAGAATGAAGAAAACCTAAGAACCTGGAGACCCAAGGCTTGGAGGACTTCTTTCCCTGGGAAATCTATTTCTCTTTGTTTACCACAAAAATTATCAGCAACATCAGCAAACACCATCGCAGAAAGTCATCTGAAGATTTAAGAAATTGGAATAACTGCATTGGATTTGTGCTTTTTTTAATTTTAGATATGTAAAGTATAATTTCTAGTCCTTTTGATGTGCTATTGTTTCAATGACTGTAAATATGTAGGCATAGGTAGTTACACATAAGAATACAGCCATAGTAAAGATATAAACATAGACACAAGGTGGATACACACTTAAGTGTAGGTTTGCATTTATTAAGGGCTTTCAGAGTTGTACTTGAAACCCTTTCCTATATATTCTCGTATATAATCTTTAGTTCCCTAACTAAAACTTTTCCTACCCCAAAGGTTTTCAGAAATTTAATGCTAATTTTGAGGGAGAAATTATTATAGTTCAGTCCCTAGACAACTTTTCTTTTCATTTCCTTTTATGTTTGTTATGTATTCATAAAAGAACAATGGTACACAGAGTTCAAGAAGACCTAAAAGAAAAAACAGATATATGTCCTCTGCACAGTGATCTTATTACAAACACAGGGATAAAAAAAACCCAGGACAGCTACATTTCACAAATCTGGGGCACCACTCTCAGCAACCCTGGACAGATGCCGCATGAAAACTTTCATAGAGATGCTCAGTAATTGTTTCTTAAAGGATAGAACAAAATAAGAACCATCCTCTAGTTTAACCTCTGGAGATACTATTTTTCCCTCTTCCTATAGCTGACTACTTATTTTGCTTCTCATTATCTAATTCACCATTTTCCCTAGTCTTTAATGAGATTCCACTGTTTCTGGCAAATCATTTGTGCTAATAATTTCCGGCTCGAGTTCTCTCTGTAGCCTCAGATGAATGATGACTTGTTTCTTTGCTAAGAGCTCATTTGCTGGACTGTAATTTTGGTTCAAGAAGAATTAACATTTTGTAAAACAGATGGTGGATAATAATTCATCACACCTTGAAAGTTTCAGTGATGCTGCTGTTGCTGCTGGAATGAAAGCCTGGTTCTTTTGACAGGTGTTCCATTGCCACTCACTATTGTTCGAGGTGATATAAAACTTTTCTCTCCTACATGCCTTGAATTTTTTTTTACAAAATTTGCAACACCCAGAAGGCCTCTGAGTGGCGGACAGCATATTCCTGTAGGGCAAGTCTTTCGGTATAAATACAAAAAAAAAAAAAAAAAAGTAATCTTTGGTCCTGTTCATCATTTCTTTGGTTAGAGAGACAATTAAATAATATCTGCTAACTTTTCATATATACTCTTTGCCAAATCAAATCCAAGGCTTAGAAGTACATTTCTAAAGCAGACATTCTGACTCAGCAACTAAGAATAAGATGGAAAATTTTATTTTTAAAAAAGATGAACTAAACAGGCTTCCACGCCCGGAAAGTTGTTTGCAAATTCAAACCTCTGCGTTTTCTTTAGTGGGAGGCAGTAATGGATAAGCAGCAGTATAAACTCAGTCTGAGGACAGAATAGAACTCTAGTCCTCCCAAAAAAGGGCTCTTAGTGGAGGTCAACCTCATATATGCTATTTATTACTTTCCTAGGGCTGCCATGACAAATAACTGTGATCTTGGTGGCTTAAAACAACAGAAATCTGTTCTCTCACAGTCTGGAGACTAGATGTCCAAAATCAAGATGTTAGCAGGGCCATGCTGCCTCTGAAGGAACTAGGGAAGAAAACTTTCTTGCCACTTCCTAGCTCCTGGTGGTTGCCTGCAATCCTGCTGTTCCTTGGTCTTCAGCTGCCTCACTCCAGTCTTTGCTTCCATCTTTACCTGGCTTTCTTCCTTGTGTGTCTCTCTGTACCCTCACATGGCCTTCTTATAGGGACACCAGTATTGGATTTAGGGATTCCCTCAATCCAGTATGATCTCATCTTAACCTGATTATATCTGCAAACACTTTATTTCAAAATAAGGTCACATTCACAGGTACCACAGGGGTAGGCGTGAACACATTTTGGGGGAGACACAATTCAACCCACAATATACTACACCCACCAGCTTGACAGAAAAATCAAGTAGCCCTTCTTCCATGCTCACTCATATGTATCAGATATGATGATGATGATGATGATAACTATGACGAAAATGATGGTAATGAAGACAATTTTAGAATCTACTCCAGCCAGGAATAAAGCTCTTAGCACAATTAGGATACACAAAAATACCTATGGCCAATGCTTCCTAGCTCCTCCTCACATCTGCTTTTGCTTTATCTTTGCAGGTTGTAGTTCATAGTATCTTTGCTCTGAGAATTTGATGACTGCCTTTCGATCTCTATTGCCCTCTGTTGGGCTGGATCACAGACCCCTCTGCCCCATCCTGTGCAGGTCCTGAGTCAGGTAGTAGAAAGAAGATTCTGGCAGCCGATAACAGGATAGACATGTTTTATTCCAGACGGGAGCTCCGCAGGTCAGCGGTTCAGAGCCACTGTCTTCCATACTGAAAGTACACGATAGCAGCAACAAGCCAAGGGGGACATGGGGCACGTACGCAGTTACGCCGCTCTTACATAACTTGTCTACGATGGATGTGCTGAATCGTACCCAGCCGGATATGAGGCGAGAGGGCCTGACTAAACTAACTCCATTTTTCTCACACCCTCTCTCCTGAGAATAGTAAGACTAACTTTAACAAGACAGTGCCTTCCCCAGACCAAGTGAGAGCCAGAGCACCAGCTCATCAACCCCCCACAGTCCCTGACCTTAGCTGAATCCTGCTTCCATCACTCTTAAGAAACACAGGAGGCCAGGAAGAAAACAACCACGTGACATTTTCACCACTGGTCTCTTGCACCTGAGTGTGTCCCTTGATAAAGGCAATTCCACTTCCATCTTTAAAACTACACCTGGTTTCCAAGTTAACTACTCCCGGTCCTTGAGTAATTCACAAATTCATGGTATTTGAGCCATGTTAATGTATATATGGCTTCTTTGATGCAATTTCTCTTTTGATTACTAATGAGAAGACATTGAAAAGAAAAAGGGAAGGTTATTGAAGAACCAGAGCAAAACGTCCATCCCTAATTATCTGAAAAGCCCAAAGACCCAGCATCCTGATTAGCACAGGCCTGGAAAAAGCACGGAGTAAAACTGGACATTTATTCTTCAATTAGAGAGCAGAATGATTACTGCCTTCCAGATGTCCTGGGGAATAACACTTCAACTTCATCATTCCTTGAGCAGAAAAGTAATTTAAAAGACAAAGAAGTACCCATTTAGGGTCTATGAATATAGCATCAAAATACTCTAGTATGGAAGGCACCCCTGACTTTTTCCAGCTTTTGTCTCTTAATCAAATTAGTCCCTTGCTGAGATAAAAAAAATAAATAAAAAGAGCAGCTCACAAAATTATATATGCAGTACTACCTCGACTACTTAAAAATGTACACGGGGGAAGAAAGAAGAAAATACAACAAATTACTAACTGTAGTAATCTTTGAGAATGAGATTATAAGTGTTTTATTACTTTCTTTTCAATACTTTTGCATTTTTCAAGTTTTTTTACAATGAGTATATATTGTTAGAATTTATTATTAATGGTTTAATAAGTGTTGAATGCATATAATGAACATGACACTACGTCAAGAAAAATGACACATATTATCTCACTTAGTTCTGATCAAAAGGAGGGGGAAATAACCTATGTAGGAAGTATTATCCCCATTATGTAACTCTCCCAAGATCACTTAGTGGATATATGGTAGAATTCAAATCCAAGTCTACGTAATTCCAATTTGTCTCTCATGTATTGTTTTCATAATCAGAGGAAAAAAAGACTAATAGTATCTAAGATAATAAAAATAATGGACCCAGCTTGTGTGAAACAAGCTTCCTAAAATGCAAATAAAAATAATCAATACTGTATCAATACAGGATAAAAATCTGTAAAAAATATTTTCTCAAATTTACCTAATGTCAGTTACCAGATATTCAATGGTCTTTCAGTGTGAAGATACGTATTACCAGTCGCAGCACCTTATTCAGTGCCTGGAGACCAGGGCTCATAACAGGTGCATCGGGCAATTCTTTGAGGAGGGCTGCTCGGTGATCTGAACCTGGATCGACCTCCACCACTTATGAAGCTTTATGACTTCAGTCAGTTTGCTTGTTCTTTCTGAGATTCTGTGTTTTCATTTGTTCATTCGTCTGTCCATTAATTCAACAAGTATTTCTTCTGTGCCTAATATGCCAGGCATTATGCTAGACCCTGGAAGTAACTGTATGAATAAAAGAGGCATGGTCTCATTCCTCATGGAGCTCAGTACCTCACTTATGAATAAAGGTGACAATCCTTACTTCAATTGGGGTTGTTGCAAGGACTGCATAAAAGAATGCAAAGCACCCAGCAGAGCACTTGACACACGGAAGGAGCTCAGATACATTTTACCACTGATATAACCTCAGTTTTTCCAGCTATAAAATGGATTTTATGTTATCCCACTTGGCTGGGTGTAGAGTACTGATCTCTGTAATCCTTTAATGATTTATCTGTCCCAGCCCAGAAAACACCCTGGTTTTTAAAATTTGCTTCAGAGAACAGGGGATCAGAGGATAAGATGAGAATTTAGATATTTTAGTTTAGGCTTGCAATCAGTGAAATTTTATTTACTTTTCCAATTTTTTGTTTTATTTATGTAGGCAAGTTCTTATGATCATGGCTTTGGCAGTTTAAGAAATTAAGGGAAAAGTCAGATTAAAAACTGTTCAGCAAGTTCCTACTTTGTAAAGATTTGCAGATAGATATCTTGAGATCTAAGCAAGGTAAGCTTCTTTGACAAGAAATGTATCTATGTACTTGTCTCCAATGATTACATACTTCCTGCAATGCACATTCTATATTTTATGAACACAGTATTTGAGCATGTATCAAGGAATTTATATAGATTTTTCCTAATTACTCCAAACACTCTCCAGTAAAGTTAGACATCCTCCTCCATCAGAAACTGAAGCTGGGTGATATTAAGCAGATTACCAAGTTACACCAGTAAGTGTCAAGGCCTGAATGTGAACCCCAGTTGTCTGACTTCACAACTCAACCATTTTTGGTAACACCACACCCATGCTCTAGCAACAGGGAACTCACTACTTCCCAAAGCGGCTCGTTTTTTCTTTAAAAAGCCCTTGCGTTTCAGAGTTCCCCCTAACATTGAGCTGAAATTTATCTTCTTCTAGTAGCCACCATTGAGTCTAGTTTCATGCGTCAGTTAAATTATTCTAGTATTTCAGCAGGACAGCTCTTCAGATATGTAGAAACCCCTTCTTCTTCACCAAGTTTTCCTTTCTTCAAAATGAAATAATCCCATTTTTCTACCGCTATTAAAATTGCATTGTTTTAAATCTCTACCCTCTTCCTGCTCGGTTCCAATAATCATAGACTTGTTTATTTACAACACTTTTTAAAGAATTAAATACAACACCACAGGTGTGGTCTGAAGAGTCCGGAGCTGAATTTCATTATCGCCGTCCTCGTCCTAGACACTATACTTCTATTCATGTAGCTCAATAGCAAATTAGCTATTTTATTTCAGCTACTTCATGCAGCTGATTCATATTGTTTTTGCTGTAATTATAATAAAGCCTCTAAGTCTTTATTACACGTGCAACTACAAAT
This sequence comes from Cynocephalus volans, assembly GCF_027409185.1. Classification (NCBI taxonomy): domain Eukaryota; kingdom Metazoa; phylum Chordata; class Mammalia; order Dermoptera; family Cynocephalidae; genus Cynocephalus; species Cynocephalus volans. The sequence goes on along the minus strand of NC_084462.1, from coordinate 122,282,234 downwards.
CCACATTTTCAACCTCCTATTTCTGTGCTTTGTTTAAATGACTGTTTTCCATGTTAAGTTCCATCTCTTAAACTGGGAAGGCTGAATGAAGACCCAAGGCTTTTTCATTCATTTTTGTCATTCAGTGGATTCCATCTCCTTCACAGTTCTGTTCCTTCCTAAATGCCCTCCTAAGACATTGAGTAAAAATACTGACCAAACAGGGAAGAAAACAGAGTTTGAAATTCTGCCCCTCACCCTGTCAAATTCTTTCTGGGTTGGCATCAGTTCACACCTTAGCAGTTTGTAGGCAGGTCAGTTAAACCACATGGGAATTCACCTAATGGGACTGTCTCCATCCCCTGTGCTCCTCCAAGATCCTCCTCAAGGAATCTAGAAGAAACTCTAGTACATGCCTTGCTGATATGCAGATGTTCCTTGTCTGTCTGTTGCGGGCCTTACACTCCCAGTACAGTAACCTGGTTCTCATGCCTGTCTTCCATTATAGGATATACAAGTCCTATAAGTATGTAAGTTGATTTCTGAGTTCTCTATTCTTTTTCATTGGTCTATGTGTCTGTTTTTATGCCAGTACCATGCTGTTTTGGTTACTATAGCTTTGTAGCATAATTTGAAGTTAGGTAGTGTTATGCATCCGTCTTTCTTTCTTTCTTTCTTTCTTTATTTATTTGCTCAGGATTGCTTTGTCTATTTGGGATCTTTTGTTGTTCTATGAGAATGTTACAATTGTTTTTTCTATTTCTGTGAAGAATGTCATTTGTGTTTTGATGGGGGTCGTGTTGAATCTGTAGATTGCTTTGGGTATGATGGACATTTTCCCAATATTAATTCTTCCAATTCAAGAGCATGGAATGTCTTTCCATCTTTTTGTGTCATCTTTAATTTCTTTCAACAGTGTTTAGTAGTTCTTGTTTTAGAGATCTTTCACATCCTTGGTTAACTTTATTCCCAGGTACTTCACTTTTTTGGAGACTTTTGTAAATGGGCTACCTTTCAGCAAAGGAGCCAAGAACATATATTAGGGAAAAGACTGCCTCTTCAATAAATGGTGCCGAGAAAACTGGACATCCATATGTAGAAGAATGAAACTAAACACATACCTCTCACCATATATGAAAATCAATTCAAAATGGCTTAAAGACATAAATATATGTCTGAAACTATAAAACCCCTAAAAGAAAACATAGGGGAAACACTTCAAGAAGTAAAACTGGGCAAAGAATTTATGAATATGACCCCAATAGCACAGGCAACAAAAGGAAAAATAAACAAATGGGATTATACCAAACTAAAAAGCTTCTGAACAGCAAAAGAAATAATTAACAGAAGGAAAAGACAACCTAGAGAGGGAGAAAATATTTGCAGACTGTGTATCTGACAAAGGGTTAATATCCAGAATTTACAAGGAACTCAAACAATTTAACAATAAAAAAAATCAAGTAACCATATTAAAAGATGGGAAAAGGAGCTAAATAGGCATTTCTCAAAGGAAGATGTACAAATGGCCAAAGACACATGAAAAAATGTTCAGCATCACTCAGCGTCAGGGAAATGCAAATCAAAATAACACTGAGATATCATCTCACCCCAGTTAAATAGCTACTATCAAAAAGATGGAGAGTAACAAATGCTGGTGAAGTTACAGAAAAAAGGGAACCCTCCTACTCCTGCTCAGTTGCTGGGACTGTAAATTGGTGCAGCCATTATGAAAAATGGTATGGAGGTTCCTTAGACAACTACAGATAGGACTGCCATATGATCCAGCCATCCCACTGCTAGGTATATATCCAAAGGAATGGAAATCATCATGTCAAAAGGAAACCTGTACCTTATGTTTATTGCAATAAAATTACGATAGCCAGAGTTGGAACCAACCTAAATGTCTGTCATCAGATGACTGAATAAGGAAAATGTGGTATATTTATACCTCTGCTATAAAAAAGAATGAAATACTGCCATTTGCAGCAGCATGGATGAACTTAGAGAAAATTATGTTAAGTGAAATAAGCCAAACACAGAAATACAGCATGTCCTCACTTATAAGTGGGAGCTAAAAATAAATGAATGAATGAATGTGTGAGTAATACAACAATCACAATAATATGTTGAACTTTCCAAAAAAGAGAACAGAACTGAGGTTGCCAGAGGTGAGGAAAGGGAAAAAGGAGTGGGGAAAGGGAGGAATTGGTAAAGGGCCAAAAAAATCAATTGCATTGTATAATGTTGAATATACTAATAATCCTGATTTGAACATCACATATTGCACACAGGTATTGATATTCAGTGCTGCACCCCACAGATATGTACAATCAACTGCATTCCAATAATAAATAAATAAATAAATAAATTTTTATAAAGGACAGGCATATACAAGTCTCTGGTTTTTTGGTTTTTCTTGCTTTCTTTCTTATCCTGAAAGAATTGCTCTCACCAAGGGCTCATCTTGATACTGCTAAAGTTCAAGACTCTTGTGCTTTCCAGACGGAGCTGGCTTCACAGGTGTGTGACCTGTGTACAGAGCCCCACACTCAGCAGCCCCTGCACTCGGCTTAATGCTCTGCTGTCCCCATTTTGAAATTCTTAATTCTTTTATTTAATTATCCAATTTTAATCTATCTAAATACATAACTACGTTAAGCAGTAAAGTAAAAAATACCATAAGTAGAGATAGAGACCACAGAAATAAGCAAAAGCTTCATATCTTACTATCTGTAAGGCAATGTTTTCCTGCTTTCTGAGCAAGGAGCCCCACATTTTCATTCTGCACTGGGACCCACAAATAATATAGCTGGCCCTGTTTGCAGCATGGATATTCAAAATATTTAACAGAAGGCAAAGCCTGGGCCCTGCCTAATTGGAACAGATGCCTCACCAACCAGAAATTGGTGCCACCCAGTATGTGGAACTGCAGCCTACCTGCTGAGTACTGGCCTTGTGCTTCCTGTTGCATTGACATAGTTTCCTGCGAAGCATGCAATGTTACAGAATTTCTTGACACACACTGAACAACTTCAGGCCTATGCATTGTCAATCTTACTCACTTTCCTCTGACTTACCTATTTCCAAACTGCCATACTACATCAAACCATCTTTGTTCCTTCCGTGTCCTGGACTTGAAAACAAATAAAAACACATTATTTCTAAAGAAAGTTTAAAGTGAAAATTGTATTAGAACCTTGTAAAAGATGTGGAAATCATTAGCTGATTTCTCATTTCTCATAGAGACCATACCAATGTCAAACCTATTACGTTTTCATTTTTTAACTTCATGCTTCGAAGGATTTCTGGTCGAAGAACCTTGGTGCACCAGATGCTTTTCTAAAGGCAAGAGGGGGTGATAAGAGTTATAAACTTGTTTATGTCTCGGTCCTCTGACATAGTGCACAGAGCTTCACCTTGCAAAGCACTGATTGCCATTGTCGTTCTTGCAGGTATAGATTTGGGGACTTTCAATTGAAATCCACTCATAACAAAGGGATTCTCTGATTCTTTTTCTTTCTGAAGTGAGAGAAAATGATTTCTTCCAGAGCTCACCCCCCAGCAGAAGGTTAAGTACAACCTCAGTATCCATGACATTTCCTTGCTTGCCAGTAAGTCCTCACTAGCTGTCCAGCCCTGGCTTCCCATCCTGATCCTGCCAGGTTTTAAAGTACAATCACTGAAAAATCAGATTAGCAACACTCTTTAGGGATATCCTCATCTGTGACATTTCCTCAAACTATATCCCTCTTCCTAAAATATCCTCTCCTATTTTATATCTCCCATATATCTTTAAGGTTTTAGTTCAAGTTCTATTTCTCTGTGAAATTTTCCTTCTCTCCAGTACGGGTCATCTGCATTACTGTTTTCAAACTTTCCATCCTAATGTCATATATCTAAATGTCTTAATAAGGTCCAATTTATCTGCTTGACGTTTAGAGAGCATCCATAGTTCAAGTGCAGTGAAGGCTGATTAGAAAATTTCTAAGTCACATATACCCACGAAAAATTAAAATTGATTTAATGTGGCAGAAAGAACATTGGCTCTGAATTCAAATCCTCCTCTTCATACTTTCTAGCACATGATCTTTGACAATCCTTTTATCTTTACAAACGTGTATGTTCACTTGTGAAATTACAATAATACCCACCTGGTAGGTGTGTTATAAGCATAAAATTCTTCTTTAAAAGATGACAACTAGTACAAAACTGGAACAAAATAAGTGCTCACTAAAATAATAGCTATCAATATTACAGAGCACCCTACCACAACCTGCCTGATTATTATTTCAATTCAAGTACTATAAATAGATAGTGTCTTCTACCTAGTGTCTTCTGCCACTAATCAATTTTGTGGAAGATAAAACACATAGATATAGCTTTTGAGGCCTAGGAAGACTGCTGAAGAGAATAATAGCTGTTAGTGAAAAGAACACATTGGTGAGAAGTAAAATGAAAACAGCCACTCAGGAGATCAGAAGTCGATGTGTAGGTGAGTTCGGCAGTGTCCATCATGTGCCAGGGTATCAAGGATGACCTCATGGTTCCTTAGTCTCTATGGTAGGAAAGATATAAAAAGTCTACATTTCTACTAAGGATCTCTTGAGGAATATTCCGACTGCCCCATTCCTGTTGACCAGGCATTTCAAAGTCCTCCTGACCTGGAGCCGATAAAAAGTTATAGGACACAGATGAGATTTATGTGACAACCTCATGCATCATTTTTCTCACCTCAATGACCTTAGTCCCCAGAATGCCATTTTGTGAAAAGTGTGTCAACACTGGAGAATTTAACAGGTTGTCTTTATTTTGCTTATTTCTTCAAAATCCTGCTCTACAAACTTTTTGGCCTTTCAGCTACAGAAATTATTTCTTAGGGATATATAAAAGTGTCAGTGTTACCAGGCGGTCTGATGATGCATGGCATACTTCTTGCTAGAGCAAAGGTGATGGAGAAGGTATTGCTTTGAATCAAACTCTGACACGAGGCCAAAACTCGTGGCATGTAATACATTCTCCCATGGAATAGGGAGCTGTGCAGGAGCATGTGTGATGTGCACATCCCACATCAGGGGGACCAAGCCCAGCTCTAAGATGACAACTTGCACAAGCTCTCAGAATTAGTCTCATGTTAGGTAAATTAGAATTTTGGCCTAAAATACATTGTACAAGGTACTTCAAAAAGTTCATGGGAAGATTCATATTACCTTTAATTCTATTCTTCTGTGAACTTTTTGAAGTCCCCTGTATATATGTTTGGGGCGCCAAGGGGCAAGAATAGGAAACATTTTCCTCTTTTATTTGGCTAATTCCTGTTTATCCTTCAGAACACAATGCAGCAACTACCTTCTTCAAGAAACTTTCTGTGATTCCCCACCCCAACCATCACCACCACCCACCACAGCCCACCACCTCTGCCTCCACATCCGCCTCCACCACCCAAAACCGCCATCACCGCTACCACCACTGCAGCCGATCTACTTAGGTGACCCTGTGCATGCCTTCTTCAAGGCAATGTCACGCTATATTTATCACTTGCTATTCTCTCGCTACACTGACTTTTTTTGGAGTCAGGGACTACTTTGCTTATCTTGCTCCCCCAGTGCCTAATAAAGAGCCTACCCTATAGTAGGTACTCAACAGATGTTTGGTGAATGAATGAGCAAACCTAAGAACAAATTACTTTTCAGAAATCTTTTCAATATGGAGTTGTCTTCTTTTTAACAAATTATAGCCAGATTCTCAACTTCATTAATTTTTTCCAGCCACTAAGAACACTAAAGGAGACTGAATGACACCCTAGTGACCAGAAAGAGGTAATGTGGCTAATTCCAAAAGTAATTTCCAGACAGAGTTTACTCAGAAAAAAAAAATGTGGTTAAATACTTCCTAAGACCACAGGACAGGGAGCTATAAGTTAATTCAGTGTTCTGTGCCTTTCCAGAATCTGAGAAATCGATATATGGTGAGCGTCACCTGTTGGAAGCCAGTTTTGAAAATCTGTTGAAAAGAAATAACATTCTCCCATTACCCTTATTTATTATTTAGATGGATTTCTATACATGGGATTTCTATATATGAAAATTCATGTTTGAATTGAATCTAACATTGACTGTCAATTGTTCACAAATTATCCTGGGGCAATAAGGGACAAAAACTGATTTTGTTCCTTTCTAAAGATTGTTTCTTTTCTTTGTGAGACTTGCACACAATTTAAAGATAAAAAAGGAACAGAAAAAAGAGGAAGAGTGAAGACAGAGAGACAGGAAAAGGGAAATGGAAAAGAGCTTTAAGGTATATACTTACATGTATACTTATATACCAATATCACATGAGTCATTTCTTCCGAAAACCAAAATAACTTTGGAGTCTGTAACTTCTAGTCACTTGTTCTATCTGGCCCTAATTCTGCAACTAACAATGTGACATAAATGATGTGGCTCCGACCTTCTCCTTCTGTTCCCTTTTCTATAAGTTTGGAGGGGCTGGTGTTCTTTACCCCAATGTCCATTTATGTTCTGTAATTTTATAAAATTCTACTAATCAGTACCAAGTGTACCCTGCTTTCTTATCTCACAGTCTCTTTCTCAGTTGGAAAAACAAAGTCCATTATCAAGAAGAACAGCACTAGAAATGAGCTCCTACCCTGGGATCTCAACATCTGGTTTTTTGCTGTTGTTGTTGTTGTTGCTATTGTTTTTGTTTTTTCACTTACACAGTGAAAGAGAAGTTTCTCTATTCTGTTGCCAAACTCAAGGAGAGGTATAGGCACAGTACCTATGTTTGAATTTTAAGACTTTTATCAATCAAATTCCCCCAGGGTTTAACGTTGATCTCGTTCCAACAATTTAACACCTTACAACAAAAAGAAAATAAGACAGACAGAGTTACCTAGCTCTCTTGGATGTTGTCTCCTATTTCTTTAATCCGTATGCTTCCAGAGAAGGGACAAATACAGTCCAGGACTAACCCATCCACTTAATCACCAGACAGCATTCAAGAAGGGGAGAGAATCTAACCAATTCCCACTCCATCCCTTTCCCCACCTCAAAGCAATGAAGATATAGGAAGAAGGTGAAGGAAAATGTGGCAAAGAGGAAAGCAAAGATTAAGAATTGTGTGCACTGGATCACCATGGTTTTGTATTTTCTTAATTTGCTGTGTTTTGCTTTTCTAATTAATATTAGTAGAACTTTTTTGTTAAGCTTCAATTTATTTCAGCTGAGCTTCTTGCCCCACAAGAAGAGCCAAGACCAGCAGTAGTGTATCCCAGAAGTCAGGAGCAGAGGGAGTGACTCAGGAAGCCAAGGTGAAGACCTGAAGATCTGAGCCAGAGGGTGAAGCCCGTTCCCTGAAATGGGACTGACTGGCACACATGTTCACTGTTTCCTTCCCACTTGGGTGTTCCCTTGCATATTTGCTCCTTCAAAGTCGATTTTCTACAATGGATTAAGTAACTTGAAGCCCCTAAATGTAGGACTTTTTTATTCATTCAGTTTATCCCAGTTAAAATGTTATCAATAGTACCCTAAAAATAATGAAATTAAGAAAATATCTTCCACACAGAGATGTGAGATTTAGCAAATTCTCCCCTTGGTGCATGTATCATTCTCCATAACAATTTTTTGTACTGGAAAAATATAAATGCATCTGTGATAATAATGGGGTTTTAAGGCTTTCATTTATCACAAAAGAGGGGGTGTGTTTCATCCTTATTTCCCAATATAAGCAATGGATCCCTTGAAGATCCCATGTGAAATTAACCCAGCAAAAAACCAGTGGTATGCTGGTACCCCAGCTGAGTAAAAATCCCTCATTTGTAGTATTTGTCAAGTTCTATGTTGCTTAATACTCCTACCACAGCAAATTTCAAGCTACCAATGGTTTCATAACCAGGTTGCAATATAACTAATAATTAACACTTGGCTCTCCAAGCCAGTGTGAGCCAATATAAGCCAACTCCAGCACACCAGCATCACATAATTAAACAATCTAAGAATTCTTTTTAAAAAGTAAAGGGCTTTATTTGAATAACTTCAATAAGCCACTCAGAACCTATAATTTCTTTCCTCTAGTTTGTCAAATACTGGCTTCCTAAAAATGCCACCAAAATAACCTGTTAAAAAAGCAGAGTTGAGTTTATTGCTTACTGTAGAAGGAAAATCACTATCTTGAAAGATTCTTAGTAGCATTCCAGGGGGAGGAGAGCAAAGACAGACATTTATAAGGTTTGAGGCACCCGATTAGAAAGGTTTTTATGAGAAAGGGGAGCTTGCTTAGGATAGACCAAGTTTTTGATATAAAAACTTAGGATTGGTAAATACAGAAAAGCAGGAGTTTCAAAGTGAATGTTGAAAAATAAAGTGATTTGATGCTATTATTCTGAAAAGGGGTATTTATTATATGAGGGTAAATTAAGTAGTCTAGTGTTCGGATCAAAGGACTTTGGAAAAGTTTATGAAACAAACAATAAAGTTATTTCCAACTTTCTCTCCCTGGGCAAGAGTCTCCTGGTATATTAAAAATCATTTTAATGAGGTCAGTCAAATAGGAAAATTATTTCAATGACTACAGCCAAATAATAAAGTTCTGCATAGCTGTACATGGTTTTGGTTCCCAGAACCAAAGATCTATGAACATGGAGGCTTCTCTGCATGCAACTAGTGATTTTCCTCTCAAGATCAGGAAGGGGCCATTCATTGTCTTCCCCAAGTCATAGGGATATACGTAGCTAATGAACATTTGAAGACACCCACACACATCTGACAAGTATTCTGGAGCTCCAAAATAGAGAAAAAATTGCAGGGTGTAGGGAGGTTAGGCATATGCCAGCCTTTTTGTAATCAAGGATTCACAGATGGTCCTTCCACAGAAATGTTGCAAAATATCTGCCACTGCCCATTCTCGTCTTTGTGATATATATCGATCTCCCTTAAAATACAGATTTCTCAACAAAGAGTCTTTAAAGTTTTAGTGTGAATGAATCGTTATTTCATTCATTGGTTCACTCTATCAATCATTCATTAGTCAATAAGTAAAAAGTACTTATTAACTTTCAGACTGTAATAAGCATCACTCATCAAGATGGATACATTTTTAAAATATATTTAAGAAGTTATCAACTAAAAATGAAAAAAAAGGAGTGCAAAATATTATTGTCATTGGTTACAGAACCTCCCCTACTTGAGAACTTTTTATTTTAAAACTTTTTGTTTGTATGGAAGAAGCAAAAGCATGTCAGCCTAGCCTGCCCTTAAGAAACGGTCATGCACGTTCGTTTTACTATAGAACACTGCATTATTCATTGGCCTAAGGTGCATTTCTAAGTATACTGTTAATGTTGAAGCATTTAAGAACATTATTACCACTGTCATATTCACATGAGTAGTGAAAGGGATTTCTTAAACCGTAAGAAGAGGCATGAAAATGCAACAGAAATGAAAGGATGCATGTATAGGGGTGTCTGTGTGTGTATTTGTGTGGGCATGTGTAGTATTTTTTTAATTGGAAGTGATGAGACGATGGAGACTAGCATGCTCAAATTTGGACTAACTTGTTCAACAAAAGCAAGGTTTTTGATGGAAAAGGAGCAAATCATTCAACCTGTGAAAGGGCCTTGTGATTCAACAACAGCATGAAGAGAAAAGAAAAGTAACTAACAAAATGCTGTGTGTACGGTGGGGTTGGGGGCAGGGGCACTATGCAGTAAAAGCATCAGTGTCAATTCTCTGTGTCTAAATGTTATTCAGGGTTAGTTTGAAAAATAGATGTTGGTTTTAGAAATTCAAGGAGAACATGGCAAAGTCCTGTGAATAAAGCCTATCCCGCCAAGGTTCCATAGATTCAAATCTTCTTTAAAGTTTTAGTGCAAATAGTGGATAAGAAGGACATTCCCAAAATACTTCCTAGATTATGGTAATGGTGCTGGTAGATGGGGTGGGCTGGGTGGCCTCGGGTTGCCTCACCGGACTTTGGGTGTAGTTGATGGATTTAGGGTCAAGTGTCCCAAGAAGGAGGAGGCTTCTTGATTCTAACAGGTTCTCACTCATGGATTTTGGTGAGTTAAAATCCTTCCAAGTCACTCTCCACTTAGGAACACGTGGCGTTAAGAACAACCTTACAAAATACAACACATTCTTACCATGTCCTTGTTCACTCACAGGTCCGTCTAGGACTGACCCTAAGAACAGGCAAATGGCTGCATTGGAACATCACAGAGTAACTTGGAGAAGAGAGGGTTGTTTTCATATTTCATATTTGCATATTTTTGACCTTTAGAAAATGACTTTTAATGAGAAGTTAAATAATTTGAAATTTTCTTTCTTTGGAATATTAAAGAAAACTTCTAAAAGTTTCTGTGCAGGTTTTCTGGACCCTGGTGTTAGCTTTTAAGTATCTCAGGAATAAATTTCTTAATGAATTTAAAATTAAACTTTGACTGTCTGACACATCATTAATAAAATACACCATATCCAGCTAAGCAATTTAAAAATTGGACTTGCAAAACATATACACACACACACATGCACATTCCAAAATTGTTGGCAAAAGTCTAGATCAGACACATATGTTTTTCTCCCAAAATCTAACTCTGCTTTATAAAATGAAACAAAACAAAATAAAACAAAAAAAAAAAACACAGAGATATCAGATTTCAGGTCTTATATTCGAAAAGATAAATATCTTTTTTAAATAGAAGATAATGAAATTAAGTTGAGTTTATATATACGTATATATACACACACTTGCATATGAGTGTATGTATATATGCATATAGAGGAATAAAAGAATCTGAAGATATTGTTATCTTCTTATAAATGGCTTTATTTTATGAAAAATCAATGTTTCTATAGCTCTATTTAATAATACCCATTAATAAAATAAAGAAAATTAAAAATTACCTGCAAATATCATGACTCAGAGAAAATCATTATTTATGTTTTCACAATTACTCTTATAGTCTTCTTTCTAAAAATTTAATATTTTTTTCAAAAATTAATTCATGCCTTCTTGTGTTATTATTTTTCACCTAACCATATATTATGAATGTTGGTCCATGCTACTAAATATCATCCCACAACACTATTGTAAATAGCTACATGTTTATTTTAATGTATGTCTATTTCATCATTTATCTAACTCATCCACTATCAATAGAAATTTGGATTATTTCCAATTATTTGATATTACTAAAAGTTCTATTATGAATATCTTAGAAGTTATTTTCTAAATGAAATATTCCAAAAGCAATGTATTTCTCAATTATACCCTAGAAATATCATACATTCCCAACAGCAGAATATGAAAACACTTTCTTCCAAACATCAACATTGAGTATTAACATAATTTTAATTTTTGGAAATTTAATAGGTAAAAAATGATGTCCAACTATTGTTTTGTGTATGTATGCAGTACTCCCTGCTTATCCTCGGTTTCCCTTTCCATGGTTTCAGCTACCCAAGGTTAACTGAGGTCCAAGAATATTAGGGCATTTTGAGATAGCAAGAGATAGACCCCATTTACATAACTTGCATTACAGTGTATCATTGCAATTGTTCTATTTTATTATTGTTGTTGTTACTCTACTACTGTGCCTAACTTATAAATTAAACTTTATCATAGATATGTATGTACAGCAAAAAACCTAGTATGTATAGTGTTCAGTGCAACCCACAGTTTCAGGCATCCACTGGGGGTCCTGGAATGTATCCCTTGTGGATAAGGGGAACTACCATATGTGTGTGTGGGTACGTGTGTGTGTACGTACATATATCTACATTTCTTTGAAATACATATTTATTTGATCATTAGTGAGGCTATATAGTTTTATATGTTTACTATTTCCATTTCTACTTTTGCGAATCACTTGTTCACCTCCCATGCCTAGTTATTGTCTTTCTTTTATTGGTTCCTAAATGTAACTATATATTAAAGAATTTGAGCCCTTGCCTATCAGCTCTCCAGCTATTACTTTTTTCTAGTCTGCTATCTACCTCTCACTTTTATTCATGGAGTTTAGAAGTATGAAAGTTTAAATGTTTAGGAGTTGAAATCTATTAAACTTGTTAGCCATTTTTATTTCTATATTCAAAGTCCTGCTTAGAAAGTCTTTCCATGGCCCAGTATTTTTATAAATATTCACTTATATCTTTTTTAAGATTTATATCATTTCTCTCAGTACATTTGAGTCTTTGATTTCTCAAGAAATTGTTTTGATGTACAGTACAAATTTTGAAAGCTTTTTTGCTTCCAAGTAGATAACTGGCTGCTCCCCCACCAAGTTGTTGAATAATTTATCCTATCACGATGGCTGCAAAACATTGCTGTTATTTTACTAAATTCTTATGTGTACAATTATATATGGCATATTTGTGTTTGTCGTCAGACTTTCCATTCTGTTCTACTGATCTCTTTCACTGTACCTAAACCAATATTGTATGCTTTTGTTTAATTATTATTTATTATTTGGTCTTCAGTAATGAAGTACAACTTCTACTGTATTCAATTAGATTTAGGAATGAGTTAATCTCTATTAAATTGCTATCTTTTGATTTTCTTTTGTTAAAATTAATTTATAATTATTATTTTTTTACATTCTAAGATGTTGTGGAGCAGTGGAAGGGAGGAGGAGGAAGGAGGGGGACGGAGGAGGAGGTGGGGGGGCAGGGCCAGCCCACAGGCAGCCCCTTCACGGGCCTGGTAGTAGAGGGCAAGGGGGTGTGACTGAGGCCTGTGGGCACCCCCATCCCAGCTCAGGGCATTGGGTGGCTTTCAGTGGCAACTCACTCATCACTGCTCTGGATGCGGACACTGGAAGGACAAGGCTGAGGCCCTCGATACCCCCTCACCTCAGCTAGGGAGCCTGGGGGGCTTCTGGCATTGGCTCAGCCCTTGCTAGGCTGGATTTTGATGTTGGGGGTATGTGGCTGAGGCCCTTGGCCTCCTGATCCCCTCTCCGGAGCCCAGGGTACTTCTGGCTCTTCTAGGTTTTATAGGTGGTGTTAGACCTTTACTGGTTAAAAACAGAACTTTGTCTCTGATCTGTGGATTTTTTGTCTTTTCTTTCAGTTCTGTGTTGGATTATTTGCTGTTCCCACCACAAAAACTCTGCACTGGAACTAATTTGTTGTCCTTTGCTTACTTCTAAAATGGGGGAACATCTTATGGGGACCAGCACTTGAGTCCTGTGGTTGAGCTAAATTGCTGTTTTGCTGCTGATTCTCTGGGGAAGGTTTTTGTGCAGCTCAGGTTTTAATTGTTGACCTTTTAGGCACTTCCAGGTCTTGTGAAGTCTGATACACTTGGGTTGTGTGGAAACTCTGGTCTGGGCCTGAGTCTTTTCAACAAATTGCACCCCCTATAGTTCTATATTCCTGACTAGTCTCCACTGAGTGGTCCTGTGCTGATTGGGAGGCAGATCTGCCATCCTTGCTATGCCCTAATGTTCCCAGTGGGTCAGTTTCCCTCATCCCCTGCCCCCCCCTTCACTCCAAGAACTTCCCAGAGAGCTGGCCATATACCAGTCCCATGCAATGATTCACTGGCCTTTTTGGCTCCTTTTTTCCATTATCTTTGGCCCCTCACTCCTATGCAGGTCTATAGGAATCCTGCCAGTGGTCTTGCTGGCCTGGAGGCCACCAAGGGCCTCCTCTCCCCTGCAGTCTCCAAGCAACTTCACACAAAGGGCAGAGCAGCGGTGTTTGCCAGCTCTTGCCCTGTGTGTTCACCAAGGCCAGGCTTGAAATGGCTGGGGCTCAAAATGGTCAGAGTGGTTTTTTTCTTTCTCTCATTGTGGCTTCTTCTACCTTCAGGAACTCCATAGGTCTCTCCTCCTCTTCCCCTGAGCTTTAGTGGCCCCAGCTTGGCAGTCTTTCCTCTTTGGTAGTTGTCAATTTGTTGATCATGGGAGAGAGTGACACTGGGGACCGTCTGTTCCACCATCTTGATTCTCTCTCCTTGACTTTCATTTCAATCAGTGAAATTATCTATGAATATAATTTTTGATTTCCACATTGCTTAGATTTTATTGGATAACAAAATTTTTTTCTAATTTTGTAGGATTAAAATCAGAGAATGTAACTATGAAGATGTCTGATAAGTCTCTACTGTTTTGAATTTTTAAATACCTTCTTTGTAACCAAATACCAGGTCAATTTTTTACAATTGCTGCATAGATGAAAGAGTATTTTCTCTGAAACAAGGATGCTTATTAATTCTTTCTCTGTGTTCTTATTTCTGAAATGAGCATATCGAAGTCCTCCACCAAAACAGTGTTTGTGTTTTCATCTTCTACTTGAATTTCAAATGGTTTTTATGTATTTACTCCTCTCTTGTATTACTCGGTGTATAAAAGGTTTTGATAGCTATATCTTTCTCATAAATTGTGCCTTTTATCATAAATTTCCAATCTTCTAGGTTTAGTGCCTTTAACATTAAATTCTACCTTTTTTTGTTATTAGTATACCAGTTTGGCTCCTTTATGTTTGCGTTTGTCTGGCCTTTCTTTATTTATTCTCTGATATTCAACCACTGATTTTGTTTTAAGGATGTTTCTTATAAGAATCTTATGGCTAAGTTTTGATTTTTAACCCAATCTGTTAGTCTCCCTTTTAATAATAGAATACAGTGCATTTATATTTAGTAAAATGACTGATATAGTTGATCCAACTTTCCTTAAGCTTATTACAAATTTTCATTACAATTGTCAACTTTTTTTATCCTTTTCTTTTTTCCCTGGTAAAATCAAATTGTTATTCACTATACTTTTTCCCTTATTAATTTGAAACTTCTTTCATATTTTCCTTTAAAGAATACCTTCCATTGGCCTGCTCTCATAATCAGATGCATTTCTTTCTACTGATGTTTGAAACACAATACCTACAAACATATTCTATTTTCCCTCTCTTTCTCCCTTATCCCGATAAGATGATATTTCAGGCCACTTCATGTGCTCTCCCCCTGGCCCATGAGACCTCTGGAATGCTTTTACTTTGTCCCCTCCAACTCAACTCTTGCCTTTGCTAAGATAGTTTGCTACATTTTAGTACTTTTTGTTCTAGGCTATTATTAGAATTTAGTAGGTTACTTTCATTTCAGAAGTCCCAATTTACCTCTTACCTCCATTTTACATGTCTGGACAACCTATCATTTCCTATTTAATAAATAATTTAAACTGATTCTTACTATTTTCTCTCTTCTTCATCTTCCCTATTTTAGTTTCTTATATGGTTCATTTCTTCTTTGATTAGAGTCTTTTAACAAGTAATTTTCTGAGAAGGAACATATAGCAGATAGCATAGGCTCCTTACATAAGGTCAAACCTTGTTTCTTAATGCTGAGCTTGTTATACCTGACTAAATGAGATTTATTCTCAGATATGACTCCAGGTATGGACTCAGTTTCACAATCAATTTGTCCACTTGTATTCTGGTAAAAAGGAGGACAGCTTCCTACTGAACCTTTGCAAGTAGTTTCGTGGCTGCTGAAGGAAGAACACTCAGAAGAAGTGTTTCCAAAATTCTGAAGGGTCAGTGAGAATCAGATACCATTAAGATATTTTATTTCAGCTTAAAAAGCAAAGTCTACTAAATTGAGAGCTAGTGATAGCTTAAGAATAAAAGAGAAGAGCTTCTTCCTACACCTATTAAATATTGAACATTAAAAATAATTCCAACAATATTTCATAAATATCATTTATTTTTTCTTAGCCTTTTTTTTTTTTTTTTGTCGTTTTTGTGACTGGCCGCACCACGCCCAGCCAGTGAGTGCACCTGCCAGCCTTATATAGACTCCGAACCGGCGGGAGCACTGCTGCGCTCCCAGCGCCGCACTGTCCTGAGTGCGCCACGGGGTCAGCCCTTAGCTTTTTTTTTTTTTTTTTTTTTTTTTTATCACTATGTAATCCATTCTTGTTCCATTGGATTTGGAGCCAGTCTGTCTTCTGACTTCATGAAGTAAAGCTGCTTCAGGACTGAAACGAGTCCTAGAATTCCTAGCTCAGTCCACTGGTAAAACCTAAAGGTTGTCTAAGGAAGGATAGCTCAGAAGTATATATACACAAGTGTCTATTTTCTGAAGTATTAACAGTTTCTGTACCTGGCACAGTCCATCCATGAGTCTCTAAAACTGTCTTTCTTTGTTAAAAATACATTACACCAGTAAGTAGCTTATAGAAGAACCTTCAGGCAAATATCTAAGGGAAGTTGAAACTTGTTTAATAATGAAGCAATGACTGTAGTCAATTTATTACAGGGACCAATAGTATCAGAATGAAGGAAAATAATATTCTCTATTGGGGTACAGTACATAACTTCTTTATAAGGGTTCTATCAATGTTTTCCCTGAGGATAAGACTAATGGGAGTACTGATAATTCTCAAGAGCCTTCCCATAAAATGTACAGTTTCTGAAATATTTATATTAATAACATTTTACCTATGCAAACTTAATGAGGAAAGATTGAGCATGTCTTCTGATTTGACAATTCTTCCCATATAATTCTTACACGAGTGTCAAGCTAATAGTGAAATATGGAGCACACAGAACATTTATTTTTAGCATTTCTCTTCTCAAGGTGAAATCTTTGTGATTTTCCAGGAGCTCTCTGGCAACTCACAAAGTTAATTTCAGGTGGAAAAGATGTACTGATTTTTTTTTTTCCTAATTTTAAGGTCTGAATTTGGGAAGTCAAAATCCGAAGAGATATTGGAGAAGATTTAGTTACTTCATTAAGATAGAGGGCGTCATGGATTCTGAGGAATTGTACTTGGTTATCTATTTAATCAAAGTGAATAAAATATTTTAAAATAAGATCAGACAAGGTAACATGATTGTGATTAGCTGTAGCTCTTTCACAACCAAGGAAGCCTTGTTCTATATTTTTGCTTTTTCATAAAATAATTAAGGACATTATAAAAATCAACACAAAGCAGAGAAAATTATTCTGGTGAGATATGGAGTCTCTGCTATCTAAACAAATTTCACAGAAGGTGCAAAATAACATTTTATATGCCTTACGAAAAGTTCTAAGATTAATTTATCATTTTAATAGAAAGTTAAATTCTAGTTTTTCATTAATATATGTATCAGTGAAAGTTTCCCAAGCCCTTTTTTGATCCTTAAGTTACCTCATGAATAAACCCATCAAAATTGAACAAACTTTACCAAAATTCTAATATATTTCACAGCTTCTTTTCAGATTCAGTCATTATAATTCAAATCAAATAAAATTCACTTTCCTCAAACCCTCTATAACTTGTTATACGTAGTCAGACTTTGTCCTTCACTATGCTCTCTTGTATTCTGGAACAAACTGACACTTTAATTTAGGATAAAATCACTCTTCTATCTCCTTGAAAAATAAAAGCACAAACCTAGTTGTATTTCTTCTCACTATGGCTCCACTTATAATCTCAGGCACCCATAGTAAGTATAACTTCTAACTAAAACAATAACTGCTATTTCTCATAGCAAACTAGGAGATAGAAAACCTCAAATGTACCATAATTAAGAATTTTGCCAGTCTAACAAAACTCATAAAAGTTGTAGCGCAACTTTCTTTGGATACACACACCCCTTTCCACCTTCATAAAGTGGAAAAAATAAAACATTCATTAGCATGAGTATCCCCAAAATACAGCCACTACATAGTAAATCAAAATCAAATGCAAAAAGGTATGAACTTGAAATTATGCTTAGTAATTTCAGCATCAATACTAAAAATTTATCTGAAGATCTATTGATTATCGTTTGATTAACATAATTTGTAAAATTCCAAATTCGAAGGATTTGAGAAATTATATGCAAACTGACGTGATAAAAAACATAATTACTGCTATAAAAATGTTTGTCAGAATTATCAAGACAAATTTACATTTTTATAATTTTAAGCATTATGTATCTGTAATGTTAATTTATTAGATCTGTAAGAAATTTAGGATGTTCATACATTAACTAATTTCCCATGAGAAAACATACCCAAATCATGTTTAAAAAACAAGCAGAAAAAGTAGGCTGCATGCCACGGGCCAAGCTCTTGCCAAGAACGTCTGCCTCCAGATCTTCACCCCAGGAGTCTCTAGTGCTGCTTCCCAAGTTCTTCCCCAGCCCATAAACTCTCCTCACCACAATTCCCACACAGCACAAGCAAGGCCGCACTTAGATTCAGCTATCCATCAGTTGCACCAACCATATGCCTCAGGAAAGGCAAATCGATTGGAGTTTGGAGAGAAGGAAAAGGAAGTTGCCATCTTTCAGAATTCTCCACCAGATGTAGCTTCAGATTCTTCCCCTTTCATCTGTGTTGCCCGAAGCCCACTGGAAGTGCTGCTTCTGTTTGTCCACGATGCTGTGTTTAGTGGTGGGGTAGTGGTGGGGGGAGGCAGGATCGGGGAGCCTGAGGTTGGAAGTTGTTCTTAAAGCAAAGCAAGTGGGAAGTATGTGAAAATTAAACTGTGTTTAGCTAGGAAGTCTAAGCTATGTCTTCATTTGGTTCAAAATAAGCAAAGTGGTCAGATCTAGACTCCCTACGTTGCCAAATCTCAGTCTGGCATGAGCACTATAACCCCCTCTACCAGTTTTTCAATTGGCTTTGCAAAAAACTGTTCTTTTCTCTGACTTTAGTGTACTTTTACTTGGGTTGTCTTTCTTTTCCGCTTCTCATCCACTGTGTGGTGAAATCCAGACAGCAGATACTAGAGTGTGGGCTTAGGGGACAGACACCAAAGAGGCCTCTTGGCTGTTTTGTAGTAGCTGCTGTGATTGTTATTGTCTGTTTCAACCATTTAGGTCTAACTGCTCTCGATTAAAAACATTTGGGGGACATATTGTGGTACAGCTCAGCTCACAAGGAGAATAAATTTTTTTTTTTTTTTAATTTTATTTTGTCGATATACATTGTAGCTGATTAATGCTCCCCATCACCAAAACCTCCCTCCCTTCTCCCTCCCCCCTCCCCCCCAACCATGTCCTTTCTGTTTGTTTGTTGTATCAACTTCAAATAATTGTGGTTGTTATATCTTCTTCCCCCCCCCCCCGGTTTGTGTGTGTATGTGTGTATGTGTGTGTGTGAATTTATATATTAATTTTTAGCTCCCACCAATAAGTGAGAACATGTGGTATTTCTCTTTCTGTGCCTGACTCGTTTCACTTAATATAATCAAGGAGAATAAATTTAAGTTTGAAATTAAACCTCCTGCTGTTACAGTCTATCTTTACTTGAATCTATCGCATATCACCCTTGCAATCCTGTGCAGAGTTAGGAGACTAAACGCTAATGATACTGTATTCAAGATAACGGGCCTCACTTTGTAAAGGTAGAGAATGATACGTCTTTTAGGATTTCATAAGGCAGCTCTAATGGCCCTAAAGATTTTATGGCTTCATAAAAAAGGGACAAACTTGAAGTATGGTCAATATTATTAGAACCTTGAAATGGGTTCAAAGATTTTCTTGCCTTGTTCCTATCGGATGTCCAGAATCTTTCACAGATGCAAAAAGAAAACAAACCTAGCTGAGTATTTGAACAGTAGCCTGATTCTGCTTTTTTCCTTCAGTAACAGAAAACATTACTTGCTTTTACCTTGATTGATTTGCACCTTTAATATCTTTTTCCTGTTATAAAATACAAAAACATAAAGAAGAATATAAAAATCAACCATGGTCTCCCTCAGTAACTAGAGGGAGTCACTATTAGCATTTTGCTAAATTGACTTTCAGTCTTATACAAGGGTAAAGTTTGTGGAAAATGAAATTAAAAGATAATACAAATCTGTCCATGTACTTTTTTTGAAGAGCCCTCATAAATACATATGTCTAATGAGTTGAGTCACATCTATGTTTTCATTTTATTCAGTGATTTGGACAACATAAAGCTAGTTTTTAATGGATACAATCAAGTTTTTCCAAAATCATATTTGGACTTTGCATTTCTAATTATAAAGTTCAATAACAGTATAAGTCTTATTTTAATATCCTTTTACTTCCCAATCTTTGCCACTACAACCTGGGAATATGCACCTAAAACATCAACGAATGATTTTTCATTGTCTTCTCTTTTACTTTTTATTCTTATATTTCATTTGAGTATCAATTCATAACAATTACGTGGGCTTCACCCTACACATATGTCTGGCATTAATGTTCTCACTGTGGTCCTATAGGGCCAATCTAATTTTTGTGCCTTTACAAGTAAACTGTTTATTTTTCTTGCCTGAAAACATTAAATTGTTTTTATAATCAAAATTCAAATTTTCACCAGTATATGCCTAAGGATCTTCATTTTATTCATTTTTCCTAGAGCATTTTCCTCTATCTATAGTCTTGAATGTTTTTTTTAGCTCCAGAATCTCTTTTTATATGTCTTCGATTATACACTTAATTATAGTTTCCACTCTTTTCATTTAGTCTCATTCTCAAGGGTGCCAATTATTCATAGTTTCATTTTCTATCCTCTAAGTCTATCATTTTCTTTCTGATAATTTTCTTTTTTTCCACTGCAGTATGTAAAACATTCTGCATTAAATATCCCCAGTGTGGATTTTAATTCTACAATGAAGTTTTCATTTCTATGCCTCTTTTTCTTAAAATTAGCAGTTCCTTTTTGATCTTTATCAACTCCCCTTTTAAATACTCTTTCATAGATATCTTTTTAAATAATGTCTTTAATAACTCAATGCAGATGCATTCTAAAATTTCTTCTTTTACCATGACGAACTTTCACACACATTTTTAAACAGTACGTTTTAGCAGTGGTCCTTTCTTTTATGTTATATGGCACTTATTAAAAGGTTCTCTATAGTGGGTTTTCCCCCCTTATTTACACGACTTTGGACAAGGAGAATTTTAAGCAGGTCTGGTGACGGCCCAGCAGCAGGGGCAGGCCTCCTTTTGTTCCTCCTTGGGGTTCCCAGCTGTGGCTGGGGCAGCCAGCAAGCCCCGCTCAGGCCTCTGACTGAATATGGACAAGCACAGCCCCTCTAGCTGCTTATCTGGGAGGCTCTAAGAGACCAAGTCCTAGTGTCAGATCCGCTGCTATAAACTGCTTTAATTCCTGGATAATCTGATCCTATACAGATCTTTTTATGTGTACCTGAGACTCTCTCTCTCTTTCTTTTTGGGGGAATGCTGCCAGTCATTTTGTAGGTATCCCTCCATTTGGGTTTGTCTAATGTTTTCTCATGATTAGATTGAGGATATGCAATTTTGGCAAGAATGCCAAAGAAATGACGTGGTGGCCTTTTCAGTGCATCGTGTCAGGAGGTACATAATGTCGATGTCTTATCACCGATGATGTTAATCTTGATCACTTGGTTACAGGGTGCCTGCTAAATTATTCCTCTATAAAGTTACTATTTCCCACTTTGTAATTAATGACTATCTCCTGGAGAGATCCTTTAAAACTATGCAAATGTCCTGCTTTTCATCATACTCTCACTCACTAATTTTAGCACACATCAATGATTCTTGTCTGCTGCAATTATTATTGCAGTGTTTGCCTAACAGTGATTTTCTGTTGCCATCATTCCTTTCACATCACTAATTAAATTTCTATAGTAATGAAGCTCTCTCTTCTATCCCATTTATTTATTTGACCGAGATTTATCCCCTTTCTATGTCCCCTTTCTACTACTTTTTCATGGTAATATAAGGTTTTTGATCATCTACAGGATAGTTAGAGGAAATTCACCTAGATGTTGCCAAATAAGAAAATTATTTCTGTATTTTCCTTGACACTACGCCTCAGCAACTCCATGTACTTTCTTTAATATCTCAACAGGAAGGTTAGAGGGTGAATCGGAGGTCACCTGTTGGTCATTATTACACATTAGAAATCTCCATATGTATTTTAGGTTTTTAAAGATTGTTTTAGTTTATTTTTAGGAACATCTTTAAGATATAGGAGCATAAAAAAGAAGATTAAAATAATGTGAAAGGTATGATTAATTAGTTAAATTGTAGTCTGCCCTGGGTAATTTCATCAAACAAAATGTATATCTGCTCTGATTTCTATATATGGTTTCTTGTAACTTTTAAAATTAAAATAATAATAATATAATATTCAGTTCACTCAATACTGTGCCAGATGTTAGGCAACAAATCTCAACTAGTATGGGCAGTTAGCTCTGGAGCATTTAGGGCTGTCAGGATTTGTAAAATCTCTGCTTGCTGGGACAACCTGACAACCTTTGGGATGGAACTTTTCTGAGGGCTGTAATTTAAATAGCCCCTTCCACACAAGTAATGAGTAGAGTGGCAAATAAGGTCATCAGTAATGATCACAAAGGCCAACCGTGACAGGAAAAAAGAGTTTGATCTTCAACTCTCTTTGACAGACTGAGCTGCTAAAGGATGAGTTCAAACTTGGGTGTCCTTAATTTATACCTTGACAGTTTCCATCCTCCCCTCTAAGCATCCTCTGCCTCTTATTATTTCATCACCAATATGGTGAATTATGAGAAAACTTTTCATGAATTGACTACAAACCGGGTAAATTGTCTTTCTAACTATATTCTTACTTATGCACAAGAGCATGGCTAAAAAGCAAGAAGCTCTAAATAGAGATGCAAAAGCATCAACGAGCTGTTTATTTTCTAGTGTCATCAATTATCATGACCAATAAATCAATTGTACTGATTAGCTTCCTACAGCCCTGTGAAGGATGCATTTCTTCATATATTGATACACTGTCATTTATCATTATTCTTTAATTATCATTGTAAGCCCGGTTTCCAGTACCCAGTGAATTAACAACGCTTCAAAAATCAACTAGCATCAAATCTTTCTGTACCCATGTTTTTAATTATTAATTGATTCATTTAAGTGACATCACTAACATTTACTAGCATGTAAGCACTGTTTTAGGCTTAGTAATGTTTATATCACAGTCGGTGCTTTCATGATAAAACAGGAATAAATATTATTTGAGCTAGTGTTTACTAAATGCTGCACAAAAATGCATGATAAAATGGCATAGAGATCCAGAAATAAGGATAAGTGCTTCCATCTGAGGTTAAGGAACGTTTAGAGGACTTAGTATCTGAGCTTGTCTGTAAGAGTAAGTAGGTTTTAAACAGCTGAAATTAAGGGATGAAGGAAGGACACTCCTAGTGAATGGCATGGCATGGAAAAATGTATGAATAGCCAAGGATGGGATAGTAGCACAATTCGACTAAGATGTGTGGGGTACTTAAAGACAGATAGCACGAGACATAATTTTGGAAATGTAGGTTTTGAAATAAGCCAGAGAAAACTCTGAATGCCAGCCTGAAAGGTTTGGATTTTCTTTGCTATCTCTCCAGCAAATAAAATAAACTTTGAAATTTTATTTACTTAAAAATTCTGACTGAAGATTTCCCAATTATTCTATCCGAATTTCCTATCTGCAAGGAAAAAATGTTTTCAATATCTACATATTTAATGTCCTACAGTATCAATTGGGTGGTTTTTAAAATAAATTGAAATCATTTTCATTGAGTACATTGTATGTTAGACAGTGACACCTAATGGCAATATGTTATTTTACAGCCAAATCTATGATTAGGGAAGAATACAGACAAAAGCAATGAATGGTGTCAGGAGAGTCCTCCCAGCTGGGAGACTGCCCATGATTACAGCACAAAGTGTGATGGACTTAGCTAAGGGTGGTAAAAAGAGATGGCAGGTTCTGGGAAGGACCCAAAATTTCCTGAGAATTACTAAGTTCCAACACAGCACCAGTATTGATCAGTGTTTAGAACTCTCCAAAGTGAACCTGAAGTAAAGTTTTACATACTTTAGGCTTATCATCTGGCAGATTCACGGATAGTAGGATAGCATGAGAGGAGAAATACACATGTAGTATTTCGTTCTTCCAGGTCCCTGGGTATAAATGCATGCACACCGACAAAACAAGCCCCAAATATCCAGATGTTTGCCTGACACCACAAGTAAATAATGAAAATTTATAAGAACCATCTTACATTCTATTCTTGGTGTCTTCTTGAAAAAGAAGTAACATAGCAAAGTGTCATAATTGCCTTCAG
The DNA here is from genome assembly GCF_027409185.1 of Cynocephalus volans. Taxonomy (NCBI): domain Eukaryota; kingdom Metazoa; phylum Chordata; class Mammalia; order Dermoptera; family Cynocephalidae; genus Cynocephalus; species Cynocephalus volans. The sequence goes on along the minus strand of NC_084462.1, from coordinate 122,258,236 downwards.
TCCCCTGATGTTACTGTTCTGCCACTGCCAGTTCAAAGGCCACATCAGCCTCCACTATAGGTGATTGAGGCTTTGAGCTGGAAGACCTTTCCTTTTCATTATATCTTGAGAATAAAGTGGGAGATAATCCGGGCTAGGGTAACGCTTCCAAGCACATGTGTGGGACAAAGTTACCCTATTAGAAAGGAAGAGAGTACTTCTTACACTCACATAATACCTATGATAACATTCAAAGCATACAGTTTCTTGCCCACAGCCTAATACTGGCAAACTCAGAAAATGTTCAGTTGTTTCAGTAATAGGGAAATTAGTTCTCACTCTCTGCCTGTGTTTAGCATGAAGACCTGTCATCACTAACTGACTGGGACTCCAGACTGTAAGTCAGTGTATCCTGGACTTGAGGAGAAAAAACAAAAGTTCATGCAAAACATCTCAGTCATTTTAGGTTCTAAGTTTGTCAACAGCACAGCCTTCCACTCACATCTTCAAGCACTGCAAAAAAAAAAAAAAAAATAGAAAAGAAAGAAAGAAAGAAAAGAAAAACAAAATAATCCAGTTTGCTTATATGATTCTAATTTGGCATACCTCGTTTCAGGTTTTAGCTCAGGCTTATAATTTTAGTTTTTATGTATAGATCAGACCACACGACTTTGAATTATATTTCTATTATGATTCAAGTTTGTGGATATAACTCACTTTCTTAAGTGACATTAATTTAACACCATGTATTGAATATTTATGTGCCTATCACAGAACTAGGTACAAGGAAAAGGCTGACAGAAAATAAGCATACTGCTTCTAACATCAAGTGTGTGTTTTTCCTCTACATTTGCATCCTAAAAAAATACTCTATGCACATCAGGTTTACTCAAATCTCGTAGCTTGACTTATTCCAGATTTATATTATATAGTGACTAAAATATTCATCCAAATTTTTCACTTCTTATTCTAGTCTATATTGTAATCTCCCAAGGACATTTGGAAGCTGGGGAAGCATCAGAAGAAGGAAGGGATGTTCAAATGTACAGGCACCATCCGTAGATGTGTGGACTGAACATTGACGGGCAATGCAAATCGAATTACTGTTGGATCTGGAGGGATTCAATCTGGGCCCCAACTGCCTTTTTCCGCCCCCACAGGGAGGGATCTAGTGCAGTAGAAAAGTCAGATAGGTGCTTCCCAAGGCAGCCCTGCCCTGCTAATGGGCTTGCCAGGACATGTGTTTTAGTAAAGAGAACAGCAGCCTGGATTAGTGCTCCCGGGAAGTTGTCTACCAGCCCGCTGCTACCACAGGTTCCTTCCAGTTGGTCAGGACCTGCCTCCTGGATGAGAAAGACAACTCCCAGAGGGACTGATTCACCTTCCATCTCTCCTGCTTCCTCACTTCTAGCAGGATAATGTCCCCAGTGAAAATCACAAAAAGATAGTGATGTCTTTTTGTCCACCTCTTTGTTAATTTCCTTCATCATGAACCCCAAGTCCAGTTTACATTTTCCTCTAACATCACAGCTGGACAACATCCCTCATAAAATTTGATAATAAACAGCTGCATGAAGTCCATACTACATGACTCACGCATCTACAAGAACTTTCCAACCTTTCTTGGCCACATGGAAGTGTGTGAATTTCCTATAAACAACATCTGGTGCAATGTTTTTTAACTTAATCTTAAGTTTTCTGTCTTTTGAGTAATGAATTAGCCCTTTCACATCTTACATGAACAGAGAGATACACATACCTTGCCCCTTTCATCTGATCTTAGGTCTACTATTTCTTATTCTTTATTGTTGTTACCTCTTCTGTTTCCTTATGTTTGCTGACTTGGTCACATTTTACCATTCCCTTGCCTTCACTACCCCTCTGCGTCCACCTCCATTAATTAGGAAGTTCAGCTATGTTTGTTAATTTTGCTGACAATTGAATCTGTATTACTCTGTCAAAATCTCTAAGTTATATAATTATGCCCTACCACCTGAATATTTTGCTTCATCACTCGCCTCCCTGCCATGTCCTCCTCTGAACCCAAGGTTTTGCTTAAGTAGGAATTGCCCTGAGAACATTCTTTCACAATGGTTCAAGCTCAGCAAATCTCCATCTTAAAGTGGCAGCCCCCACTCCCGATTTTGAGGACGCAGGCCAGCCTCCCTCAGCCTGTCTCATGTGGGCTGCTCCCAGGAAAGAAGGGGAACAAGATGACATAGGACAGTGCTGTTCAAACCACCTGCAAATCAATGATCTTATTTTTTTAACTTCCAATCTTTTGCAGACAATCTTTTGTAAGATATAATATAAATGAATTACTAGAAAAATGAAATAAAAAAGCAAGGATACAAAATATAAGCCCAAATCTTTCGTTATTAGATTCAATAGACATAAAAGTAAATTTCAATACATAAATCTGAACAAACATAACATAGGAAAAAATGAAGGAATCATAAAACTGTACATATCATTCTTTGAAAATGTGTACAGGAGATTAGTAAAATTGAGAATCCTTATTAGGCTTGCCGCTTTTACCAATTCTGTGATTAAAATAAAAAGTTATGAATGAAATAGTGGTTTCTATGTCGTGCTCTATAGATACTTTGAACAAACACCATACATATCAAGATTTAAAGTTTTTAATGTTACAAAGGAACTTTTTTTGCTTATTAACTCATGGAAATCCCGTTGAATTGGCAACAACGATACTCTAAATATCCATTTAGATAATAAATATCTATAGTTTCTATGTTTTCTTTTAATAATATCAATAGTGGAGAAACAAGTCTTATTAGAGGTATGTTGACAGGAATGGAAAAAGAGATTTTAAAGGCATTTCAGCAAATTCAGAATATTCATTCTCAACCTTTATAGAAAATGAAGCAAATGATACACATTTTCAAAATTCAGTTTTTATACCTATTCATCTTTTATCCATATCCAATAAAGGGACCCTTATCCATCTATCCTTGTCAGTAGCAAATCACAATAATTTATACTATAAAGTTACAGTTAAATTAATGTTATTGTAATGAAGGTAGTGGATTTCCAATTTTATACACTTTTGTATTTGAATTTACCAACTAACTTTAAAATATCACCCAGCAAAACTTGGTTCGGCTGGGCATGACTAGTTCATCTCTTTTACATATGGAATCTACCACGAGTTTCTGACCCCTGAATTGGTCCAGATCCTCTTCACTGAGACAGATCCCCTGATCCCATGTTTGGATATCACAGCAATGTCAAGTTTCTGTAAGTTTCGAAATGCCTGTTCTCAATTTCTGTACACATAGTTCACAGACCAGCACTGGTCCACAGATCAGACTTGGACAGGCAACGTCCTGGAAGGCATTGCTGGAGGCTGGAGGGAAACTCTGGTTTTCCTCCTTTGAGGATTTGAATGAGGCTGAAAGGATTGTTGCCATCTGGGAAGCTTTGGAGTAGGATAGATACCAGGGGCTCTTTCTCATGTTTCTCCAGATGGAATATTCTCTCCTGTGGACCCATCTGTCCATGGCACCTTCCAGGTACATATTCTAGAGCAGCACCATCCAACAGGACATTCTGTGGTGATGGACATCTGTGCAATCCAATTCAGTAGCCACTAGCCCCAAATGGCTGTTGAGCACTTGAAATGTGGCTAGTGAAACTGAGGAACTGGAATTCTCTTTTTATTTTATTTAAATTAATTTATTTTGGCCACGTATGACCAGGGACTACCATATTAGACAGTGTAGCCTAGAAGCTTTTGCAGGGCTGGGATACAAGAAGACAGGGGTCCCCACTTGAGAAGCAGGGCCTAGGAGGCTAGGCTCTGCTTTGCCAGCAGCTCCAGAGCACAAGAGGTTCCAGGTTGCAGAGAGAAGAAGGGAACTGCCATCTCAGTGGGCTCTGGGTCAGGTCTCCAGGTATCTTTCCCTTTGCAGACTCCTGGCATCAAGAGCTCGGAAATGGCTCATCTGCAGGACACTGAAGGTTCCCACAGCACCAGCAAGCCCTCTCAGGCTTTGGAGAACTTTTTTACCTGACATCCTGCTCAGACCGTGGGGAGTCAGCCCCCTTCCTCATGCAAACTTGGATTCCTGGGCAGGCTCCTGGCTTTAGACTACGGCTGTCAAACTTCAGGGGACAGTAGGGTCAGTGGCTCGTCAGGAACCACACCTGGCAAGTGGACAGGGCAGCTCTCTTTTAAGATCTACAGGCTTCTACTAGCTGGGCCCTGAAGAAGCCACAAAAATCTGTCACTTCATCGTAGGCTTTGAGAGGATAAGAGCCCTCTTCATTTCTATCCGTCACTCAGTCTTCTCTAGCACCACAGGAGACTGGCTGCCTCAGACACTCTTCCAAGTTTCCTCCAGTAGGTTTCCTTTAGTTGTTATAATGTTGTACCAGAAATGGAAGCTATCAAGGCTGCCATATTCCAAAAATTACTTCCAGCAAATTCTCTGAGAAATGTTGCGTTGCTGCTCTACCTACCTTCCAACCGAATGGCTGGGGAGTAGCGAAGGCCAGACCGTTCCCACCTGGTTTGGGTGCCTGTTCACCCACGAGGGATGGAACTTGTCTGACACTTGGCTCGTCTCACAGTTACTCCAGCCAGTCTTCCCGCCTCTAACCACAGGACTACAAAGGACCATGCTCTGCCCTGTGGTAGCTCCGTCCCTCAGTCTATCTTTTTGGAATATGCTCTTATTATTGACATTTCAGAACTAGAAGACTTAAAGATCATCTGGTCTAAGGCCCTAATCTTGTAGATGAGTAAAAAGAATCACAGGAAGGAAAAACAGAAAGCATGCATGCTACTGACGACCAAAATTAAGGTTGTCAAGGCAGAAGTTATTTATGAAAGTTTATTGAAAGCCGTACATGAGGATCAACCTGGGAAACACAACTCAACAAAGTTGGGAAGTGGTCTGAAGCCTATTACAAGCTGGAAAGATTTTACGGGAAAGTTGGAAATGGGAGATGGACTCCTCATGCAAAGGTTGTCCCATTTTTATTGGTGGGTAAAATACAGAAGTTACAACTATTGGCTACAGATTACAGCACACAAGCAAACGTATCTACATGTGGAACAAGTGTCTGTGTGTAAAACAAGCAGTAAACTTCACACTTCAGCTAATCTTGCAACAATTTGAAGAACTTACGCAAATTCTTTGTTTAGGAAAGGGACGTCCACGTTAAACCACAAGACCTTTCCACAAGGCTATTAAATTTTAGAGACAGCATGCTTGAATCTCATATTATTATTTATTACTATCACTCAGCCATGCCAGAAATCGCTAATTAAAGCAATCTTTTTACTGCACCTGGATGTGGTCTTAAAATCCTTCTCAACAGAATGCTCCAGGCAGCCTCTTCTTATTAAATTATAAATATAAATGGCATCACACATTAAGCCCAACGACCAATCCAGTGTTAAATGATGCAAAAGTACTTTGTGGCAAAACTGGGGCTTGAACCTAGATGTCCTGTTTCTCAGGCCACTGACCTCTCTACTACATCGCAATGTTGTGCTATGTTCAAATATCACACTTTACATTTTCTGCAAATATTTCATCTGTGCTTAAGTTTTCCACAACAACATCTAATTGTGTTTTTGTCTTTCAATTTTTTTTTCTTGAACAAGTAATGTGTTTACATGGTTCAAAATGGAAGCAATATAAAGGTATATTCTGAGAAGTCATGGATCCCCCATCCCCACCCACTCCCTTCCTCCACTTTTATTAGTTTAGTATTTATCCTTCCAGGGTTTCTTTGGGAAAAATACAAACAAGTCAAATACATATTTTCATTTTCTGCCAAGGCCATACACAAAAGGCAGCCTATTATATACAGTTTTAGCATGTTGCTTTTTTAAAAATTTAACAATATATCCTGGAATTCAATCTTCCTCATTTTTTAGCAGGTGCGTAATCATGTTACCTTTGACATTTAGGTCATTCAAATAGGATCCAATCAGCAAGACATGCCTTCTTATGCCCTGTTTTTGTCCCCTCCAAGATCCGATGCCACTATCTGGGCAGTTAACAGGTAAGTGGCCCTTTTTTCATAAGTTTAATCATCCATGATCTTCCTCAAAATGTAGGTAAAGTTTTGTTATTATCCAGCACATGACACAGTCAACACTTTTATTAAAAAATAAATTCTTTTAAAACCACTACATAAAATGTTTCTTTTTAGGAAACTCTTTTTTTTTTTTTTTTTTTTTTTTTGTCTTTTTCGTGACCGGCACTCAGCCTATGAGTGCACCGGCCATTCCTATATAGGATCTGAACCTGCAGCGGAGCGTCGCTACGCTCCCAGCGCTGCACTCTCCCGAGTGCGCCCCGGGCTCAGCCCAAGGAAACTCTTTTTAAAAAAATAAAATAAGGGCCGAGCCCATGGCGCACTTGGTAGAGTGCTGCGCTGGGAGCGCGGCGACGCTCCGCCGCGGGTTCGGATCCTATATAGGACTGACCGGTGCACTCACTGGCTGAGTGCCGGTCACGAAAAAACGACAAAAAAAAATAAATAAATAAATAAAAATAATAATAAAATAAAATAAAGAAGGCATACATAAAGTATCATAATTGCATTGATAAGTTTGGTATTCGGGAGTTACCTGGAGGCTAGAGGCTTCAGAATTAATTTCAAGGACCAAGCCATGGTTATCAGCAGACACAAGTCTGCTCCTACAATTGCTGCCAGTTTCACTGCTACAAAGCCAGAGGCCTCTTGTGCTCTTAGAGCCTTGATAGAGCCCCTCTGCGGCTGCCCCAGAATTGACCACTGGACTGGGCGCTGATTAAATGGGCCGTGAGTGTTGGCCCATACTCACCTGTCAATGCCCTTAAGTGAGCTTGCCTGGCCTGTCAGAGAAAAGTGAGGAGTCTTTGATCTGTGCAGCATCCTCATACGTTCTGGTCTTCATTACTTTCTATAAAAGTACAAATCACTTTGTGTTTTTCATTCCATTCAATTCCCCTAATAATAGAGTGATGTGTTAAAAAAATAAACTTAGACATATTAAAATTTTAACCAGTTTTTTGAGCAGACAGCAATTCATGAATCGGGCAGCACCAAACTGCAAGCAGTCCACTGAGAGGGCAGAGGGGAGAACTTTTATCAGGTGTTTACAGAAGCAAGACAAAGAAAATATTTGATTGATTAAACTGGAACATCTCTAGTTGGACGTTAGTTGGTAATTTCTGATTGGTTAAGCTTAAGTTTTATTTTACTGTTTATATTGAGTTCGTTTTGGGTTTGTTATAAAGGAACCCAGGGCTCTGGGCCATCTCAGCCTAACGGCTTCCCAGTTAATTATTTTAAAATTTGTTATTTTAATTATTTTAAAAGATGCCCCTCCCTAAGAAAGTCAGCATCCCTATGGGAAAATAAATACTGGGGATGTTATATAAAGAGACAGATTTAAGAATACACATCCTCATTTCCTTCATAATACTTCTCTGGGTGACCAATTTCATTAAACGAAAGCTAAGAAAACCAATTGAGGCACAGAATGGATGGAGATAAAGAATAGCAGGTCCTTGTAGCTTCATTATTGATGCCAGAGAAGTGGTAAAACCACATGGAGATTATTTTTGCCTCTTTCCTACCACTGCTCCCTGCAGAGAGACAATCTGGGATGACAGGGCGGGAACCTGTACATCATAGACATGAACATTAGTCTTAACAACACAAATTAGTAATTTATTTCTTCCTTATGTAGCTGAGCACGTAATGATCCAACTCTTGGCAACTGAGCTGAGTAATAGTTTAATGCTGGATGACCCATCTTGACTTTCAGAGTTGCTATTGTTTTTGCATTACCCTCAAATGTTATCATTAGATTGTGAGCAAAACCAATTTTCTTAATCATCCCCCATTCTCCCCAACCCTTCTTCTCTGAATAGTATCATGAACCTGCTGCACAAATAAGGCAACTGAGATTTAGTCAAATTAGTAACACCTCAAAGATCATTTATGGTTGCAGCAATAAGCCTCCAATTTCATCTAATTAGAGAGCAAGATTATTTCCCTAAATCCTCACTAATATTTTGAGTTGACAAACAATGAAGCAATCCCAGTGAAGAGAATAAATGAGTTTCATAAAGCCACAGCTTTTTTTTTGCTCTTCTTCAATAACCTAACCACTATGCCTCATGTGCAAGTGTAAGTGTCAAGAGCAGAATATATAAGCATCTGTCACCACAGTCATTAGCCAAGATGCCTCCAAAGAAACTCTCCTGAATCTTTCAAATCATTTTAACCAGGGAGCCACCATCCACTGGGAACATTGCTACTGTTTTTATGCTTAAATTCTTAAACACTCAGGGACAGAGACAGATATTACTTGGTCCCTTTATCATGAGACTACTTAAGTATTTACTAAAATTAATGTTTTCCAATAAATTACAGTTTATTCCTCAAAGATGTTATTTCTCAAAGATGCTATGAAACATTTTAAAAGAATGGCCAATATGATTTCATAGGAAATGGCAGTCTGCTAAGTCTGCTCTAGCTTGGTACATGACAACTTTCTTCATCTTCATCTAAGTTAAAACCTGTAGATATGTCTGTTTTGAATACACACCATGATCTTAAAATAAATGTAAAAAATGTCCAACTTCTGTGGACACGAAATTGGTGAGTGTGTCACACAGGAAACAAGATGAAAAATATTACAGGAAATGCACCAAACAGGGGGCAGAGAATGGAAACAAGACTGAATGAAAAAAAGGGAGGGAAAGTCAGCAGAAAGAAGACAGAAAAGAAGAGAAAGATTAGAGGGTAAAAAAAAGCCTGCTGAGTTTGGCTTGACAAGTGGTGCGTGAGAACCCACCTACTCATGAGGGGATTTGGTAGGTCAGGACTGGGGTGATGACTAGGTGTCCTGTGAGTGTACCTGGCTTTGCCCCAAAGCTCTTAATGCGTGGTGACCCTGGCAGTGTCACCTGCCCTGGGATGATTCATTCTATGCTTTGGCTTACTTGGAAACATTATTCTGGAAGGAAAAGAGGGATGCTGTATTAGGGAAGCAGTAAGAAAAGGGGTGTCCAGTGGAATATTGGGACTTTCTTGGTTTCCTCTCCTTCAACAGACATTCAGGCCGGATCCCTTAATGTTTGTCTTCAACAAAATTAAATGTGCCACTCACTCCTGTCACATGCAATGAAAGGAGTACAATGGGCAGAGTTTGAAAGTTGCTTACTGGAAATTTTTAAGTGTCTAGCAATTTATTTTAAAGTTGATTACTCGCTTTGAGATGTGCAAACTTGCATTTCCTAGAAATCTGGAAAAACAACTAAACCCCTTGACTTGCTGAAGACCAATGGTACCGCTTATTAAGGCAAATGTCAGCAAAGCAAAGAGGACTGCCTTTTGTTTTCCTCTCTCCGTAAGTGCAAACAGCACCCAGGGGAGCCTGGATTCCTGCTTATTTTTCACCTAACAAAGGTGACAGCCAGTAAGTATTGGAGTCTGACTTCATCGTGGCCCACACTGGTGTCCTGACCTCTACACCACACATTGGTCAGTCATCCGTACTCAGATTACAGAATGTATATTTTTCAACTTTTACAAATATTTGAGAAGTGCTGAGATGCTAAAAAGCAAGTCAAGAGGTCCCAGCTTCTGCTGGTCGGCTGCCTGCTATGTGTGCAGTCATAGGAGCCCCTAATTCAGAGGAACTGAGGACCCTTTTCATAGTTGACAGTTATTATGTGGTTAACTACGTGCCAAGCAGTGTCCTGAGCCCCGTGTATGGATCAACCCTCTTATGGCTCACAACTTCTCTGAGAAACAGTTTTCTCTGTTTTACAGATGAGGCAGCAGGCACAGAGTGGCTAAGTGGCCCAGGGCCTCACACAGGTGGGTGGGGGTGCCTGAGTGTGAGCGAGGGCTCCCAGCTGTGCTGTCCTGTAGACACCAAGCCACCATTTGCCTGGCTTCTCTCTCTCCTTTTTTAAACCTACTGATATTTTTCTTTAAGATCATAGCCACCAATTGCTTAGTTTAAAAACAAAATGTTCTAATATATTTTATCACTGTCATCTTCTATTTCCATAATTTTTTCCAAATGTTATTGTGCCTTTCCAGTATTTTATTTTGCCTTCTTTTTTAAAAACAATTATCCAGGTAGTACATTATATTATCCCCTCCTTCCTACCAGCACATGTGCAATCAGACTTAGCCCCAGAGACACCAGAGTTAGGAGTTTGTCTGGGGGTGGTGGGGATGGTGAGCATGCGCACGTGACACAACTGTCTACGTATTTATCATATTGCATCAGCATATTAGGTGGATTTATTTACTTAAATACACACACACACAACTCTTTAACATAAAGGGATCATACCCAAGACATATTTCTGCAACTTGCTGTTTTCAATTAACGATAAGTCTTGAAGCTCTTTCAATTCCTATACATATAGATGTAAATCTTCCTTCTAACAGATGCAAATAGTCAAGTGCCACCTTATCTGAGGCCATCCCTGACCATCCCATATAAAATAACACCCAAGCCACCTCTGTCATTTTTGTCCCTTTGCCTTATTTTATTCTCAGCTTTTATTGACCCAGGATATATTTGCTTATGGTCTATCTCTTTCCACTAAAACGTAAGCTTTATGAGAAGAAGAATTTGGTTTTTTACTGTTATATTCCTGGCCCGTAAAGCAGTGCTAATACCCCGGAGAGAGCTGAGACATATTTTTTGTGAGACAATCCTTCAAAAAGACAATTAATTTATGTCACCACAATACTGTATGTGTGCCTGATGACACACATCCTTGCTGACATTAGATATTACAAGTCTTTTAAATTTTTCATTAATCCAATAGTTCATTCTCATATACATTCCCTGAGAACCTCTTGAGTAAATTTCCTGTTCAGATCCTTTGGCCTTTTGGCAATTGGGTTTGTTTTCTTTTCACCTCTATGTAGGAGTTCTTCATAACCTGTAGGCATTGATCCTTTGCATCATATGTGCCAAAAGTATTCTGTTCCATTCTGTCACTTGTCTGTCACTGGTTAGGCATGGAAGCTTAGGCTGACCCTTAGTGAGACTTACCCATTGGTGAAGACCAGAAGTTCTATGAATTTAACATCACCATGAACTGTCTCGTTCCAGTCTCATTCCAGATGCGCCAGGCCTTCCAAAACGATACAGTCTGCAGCTACCAGTCACTGAACCCTACTCTGAATAAGGAAGATTCCCAGGAGATTCCCAGGATTGTGCTTCCTCAAAGGCCTTGCACACAGTATGGCATTAGCTGCTATCCAGTTCTCACCAAAAGTCAAAATAAGACATTTAAAGAATAACGTTGGAGGATATGCTACCCATCCAGAATTTTATACAGCACTAATTTTCTCTGAAAGCTGTGTTCTTGGCCTCTCCCCTCTTGGAGGACTAGCCAATCTCCACTTATTCATCTTGCTAGTTAACAGATGTTCCCTATGAAAATGCACTGAAGAAAGCCCATGGCTAGCTGAATGCTAGCAGCTAACAAATACAGGCATTTCTGCATCCCCAGTTATCCGCTGGCCAAGATTCAATTGTGGTTTTGCTCAAATCTATTTATGCTACTTAATTTTGTCATTATAATGTTACAATTCGGTTAAATATTACAAAAGTAATCAAAACTCATGTAAAAAGAGATTAGTTGTTTTTGTGAAAATTCGATTGATTGCTATGGATACACGCAGTAAATTAGGTATTAAAATTTGCTGTCATACGAAATGTATATTAAACAACTGTAGAAAACCAGAAAAGTTTTTTAAATGTAGAAATTTAGAAGCATACTTCAGAGTACATTGTAATAAAAAAGCCCTGGCTCTACATCAAAAGATTGCTAAATGCTGCACTATTAGTTACAATAAGATAAATATCATCTCCATCATTTTTGTGATTCCCTGCTTTAATAGACTTTCCTAGTAACTGACCCTTGCTACTCAAAGTCTACTCTGCAGACCAACAGCAGCATCAGTGGGACTGTCTTAGTCCATTCTGTGCTACTGAAATAGAATACCTGAGACTGGGTAATTTATAAAGTACAGAAATTTACTGGCTCACAATTTCGGAGGCTGGCAAGTCTAACATCAAGGTCCAGGCAGGTTTGGTGTCTGATGAGGCCATTCTCTTCCAAGACAGCCTCTTGTACTCTGCATTCTCCAGAGGAGAAGAAGGCATTCAAACCATCATGGTGATCTTGTTAGAAATGCAGGATATGAGGCCCACCCCACACCTATTGATTCAGGATCTGCATTTAAATGAGATCTCAGGTGATTGTATGCAAATTACACTTAGAAAGCACCAATGCACAGAGTATTTTCTCTGATTTCATAAAAGGGCATTAAAATAAATCTGTGTGGTTACAAAATTTTCTGCACATTATTCAGTCCATGTTAGAGATTTCTTTTAAATTTGATGTTAGGAAAAACTTTTGTTTCTTCCATAGCACTGTTTTTCCTCATGGATGGTATAACTTATAATATCAGTCTTACCTTCCTGTGCTCTTTGGCCACAAGGAAGCTCATAAACAGAGTTTTTCCACAGCTGTGTCATCTGTTCTTTTCTTCCTATGTTAATCTGTATTTGCCCTAGTCTGGTAGTTTTACTTATATTTTATTATTTTATTGCATACATTTCTTGAAATAAATTTACTTTTTGTTTCTCCTAAAATCGTTTGTGGAGAAAAGTAGGGAGAGAAATAGACAGACATTCCTCAGCCTAGCGTTGAAGAATTATATTCTATCTAATTTCCTTCTAACTTCCTGACCTCAGCCCCCACTCCTCCCAAACTCTTGCCCAACTATCAGCCCCTTACCATTATCCAAACATCCTCTTTCTTTTTTTGTAGACCCTCCTTTTTTATTATTTTTTTTTATTTTAACTTCTCAATATACATTGGAGTTGATTTTTGTGTCCCTTTACCCGTTCCTTCCTCCCTTCTCCTCCCCGCCCCACTACATCATATCTGTTCACTTGTCTTAACAAGTTCAAGGAATTGTGAATGTTGTGTCTTCTTACCCCAACACCCTTTATTTGTTCGTATATTTATTTACTGATTTATTTTTAGCTCCCACAAACAAGTGAGAACATGTGTGTATACCCTCCTTTGATCCCTCAAAGTTCAGTCTGAATTATACCACCTTTTTGGAAGTTTTCCCTGGTCATCCTGAAGCAAAGATTTTTTTCCCTCTAAACTCCCAAAAGCACTCTATTGCTACCCCCTAAATGCAAATTCATATTTAACTTCATATTGTGTCCATTTGTAGATGTTTTTTGCAAGTGTACTTTGAGGGGAGGGAGCATGCATTATTTGGTATCCTGCAATGCCTACTGCCCAGATGCTGCTATATTAATGAATGAAAAAGGAATGAATGAATGTAATAGAATGAATTAAGTCCATATGATGAAAATTTTATGGTTTAAATTTTAAAAAATAGATTTGACCCAGACAACAATCTGGTAAGTAAAATAACTCTTTTTTTTTTTTTTTCTTTCTCTGCTTGACCCTTCATTCAAAGGAACTCAGAACCCAGGATTTAAAAAAAAAAAAAAAATACAGGGTTTGATTGAGCATCTGAACAGTTTACTCAAAATACATTAAGAGAACAAGAACATATGATATTATCTGTAAGTAAAGCCAAGAAGGTGTTGGGATGCAGGGTAGGGTGGGTGAGATGTCTATGTATACAAGATATTTTCATTTCACCAGAACCACACTGCTCACCACAGGGTTTCTGGCACTATTTCTAAAGATTCATGGGCCTTTAGCCAAGTCTTTTAGTGCTGAAAGCTTCCCACAGACTGTCTCATAAGGACTGCACAGGAACAAGGTAACACTGACTTTGGTGGCTGAGAGACAGTACAACACAGCAGCAGACAGACAGCCTGGTACACAGCCAGCCCAGAAAGTGGGGCATCTGTGTGCGAGCCAAAACATCCCTCTGACCTTGAGCTGAGGGGATGAACCTCTGGCAGGTACCATTAAAAGGCTCAGACACCCTAAGCAGAGAGCGAACTTCACGTACGGGTGCAGGGAGAGCAGCCTGTGCCATGTTCACCAGCCTGGGGCATAGCCCTACTTAACAAAGTCACCTTTGTTAATTAGGGGACACATAAGACAATCAAATTCATCAGTTTTCTCACATTCTATTGAGGTATGTCTGTTGGACAGAAATAAAATGCAACCTACAAATGTAATTTTAAATTTTCTGGTAGATACATTGAAAAACTAAAAAAAAAAAAAAAACTAGTAAAAGTAATTTTAATTCAATACACCTAAACTATTATCATTTCAACAGTTAGTTGATATTTTTAAACTTATTAATAAAATATATTACATTCAATTTTACTTCCTAAGTCTTTCAAATCCACAGCTCAATTTGAACTAGCCACATTTCAAGTGCTCAATAGCCACATGTCCTGGTGGCTATGATACTGGACAGGGCAGACTTTAAATCCTGAAAATATAAAGGTGGTAAATTATCTATAAATAATGAGAAAGGTCCTGGCCTTGTAGATAAAGGCATCCAGCTTATATTTCAACTCCTTGACTTATTAGCTGTTGGCATTAGAGAGTCCATTTAACCTTTCTGAGCCTCACCCCACTAGGAAAATGTTGACAAATACAATCTCTACCTTCCAAGTTTGTTGGGATAAATGTATGCAGAGTGACAGCACACTGCCAAGCCCCCAGAGGACACTCAACAAGTGACAATGTGCCAGTAACACATCCAGATAGAAGGATTCCAGCACTAGCCGTGGTGAGAGTGAGGAAAATCTCTGAAGGAAATTAGACCCTTGCATTTTTCCTGCATAAAATCACAGTAGTAGAGGAGAATGAGGGTAGTTTCATTCTAAGTTTTTTCTAACTCTACAGTATGTTCTCCTAATAGATTGTAGTCCTTTTATGAAAATATACAGACTGGAGGAATCTGTATATTGTTTTGTTATCATCTTCAAATAAGGAGTCAAAACATTTTGAATGGACTTCCAGTTTTCATTCTGGCATGTAAGGAGCTTAGAAGTAACACATTAAACAGATCATACACCACGGTCAAGTGGGATTCATCCAAGGGATGCAAGAATGTTTCAACATATGAAAATCAATAAACATGATACATCACATCAACAGAATGAAGGAAAAGATCATATGATCATGCCATAGATGCAGAAAAAGCATTTGATAAAATCCAACACACCCCCTTCATGATAAAAACACTCAAGAAATTAAGTATAGAAGCAATGTAGCCCAACACAATAAAAGCCATATACTGCAAACCCACAGCTTATATCATACCGAATGGACAAAAGTTGGAGGCTGTTCTTCTAAGATCTGGAACAAGACACAAGGATGCCCACTTTCCCCATTCCTATTAAGCACAGTACTAGATATTCTAGCCTGTGCAATAAGGCAAGAGAAAGCAATAAAGTGCATCCAATTGGAAAGGAGGAATTCGCACTGTCCCTATTTGCAGATGACATGATCTTATACATAGAAAACGCTAAATACACCACCAAAAGAATTATTGGAATAATAAATGAATAATAAGTGAATTCAGTAAAGTGGCAGGATATAAAATCAACACAAAAGTCCATAGCCTTCCTATACACCAATAATGAAATAGCTGAAGAAGAAATCAGGAAAGTAATCCCATTCACAATAGCCACCAAAAAAAAAAAAAAGAAGAAGAAGAGGAAGAAGAAAGAAAGAAAGAAATACCTAGGAGTAAATTTAATGAAGGAGGTGAAAGATCTCTATAAACAAAACTATAAAACACTGGTGAATAAAATTGAAGAGGACACAAATAAATGGAAAGACATCCCATGTTCATGGGTTGGAAGAAGTAATATTATCAAAATGTCCTTATTATCCAAAGAAATCTGCACGTTCAACACAATCCCTATCAAAATACCAATGACATTCTTCACAGAAATAGAAAAACATGATCTTAAAATTTGTGTGGAACCCATATAGCAAAAGCAACCTTGAACAAAAAGAACAAAGTTGGAGGCATCACCCTTGCTGACTTCAAAATTTACTATAAATCTATAGTAACCAAAAAAGCATGGTACTGGCATAAAAACAGACAAAATGACCAATGGAATAGAATAAAGGGCTCTGAAATAAACCCACACACTTACATCCAACTGATTTTCAAGAAAAGTGCCAAAAATATACAATGAAGAAAGGACAACTTCTTTAACAAATGATGCTGGGAAAACTGAAATGTCCACATGCAGACGATTGAAACTAGACCCCTATCTCTTGCCATACACAAGAATCAACCTAAATATAAAACCAAAAACTGTGAAACTACTAGAAGAAAACATAGGGGAAATACTACACGAAATGGGATTGAGCAGTGCTCTTTTGAGCTAGACTATGAAGGCACAGGCAGCTTAAGCAAAAAATGTATAAATGAGACTGTATCAAACTGAAAAGCTTCTGCACAGCAAGAGACACTATCAACTAAGTGAAGAGACAACCTTATAGAATGGGAGAAAGTGTTTGCTAACTACACATCAGACAAGGGGCTAATATCCAGATGATGATGATGATGATGATGATGATGATGATGATAATAATAATAATGAACTTAAATGACTCAACAACAAAAAAACAAGTAACCCAATATCAAAATGGGCAAAGGACCTGTACAGACATTTCTCAGAAGAAGACATACAAATGGCCAACAGGCACATGAAAAAATGATCAACCTCACTAATCATCAGAGAAATGCAAATTAAAACCACAATGAGAGATCAGCTCATTCCAGTTAGAATGGCTATTATCAACAAGACAAAAAATAAGAAATGCTGGCAAGAATGTGGAGAAAAAGGAACTCTCCTACAGTGCTGATGGGTGTTTAAATTGGTACAGCCACTGTGAAAAACAGTACAAAGTTTCCTCAGAGAAATAAAAAGTAGATCTATCACTACCACCCAGCTACCCCACTACCAAAAGGAAATGAAATCAATACATCAAAAAGACACCCACACTCCCATGTTCACCACAGCACTATTCACAATAGCCAAGAGATGGTACCAACCTAAATGTCTA
The DNA here is from genome assembly GCF_027409185.1 of Cynocephalus volans. Classification (NCBI taxonomy): domain Eukaryota; kingdom Metazoa; phylum Chordata; class Mammalia; order Dermoptera; family Cynocephalidae; genus Cynocephalus; species Cynocephalus volans. Next base: position 122,241,197 of record NC_084462.1, on the reverse strand, counting down.
TCAAATGATGAATGGATTTTTAAAAACTGTAATATATAAACACAATGGAATATTACTCAGCTATTTAAAAAAATATCTTATCATTTGCAGCAACATGGATGGAACTGGAAACCATCGTGTTAAATGAAGTAAGTCAGGCACAAAAAGACAAATACCACATGATATCACTCCTATGAGGAGTCTTAAAAAGCCAGTGGTTCTCATAGAACCAGAGGCAGGTGGATGGAGGAAGGAAAAGTGGTGGACGAATGGGCACCAAATTGTGCTATCTACCATAAGTGAATCATTGTGCAGTGTATGCATGCATTGAAACAACATACTGTACCCTACAAATATGTACAAATAAATGTTCGAGTTAAAAAAATTAATTAAATTAAATATTAAAAAGAAATATGCCAGAGAATTTCACTCTTCTTAACAAGTTCTACCTTAGGAGAAACCATTTTACCCTGGAGGAAAAGAAATACCCAGCTTCAGCACTCTCTACTGTGTGGGAAAAGAAATACCCAGCTTCAGCACACTCTAGTCATCTTGTCCCACATAAGGCAGAGGGCATCCTAGGCAGGAGGTGGGCAGACTCTGAGGATCTCTGGGGAAGTTCACAGTCCAGAGGCACAGGTTCACTGAAAGACTGAGACCTAATTGTAGGATTATAGAAAGCTTCCCCTTTGCTCACACCCTACCATGACATTACTAAGGGCTTATTTACTACAATTCCTTCAACACACTACATCATGTCTGGCTTTCAGCAAAAAGTTACAAGCCATATTAAAAGGCAAAAAACTTAGTTTGGGGAGACTTTATAAGCATCAGAACTAGAGTCAGGTATGGTGGGAATGTTGGAATTATGAGACAAGGAATTTTTTAAAACTATGATTAATGTGCTAAGGGCTTTAATGGAAAAAGTAGACAACAGGCAAGAACAAGTGGATAATGTAAGTAGAGAGATGGAAATTTTAAGAAAGTATCAAAGAGAAATCCTAGAGATAAAAACCACTGTCAATGAAATGAAAAAATGCCTTTCATGAACTCATTAGTAGACTAGACACAGCTGAGGAAAGAATCGCTGAGCTTGAGAAGGTAAAAATAGAAACTTCCAAAACTAAAAAGCAAAGAGTAAAAAGACCGACAAAAAAAAAAAAAAAAAAAAAAAACAGAACACACTATCCAAGAATCCAAGAATTATGGGACAACTACAAAGGTGTAACTATGAATAATGAGAATACCAGAAGAAAACGACAGGAAGAAACAGAAAAAAAAAAAAATTTGAAACAACAGTGACCAAAATTTTCCCCAAATTAGTATAAGAATCCAAATCACAGATCCAAGAATCTCAGAAAATACCAAACAGAATAAATGTCCCCTAAAACTACAATTAGGCTTATTATATTTAAACTTCAGAAGAATTAAAGATAAATTAGAAATCTTGAAAGAAACTAGAGGGAAAAAAAATTTTAAACCTTACCTATATAGAAACTAAGATGAGAATCATATCTGACTTTTCCCCAGAAACCATCCTAGCAAGAAAGTGGAGTGAAATATTTAAAGGGTTGAGAGAGAAAATAAATAAATAAATAGCAAAACATCAACCTAGAATTTTGTACCCTGCAAAATTGAAAAGCGAAGGAGAAATAAAGTCTCCCTCAGAGAACCAAAAATTGAATGAATTTGTTGCCAATAGACCAGTCTAGCAACAAATGTTAAGAGAAGTTCTTCAGAGAAAGGAAAAATGATATAGGTCACAAACTGATATCTATATAAAGAAGGAAACAACAATGGATAATGAAGAAATGAAGACAAAATAAAAACTTTTATTTTACTTGCTCTTAATTGACCTAACAGGTAACAGTTTGTTTAAAATAATAATAACAACAATGTATTTGATCATATATGCTTATGCTTGTGTGTGAATATGTATGTGAATATAAGTATACATATATATATATGCACATATGTGCTATGCACACTTATGTATAAGTGAAAGGCAGTGATGATAAGAGTCAGGAGGGAGGAATTAGGAATATTTTGTTATTACAAAGTACTCACAATACCTGTGAAGTGCTATAGTGTTTTTTGAAAGTGAACATGGATTAGTTGTTAATGTACAATGGTACTTCAAAAAGTTTATTAGAAATGGAATTGAAAGATAACATGAATCTTTCCATGAACTTTTTGAAGACCCCCCATACACTGCAAACCCTAGGGCAAAAAATGAAGTAAAAAAAAAATTGATTGATATGCTAAGAAATGAGAGAAAATGGAATCATCTAAAATGTCCAATTAAAACAACATGAGGACAGTCCCCGGTGGATCAGCAAACAGGAGTATGATGAGTCGGGCCCTTCACCATCCACAGCAAATGCTTCTAGGTGGACCGTTATTTAGTTGCATTTCACTCTTTCTTGACAAAAACTAATTTGCACAGAAAACAAGATGAGATTGGCATGGCTTTGTTTTCACTTTTTTGTTTGTTTTGGCTTGATTCAGAATTTAAAAACTGTAATGGTGAAGGTGACAGCAGCTGGTTAGAGTGAGCATCCCCAAAATTCTACAATGTGACTGAGGACTTTGATTATGTATTGCTCTTTTTTTAATAGTCATTCCAAATATCATGAGATGCGTTGTTACAGGAAGTCCCTTGCCCTCCCAAAAGCCATGCCACTTCTCTCTAGGGAGAATGGCCCAGTCCTTGCCTGAGTCCACACAGGGGAGATGACAGCATCGCTTTTGTGTAAATTATGTAATGAAAAATTTTTAAATCTTTACCTTAATACTTTTTAATTTTGTTTTATTTTAAATGATCAGCTACTGTGCCCCCCTTTTTGTCCCCAAACGGGAGATGTATGAAGACTTTTGGTGTCCCTGGGAGTGGGTTGAGGTGTGGAGGCAGCCAGGGTTTACCTGTACACTGACTTGAGGACAGTTCAATAAAAGTGCACACCTTAAAAGTGAAAAAAAAGAAATGAGGTAGAAAAAGCATGGAAGACAAAAATAAGAACAAAGAACAAGGGCAAAGAAATAGAAAACAGTAACATATATGGTGGGTATCAATCAAAATTTATCAATAATCACCTTAAACATTAGTGGCTTAATGCATCGATTAAAAATTTTTGTCAAAGTGGATCAAAAAATAAGACCCAACTATATGTTAAAACCCACTTTAAATATAATGACACATGTGAGCATAGGTTAAAAGTAAAGGGATGGAGACAGATATACCATGATAATACTAACCAAAAGAAAGTGGTAGTATCTATATTAATTTCAGACAAAGCAGACTTCACAGCAAAGAAAGTTATGAGGGATAAAGAGGGGCATTATGTAATGATAAAGGGGTCGCTACTCCAAGAAGTCATAACAACCTTTAATGTCTATGCACCAAATAACAGAGCTACAAAGTAGATGAGGCAAAAACTGATAGCACTGCAAGGAGAAATAGATTAATTCACTGTGATAGCTGGAGACTGTAACAGCCCTCTTTTAGAAGTGGACAGGTCCAGCAAGCAGAAAATCAGTAAGGGCATAGCTGAACCCAACAGCATCATTAATATCTATAGACTACTTCATTCAAAACAGCAGAATACACATTCTTCTCAAGCTGACATGGAACATTCACCAAGGTAAACCACATTCTGGGCAATAAAACACACCTTAACAAAATTACAAGAATAGAAATCATAAATATCTGCTTTCAGACCACAATGGAATTAAACTAGAAATCTATAACAAAAAGATAGCTGGAAAATCCAAGATACTTTGAGATTAAACAACATACTTCTAAATTATACATGGGTCAAAAAAGAAATCTCAAGAGAAATTTAAAATATTTTGAACTCAATAAAATTGAAAATACAACTTAACAAAATTTGAGAGATGCAGCAAAAGCATTATGTAGAGGGAAATTTATAGCATTGAATGCTTATATTAGAAAAGAAAAAATATCTAAAATCAATAGTCTAAGCTTCTACCTTAGGAAACTAGAAAAAGAAGAACAAATTAAATCCAAAGTAAGCAGAGAAAAAGAAACAATAGTAATTATAGCAGAAATCAATGAAATCAAAAACAGGAAATCAATAGAGAAAACCAATTAAATCAAAAGCTGGTTCTTTGAAAAGATCAATAAACACAGTAAGCCTCTAGCCAAGCTAACTAAGAAAAAAGAGAAAGAACACACAAATTACTAACATCAGAAAATTAAAGAGGGGACATTATTACAAATCCCATGGACATTAAAAAGATAATAAAGGGATACTATGAACAACTCTATGTCCACAAATTTGATAACCTAGATGAAATGGGTCAATTCCTTGAAGGATGCAATCTGCCAAAACTCACACAAGAAGAAATAGACAATCTGAATAGGCCTGTATCTATTAAAGATATTGAATTGATAATTAATAACCTTTTAGCCTAGAAAGCATCAGGCCCACATGTGTTCACTGGTGAATTCTATCAAATATTTAAGGAGGGAATTATACTAATTTTCTATAATTTCTCCCAGAAGATAGAAGCAGAGGGGATACTTCCTAACTCATTCTATAAGGCTAGTATTGCCCTAATACCAAAACTAGACAAAGACATTACAAGAAAAGAAAACTACAGGCCAAAATCTCTCATAAACAAAGGCACAAAAATCTTCAACAAGATATTAGCAAATCAAATCCAACAATGTATTAAAAGAATTCTACACCACAACCGAGTGAAATTTATCCCAGATATGCAAGGCTGGTTCAACATTCAAAAATCATTTAATATATTCCATCACATCAAAAGTCTAAAAAAAAAAAATCACGTCACATTAATTGATACAGAAAGAGTGTTTGACAAAATCAAACACCAATTTATGATTAAAACCCTCAACAAACTAGTAATAAAGGGGAACTTCCTCAACTTGATAAAGAACATCTACAAAAAATCTACAGAAATCATCACACCTAATGGTGAGAAACTCAAAGCGTTCCCATCAAGATCAGGAACAAGCAAATATGTCTCCTCTCACCACTGCTTTTTAACATCATACTGAAAGTCCTGAATAATGCAATAAAACAAGGGAAGGAAATAAAAGGTATACATATTGGGAAGGAAGAAGTAAACTGTCTTTGTTTACAGATGATAGGATTGTCTATGCAGAAAATCTGAATGAGTTGACAAAAAACACCTAGAACCAATAAGTAACCAAAGCAAAATTGTAGGATACAAGGTTAATATACAAAAGTCAATCACTTTTCTCTATACCAGCAATAAACAAGTGGAATTTGAAATTAGAAACGCATTACCATTTACATTAGCACCCCCCAAAATAAAATACTTAGATATAAATCTAACAAAATATGTACATGATCTACGTGAAGAAAACTACAAAACTCTGATAAAAGATACCAAAGACAAATCAAATAAACAGAGAGATATTCCATGTTTGTGTGTAGGAAGACTCAATATTGTCAAGATGTCAGTTCTTCCAACTTGATCTATAGATTCAACACAATCCCAATCAAAATGTTAGCAAATTGGTTTGTGAATATTGATATACTGATTATGCAGTTTATATGGAAAGGCAAAATACTAAGAATAGATAACCCAATAGTGAAGGAGAAAAAAGTCAAGACTGACACTGCCCGAATTAACTTAAGACTTAATTATAATAGGCAAGTAGACCAATGAAATAGAATGGAAAGCCAAGAAATAGACCCAAATAAATAGCAGAAAAATAGACACACATACAACTGAGGAAAAGATCCATAAAGACAAGAAATTGACCTACATGAAGATCAGCTAGTCAACTTATCTTCAACAAAAGAGTAAAGGCAATAAAATGAAGCAACGGTAATTTCTTCAACAAATTGTGCTGGGAACAACTGGACATGCACATGCAAAAGAAAAAATAAATAAATATAGACATAGACTTACACCCTTCCCAAAAATCAACTCAAAATGGATCATAAACCTAAATATAAAATGCAAAACTATCAAGCTCTTAGAAGATAACATAGGAGAAAACCTAGATGATTTCGATATGAAGATACCTTTTTAGATACAACACCAAAAGCACAATCCATGAAAGAAATAATTGATAAGCTGTACTTTATTAAAATTGAAACCTCTGCTCTGCAAAAGACACTGTCAAGAGAAGACAAGCCACAGACTGAGAGAAAATATGTGCAAAAGACACATCTAATAAAGTACTGTTATCCAAAATATACAGAGAACTCCTAAAACTCAACAGTAAGTGAACAACCTGATTTTAAAATGAGCAAAAGACCTTAACAGACACTTTACCAGAGAATATAAATAGATGGTAAGTAAGCATACGAAAAAATGTTTAACATCATTTGTCATTAAGGAATTACAAATTAAAAGAAAAGTGAGGTACCACTATACACCTGTTAGAATGGTCAAAATCCAGAACATTGATAACACCAAATGCTGACAAGGGTGTAGAACGACAGGAACTCTCTTAATTGTTGGTGGAATGCAAAATGATACAACTACTTGAAAAGACAGTTCGGTGGGTTGTCTTACAAAACTAAACACACTCTAGCCATACAATCTAGCAATCATGCTCCTTGGTATCTATCAAAGTGAACTGAAAACTTATGCCCACACAAAATCCTGCATATGGATGTGTATAACAGAATTGCCAAAACTTAGAAGCAACCAAGATATTCTTCAGTAGGTGAATGAATAAATAGACTGTGTACATCCAAACACTGCAATATTATTAAAGAAATGAGCCATCAAGCCATGAAAAGACAAGAAGGGAACTCAAATGCATATTACTAAGTGAAAGGGGCCCATCTGAAGGGCTATATGTTTCCAACTATGTAACTCTGGAAAAGGCAAAACTATGAAGACAGCAAAAGGATTAGTTGTTGCCAGGTTGGCGGTGGGAGTAAGAGGAAGGATGGAGCTCAGAGGATCTTTAGGGCAATGAATACTAATATGTACAATTCTACAAAGGTGGATACATGTTATTATAAATTTGTCAAAACCCATAGAATGTTCAACCCAAGAGTGGGCCTTAATGTAAACTATGGTCTTTAGGTGATAATGATGTGTCAGTGTAAGTTCATAGATTGTAACAAAGGTCCCACTCTTATGCAGGACGTTGATAATAAGGGAAGTTGTGGGGGGGGAGAAGGGGAAGGTGTACTCATATATGTAAAGCTCTTTGTACTTTCCACTCGATTTTGCTGTGAACCTAAAAGTGCTCTAAAAAATAAAATTTATTAATTTAAAAAATATTTTGAATGTGCAAAAATCAATGTTTGGAGAAATTGGAAGATCAGTACTCTTCACCAAGGGATGTTTCACCTAATACCACTCTCACAAAATGATTTCATAATCAAGAAACTTAATGTGGTTAGTATCAAATCACTAACTAGAGTAGTTGAAAATGTTCAGACTTCTTGGGGCCCAGGTCACTACTGAATTTAGCATCTCATGTCCTATTGTCCTTTTCTCTCCTGCCATTGTTGAGTGTAGTTGGGGTCTTGAGAATTCCGTGTACATTTCTTCAGTAATGGAAAATATTTCAGAAGAAGAGGAAAGAAGATTTAGCATTCAGGAAGTAGGAAGATTTTACAGAAGCAGAGAGATGCTTTACATAGATTTTAATTGCAGGGGTGGGGGGAAACACACTGTCAAGAGACAATTTCCTGGCCTAGAGCAAAGAGAGAACAGAATCATTTTTGTAGGTGGAAGTGGGGCTTGGGAAATATAGGAATTCATGGCCTTTCAGAAAGATCCAAGATCAAAATAATTACTAGAGAGCTTGAGGAAGAACATGTTTTGAAACAAAGACAGAGTGCATAGGGGCAATTTCTCAAATCACAGTGCTACAGGAAAGAGCAATGGTTTACAAAGGACAAGCAGAGCATGAAGGCAAGAATATGAAACTAGAGGGATAAAATGGCACTGTCATCCTGGAGGGCAAGATTAGATTAGAGGACAATCTTTAGGAATAAAAACATAATTTTGGATGCACCTGTAAGAAGCTGGGTCAAAGTCACTGCAATTAGAGAGGTCAGATGTAAATTGTGCCCAACTGCTTCCATATGGAGTGAGAAAGAAGACTTAGAGGATACTGTGGGCTGAGAGAACAGGATGATATTCTGTCTGGTAGAAAGCAAAGAAGAACCTCACTCATGTAACAATTTAGGGCAGGATTATTTTCAGGTTGACATGGTTATCTGGTCATATTAAGGATCTTTTACATTCCCCCTCCAATTTCCTACACTTCAGCTTTTCTTTTCTTTTCTTATGGTTGTCATTGGCGACAATTTAAGAAGAACCAGCTCTCGTCTCCTAAGAATGAGGAAATTCTACAGACCCAACATATCAAATGATTAGATTAGAAGATACAGCTGATGTGAGAAAAAAGACAGTTTGGGGAAGGTACCTTTCATTTAGCAAAATTCAAAATAATGTTTCTATAATAATGAATATTTCCTACATGTTTGTTTATTTTCTTTAGGAAGTTGAACTAACACATTTTCCAGAAGACTTACAAAAGTTGTTAGTCGGGTCTAGAACAAGTGTCCCTCCACAGCTTCTGGAAGTCAGAAACAACAGAGTGTCTCTTCCAAAGGAATTCCTCTTCCCTTATGTCATTTGGCATGGGGCACTGTTTTGTGCCTCTGCAGCCCCACAGGATAAAGCCAAGATAAACTTCCTACACAGTCTCACTCTGTGGTGGTTTAAAATCTACACTTACTGCAATGTCATTCATTTCAAAATTGCCCTGGGTCTTGTCGGCAAGCTGTCAGTTGTTAACGACATCTGGAATCAGAACACCATCTAAAGCAGTGGTTTTTAAAGCTTTTTTACCTCAACCCATAGTAAGAAATGGCTTTTATGTAGTGATTCTGCACACGTGTACATGAAATACACATACAAAGATATACACAACTGAATCAAGAGAATCGTGAAACAGTACTATTATCCCTGATGCACAGTGAAATTTCAATTCTAGCTCTATTTCATTAAAAAAAAAAAAGTGGCTACCCACTATATTGATTACTGTCCATTAATGAGTCATAACCCTATCTGTAATACACTGGCCTAAAGTGTGTTTTTTCACTCCCAGGTGGCTACCATGTCATGTCTAAACTCTGCTGCATGATTTATAAGATGTTCCATAATCTGGTCCCATCCCCCTGTCCTGTATGAGTTCCCACTTCTCCTAACACAGCCCTTAAAACAATACAATAGCTTGCTTTTATTAGGCACCAACTATGTGGCAGTTTCTATGCTAGAGACCATGTGAATAATAATACCTCCACTACTCACACCCCTGTGATGAGGAGATTGGCTTCCTTCCAATATGTAGATGAAACTGAGGCTCAAGGAAGTTGACCAAGTGAGTAAGTGACAGAGCTGAAACTTGAATTAAGATGGGTATAACCCCAGAAACCTTTCTCTTTCCATGGGAACATGGTGGCCTCCAGGGGGGTGTGTCTCCTTAGTGCCCCTCCACCTGTCCTGCCTGGAGCCCTCCTGTGTTCATGCTGTTGCCCTACCTGGAAAGCCTGCCCAGCCTCCACTTCAAGCCGCCTACTCATATTTCTGGACCAAGCTCAAACCATGCTTCTTCCAAGAAACCATCCAGGTGACAGTGGCTCATGTTCTCCTCCCTTCTTCTAACTCTGGGAGGCGGTAAATCTCAGAGATCGGAGCTCAGATACTGAAACCAGACTGCCAGGTTTGAATTAGCAGTCTCCTAGAGTCTGAGGATGTTGTTAACCTCCCATCTCCATCTCCTCTTCTGCAAAATGGAGATAATGATTACCTCTACCCCACAGGATTGTTGTCAGGGTCAATGAGTTGATAGACATATAGAGTGATTAGTACAGAGGCTGGTACATAGTAGGTGTTCAATAAATGCTGTTATTATTCAGTTGTACCACAATGATAATTCCATTATACCCTGGCATATCCCTTAATCATTATTCAATATGTATATACCTTATTTTTCTGACTAGAATGTCAGCTCTTCGTGGGCAGAACTATAGCATATTTATAGCTGTACCCCAGAGTTACATAGAACCAGGCATGTTGTATACATTTAACAAATATCAGATTTTGACATTACAAAACAGGCCAGTGCCAAATGAAGAACTTTTTCTTTTTTTCTTTTTTGTAGCAAAGGAACAGCCAGTGAGCACCTGCTAGACTTTACATTTCTGGAGATAAATACTGGTTACCTTTAGAGATGATTTTGTTTGGTAAACTCACCAGGATGGTTTAAGTTCCACACATAGAAATGTTCTTGGGAAGAACTATGGTGAGATGCTGCTCTCTGTTCTGTTTAGTGACTAAGTAGACATAAATTTCATAGATCATGTATTGAGACTGGGATGTGTGAAAACTTACATTTTTTTATTTTTCCAAAACTGATGCTATTTAGCTCTTGAGCCTTTATTTCCACTTAATTACGTTTATTCAGTCGCTTCAAATGTAAACCTTTCATTGTAAATGATTCTCATCCTCCCAGTTCATTCTTCACCAGAGTAGACTGAAGTTCCTACGCCCAACCAGGGCAAGGATAGAGTGAGAAATAGGCCATAAATTCTGCAGGTTTCTTCCAGTCCTCGGCTTTTAAGGAGCCTGTGAATATGGCTCTCAGAGGTTTCTTTGTCATATGGGCCTCTGCAGAAAATAGGACATTTTAAACATACTCAATATAGCCACTGTCTTTGTCCCTGGTTTTCTTTTTAGCCTCACCCAATTTTATCCATTCTGCAAACCCCCTGCCCTGACAATAAGCACCTTCCTGCACCAAAGTGACCGTTTCCAGCAAATGCAAAGGCCTCCCACCCGGCTTACCTTTGTCACTAATCACATTTCTCTCTTGCACACAGAAACACAAAACTGCAGAAACAAAAAAGGCACAAAGGGAAATCTCACAGGAAAAAGCATACAGAACATCTAAAGAAAATCACATATTTTATCATATTTATTATCTTTTCCGAGAAGTGAAAGTGTGAGAGCCCTTAGATATCTGCCTGCAGAGAAAATATTTCTGCTTCACTAGAAATGCCCACTGTGTCTGATGGCACTCGAACCCTGGTCCCCTTCTACCAGTTCACCTGTTAAATACTGTTTGTTCCTCAGAATGTGGCCTTGTGCTCTTGCTCCCACATGCAGTGGTAGGAGGTCTGGTTCAAGAAAGACTGGTGGGTAAAAAGGAAATGTGAAGAGAAATGACAGCTCCCTGGAAAGCGACACTTGTCGTCGTCGTTGTTGTTGTTTTCTAGAAAGTGACTTGAATGGCCTTCAGCTGAGGGATAAATCATTCTCATACTTCATCTGCTCTATCGACAGCTCACAGAAAGTTCTAGAAGAGCCTGGACACTCATTTGTTGCTCAGCGCGTGATTTCACTCCTGAAGCCCCCAGCAAGTTTCATGGCATGGGCTTCCGTAGGCACAAATAGAAATGTATAAATCAATACACAATCAGCCAGGCCTGAGAATTTTACAGCATCCTTTGAAATATTGGTAGCAGACTGAAATTGCAAAATCAGATTCTTGGCTTCAACCCCAAGCAATAGCTAGTGATGTGGCCAGGGCAGTACTAAATGTGAGTCTGGAGAAAGTTCTTTTAGAAACCACACACCCACTTTGCTTTGCATTCTGAGACTGGTCCTCCCAGGCTTCTTGGGATGTGGCTGCAGACATGGTGGCTCAGGTGGCCAGTCAGTTTGGCCCACTGCAGCCTGGGCATGGCTGCCTGTGGGGCTTGTGATAAAGACAGATGTTAAGTATTACTATGTTAGTACTAATTATGTAAAATGAAGAGTTACATAAGTTAAGAAAACTTGAATGTATTTAAATAAACAATTTTTCAATAATAACAAAATATAGACCCAAAGGAAACAAAACTTAGAGTAAAATCTTTCTGATGTATATCAAGTTTACTTTGACTCCTCTTCCTCACAGTCTGTGTTTTAAAAGCAAATTGCATTTCTAATAATACATTAATGTCATCTTTCTTCTACTCTGCTGTAAACTATAGAATCAGACATGCCTACCAGTGCATTTTCAGAGTTTCTAAACAACTCATTTACTTCTTCTGGAATAGTGTGATTTCGTTCTCCTGAACTAAAATTTTTTCTGAGCAAAATATACTTTTTAGATTCTTCTTGTCAAAGTAGAACTCCCTCTTAGAACTTCCCTTTCCTGTAATGTTATCCAGGCATACACTGGCACCTGTCTCTGCTTTAAGCCTTCGAGAAAGCTATCCTGAACCTTTATACACAAGAGACTTGTTTTGAAAGAATGAGCGTCATTTGATGTGGAGTCAAAATATACTACATAGGAGAAGCTTCAGATGATATCAAATCCATTTACTAAAGTTTTGGACAAGAGGCTGGCTGGGCATAGCAGGCACCTCCTTTAGGGAAATAGCTAGAACACAAGTAGCTATCGTCTGTGGTCCTGGGCTGACAGAGAGTGGTGAAGGAGGAGAAGGGGGTGTCTTTCCACCCTCACTGGGTACAGGGGATAGGGTCTGTCCATGAACCTGGGCCTGAGCAGTGTAGCTCCTTGGGAGAGGTTACCACGATGAGGAGAAGGAAAGAACAAGAGAGGAACGAGGCATCCCGAAAGCTCAGAGCCCACATTCCCCTCAAAGACTGGTCCTGTGGCCCAGAGATTCAGTGCTGGCTTCCACCTGCATGACAACAGCACGTTTAGTGCAAGTGATAATATCACATCACGTCATTCCACTGCACTGGACTCTTCAGTGGCTCCCATTGTCCTTATGATCAGTCACCACCTAAGTTCCAGGTGCTGCTAAGCCCTGCGCCACATGGCCTCGCCAGCCCTCATAGGCCGTCTCCGTCTCGTGGCTCCAGCCACACTCGCCTTCCTGGGGTTCCACTTGGCACCTGTTTTCTCAGGAGCTTCTCTGCCTAAAACGCTCTTCCCCCCCTTACACCTCACCGACTCCAATATCCGTTAAGTCCCGGTTTAAATGTCACTTTTTCATAGAAGCCAACCCAAACTTCCATCACTTTCTCTTTTGGCACTTTATATGGTGGTTATTAAATTTCTTGAGTGTCTTTCTTACGCATTAGACTGGAAGATCAATGAAGCAAGAATCATACTGCCGGAAATTCTCAGCACCAAACGCTGCCTGATTTGTGGTGGGTGCTCAGTAAACTTTTGCTCGTCAAAAGACCGAGAATGAATGAGTTGTGCAGAACACGGGGTAACAGGTTGTATTTCTAGCATTCTGAAACCCCCCCAGACTTACGTCTCCCAAATATCCAGTAAAGTTATATATAAATATTTTATGAATTATCAACAAAATAGACCCTTAAAAAACTTGTAGAGTAATTTTAGCCTATCTTCAAAGCCAAAATATGACATGTCTATTAGCTGTGGGAGGCAAAAGGGAAAATATGCAGAAAGATTAAAGTATCTTAACACAATTTCTGTGCTCTGCCTTTTCCACCACCTCCACTTTTTAGTTTAGTGGATTTTTAAAATTTAGGATTCCATGTTTATAACTTCCTGCTCTCTGTTATTGTAGGCAGCCATCCTGACAGAAATGAAGCAGAAAAAAAGCACCTGAGCCAGAGTTCATCATTATTTGGTGACAGGACTGGAACAGATATTAGAGTGACCAGAGATAATTACCAAGTAGATAGGATTGATCTCAATTCTTTCCTGAAGTGTAGTTGACCTAGGGCAATGTTTCTCAAACTTTTATGTGTATACAAATCACTTGGGATCTAGTTAAAATGTAGATTCTCATTCGATAAATATAAAGTAGGACCCCAGAGTCAGTATCTCTAACATGCTCCCAGGTAACGGGCAGGACTAGCCAACATGGATTGGCACAGATCAGGGCCCAATGACGTGTTGAAGCAAAGGATTGTCTTCACTGAGAGATAGTGCCAAAAATAACATTTTAGTCACGGTGGGGCCAGAACCGGAAGGGTGAACAGCAAAGAGCAACTTTCACCAGCAGAGGGAAGCAAAGGGCAGGGTAAGTCCCACAAGCCAAACTCACCCCAAAGGCAGTTCCAAAAAGCTCAGATCAGAGCATGGGTAAGAGGAGAGCTGGAAAAGCAGGACACTGAGAGAAACAGTAGCATGGAGGGAGTCGTTTACTTGGGACAGAATAAACTTACCGGATGGAGCACTTCGTAGCAGTAGAAAGAACACCAATCACATGGACGAGACCCAAGACCCAGTTCAGACACTGAAACTAAAGAGCAGTGAACTTTGGACCAGCTACTCACCCACCATCAGCCCTGCATTCCTCATCAGTAAGTCAAGAGGAAGTACGAAGGGTGATCTCTAATGGACGTTTCCAGCCTTCACATTCTGTGAATCAGTGGTTCTTGCTTAAACACAGGCAAAGGACCAGGAGTCAAAGACAGAGTCCCTGTGGAGATGGCTGGTCACCAGCCAGGGTGAGGCCCAGCAGGGCACGTGATGGGCAGCCAATCGGCTTGGTCTGAAAGTCAAGGATCAGGGGAGGCTTTGGGTTTGTTTCTTTTCTTCTTTTTTTCTTTTTAATTTGTAACCAAAGATTACGTGCAAATTGGTTAAAACGTCAAATTGGACTAAAAGGCTTATAATCAAAACAACAATCCCTTGTCCCCTTTATCTTCTTCATCTTTTTCCCCCCAAAACAATATCTTTAAACTCTTTTACTGTTTCTTCTCCATATTTGCCTCCATAATTCTGAATAATATGTATAATATAATCCTACTACTTGATGCATTAGCTATTGACCTTGCTATGGTGGATTAGAATATTCGTTCAATTATACCATCTCTTCCCCTTCATTATTCTACAAATATAATTTATCTTATTCTTTGGATGGACCTTATCTGTATTTACTGTTTCCATATTACAACTATATAAATATTATTCATTAGTAAGTCAAGTAATATACTATGATTATATTTAATTTCTTGGACAACTTTTTGTTTACTCTGGAATTAATAATTGTCTTCATTTTTAATTTGCTTAGTTTACTTTGGGTTTTTTTTTTTTTTTTTTTCTTTTTGTTGTCATTTTTTGTGACCGGCCGCCCAGTGAGTGCACCGGCCATCCCCGCGGCAGGAGCACTGCTGTGCTCCCAGCGCCGCCCTCTCCTGAGTGCGCCACGGGGTCGGCCCTGCTTAGTTTACTTTGAACATCTGACTAAATTTCCCACACCCTCCAACACCTTTGTAAAATGCTTCTATTAAAGACAGTTTTCCACATGGAGGAATCTGTCAGATTCTTGGTTTTACACTTTTTGTGTTGGATCCCATGTTTTCTAGATCCTGTCCTTCCTCCTCCTGGGTTTGTTTCCTCCTTTTAGTGGAACATGTCCTCCACTGTGGTCCACCAACCCTTACGTGAACGCCTCTCCAGCTATTGTGGTTGTATAAAGCATATTCTCTTGTGGATTCCTCAGGAAGAACGTACAGAATCAATGCTTCCTAAGTTTTGTCATGGTCGTGACAGCGTGTCTGAACTCTTAATATTTGGAAGTAATTTTGAGTACATATAAACTGCTTAGCTTATGTTTGCCTTCCTTAAGTATCTTAATTAATGTTATTTCATTGTTTTCTGGCTTATACATTGTTCTCGAATGGTCTGACGAAATTTTTATTTCCTTTCCCTAACACATGAATTACCTTTTAGCCTGAATGCCCAGAGGATTAATTTTTTCTCTCTCTCAAGTCCAGTATGTTTACTAGAGTATGTCTGTTTTGGGATCAGTTTTTCCAAACATTTTCCTTTTTAATACAAGGCTTACAATTATCTTTTATTTTAGGAATGTTTCCTTGAATTACAGATTTTAGTATTTGTTGTGCTTCATTTATTTGGTTTTCTTCTTTGAGGATTCTTATAATATGTATATTGGATCTTCTTTGCTTATCTTTGTATCTTTTACTTTCTCTCAAATACTTTTTCTCTCCTTCGTTTTTTATTGATTTTAAATTTTTTTCCTTTTCCCCCGTTGTTTTCTCTTAAAACAATATTTATCATGTTACTTTGCTTTTATTTTCTTCCTAGTTTTATCACTTCTGGATTTTTTTGTTTTTACTTCTTTTATGAATTCTGTTGTCATTTAAATGGTTTTTTCCTTCAATTATCTCATTTCTGAGTTTTTTCCAATTCTGATTTCTGTTGTTCTTTCATAGTTTTTGTCAATTTCTTAACTTCTTTTAACTTATTTTGAAATATCTTGTTATAATTGTCATCTGTTTTGTGGGCACATTCACTGAGTAGGATCTTTCATTGAGTAGGGATATTATTCTATTTCTTATTTTGCTTTTTTGAATAACATTTGTATGTGAGTCACCCACAATCCTTTTCTATTGCTCATTTTTTACACAAGTGAGTTTTATTCTACTTTTAGGAGGGAAGGGTGAGTCTGGATAGCTTGTCTAGGTCCATAGCTCTGGAATTCCCTCATCTGGTATTTTTAAAGAGGTAAATATATGGCCTGGAACTTTCTGAGGTGTTTCTACTCTGCTCTCCTCTCCCATTTTCATCAAAATTTCTCATTCTGCTGCCATTATTATTCCTATTTTTAATTTAGATTCTACTCTCAGCATTTTCTCCTCAATGCAAGACTTTGCCTCTGAAAGGAGCTTTGGGTTTAGTTTCTAGAGTTCATAGAACCCAGCATACTCCAGACACTCCCCCAGTAATTGTATTCTCTAACCCAAGTCACAGATTCAACTCATATTCAGGTATGGAAACTCTAAACATGTGGTCTTTTCACCACATCTCACTACAAGCCAAGAAAGCGTGGTGCTGGTTTCACAGAACGTGTATCACATTCCACCCCCAGGGGTTTCTTGAGTATGTGTCACTTTAAGAGGAAAGTCAAGGGATTCAGGAGAAGTGACAGTAGTAGCATTATGAATCTCCTTGAATCCCCCTCCACGTAAAAACTGCCAGACCAACTATTAACCTTGAGGGTCTAAGTTTTTACCAGTATTATTTCAAAACTATGCAACTCTTTGGGTCCACAATTTGAGGTTTTGCTTTCCTCGTTGCTCTGTCAGAGTGTCTGAGCTTGAGGTGAGTCGGCAACGTTGGGCTTACACAACCCACTCTGAGCCTTAGTTTCACCATTTGTAAACAGGATAAAGAATAATACCCACCTCACAGAGCCATTGAAATGACAAGATGAGGTGATGTTGAAGTTGAAACATATAAAATTGCCTCTATGATTTAACTTGATATGCAAAAAAGTATTTATAAGCTGTAAAATGATATGCCATTGTTAGCGATTTCAAAATAGATTTATAAAATATGTGAAACCCTGTAATTTTATGTTTAACTGCATCATTTTCACCTAGTATACTATTTTTTTTCTGTCTTTTTCCACCAGAATGTAAGCTTCATAAGAGCAGTGATTTTTGTCTGTTTGGGTTCAGTGCCATATCCTCACTGTCTCGTACAGTGCCTGGCACGTCATAGGCACCCTATGAATACTTCACAAATGAATAAATTCTTTGTGCTAACATATGCCTGAAAGCATATTACGCAACGGATAAAACAAGTGAGCAGAAATTAAATTATGATTAGGTTGTTGTTGGACTGGGTCTGTGTAACATGCTCTGCCAACCTATTTCAGCATCTCAGTTTGCTTTGCTTTCTCACCTAAAAATAACCCTGGCTCTCCTGCTGCAAAGAAGGGAATCAGCAGCACCCAGACTGCCAGCAACAGCTACTGCAGAAAAAGTGGCAGCCCTGACCTCCCAGTCTCTGTCCTCCAGAAAGCTTGAAACAATGTGGATAATAGCTGGGCGGAGAACAGGGAACAGCAGCGGCTTCCTCTGGCTCGTGTTCATAGAAGTCTGGCAATCTCTTTTCAGTAAATAGACTCGCTCTAGTGGAGAAATCTACCAACTAAGCTGTGCTGCTGGGAGGGGGCCCAAAGGTGCGGCTCTGCTCCCCTGTCCCTGGGGAGCTATTTATTTAAGGAGGATAACTAAAGAGCGAGGCAGAAGCCTGCAGTAATGATACTCAAGGCAGGGAAAATAGTCGTGTGGCTTAGGATGGTCTCATCTTAACTCAGTGTGTAGAGGGCTCTGTTGTGTAAGCGGCCGGCTCTTTCTGCTTGCATCCCCAAAGCACGAGAAGCAGCCGACAAATGGAGAACCATTACCAGGAGGCTTGTAGTCAGTGGTTTTGGTAAGAGCAGGGTGGTGCAATGAACAGATTAATGAGCAAAAGTTTAGTCTCTACGGGTTTTCTCCCTCCTTACTAACGGAGGGGTGTCAAAACCACCAATTTGCTTCATCACCACACAGTACCTGATAAGTGAGAAGCATATTTACACAGTGAGGTGTATGGGGAGGGGCCCGGGGGACAGGGGCGGGGGTGGGGCAATTGCCACATATCCACATGAAGACTCATGTTTTGGACTTTGCTCACAATATTCACAATGACACAATGAAAGGGCCAGGTGTCATTTAACCCTTTTAGTTTGTGCCAGAACCTTGAATTCTTTGGAAAGAAGAAAGGGATTTAATGTAAACTACAAACACTTTAATCAAGTAGCTTTCTTCAAAAGCCATGAAAGCATTTTGAAACATTCAAGTAAAAAAAAAAAAAAGAATCCTTATTTTCTGAAAATATAACCTCTTAAACACCAAGGACGCTGCCAGACCAAGTCCCATCAAGTAAGAAGGTATAATAAGAAGCTTAAGAAGGGTTAGGATCAAGTTACATTTGTATGAACAAGCTCATTTTTGTTGTTCAGGTCTCAATCCTTAAATGATCCTATCTCGTGTATGGAAGGTGTCTCTTCATTAAATTATACATTAATAGTTTCAGTGTACGTCTCAGTGGGACCCAAAATTTCTCCAGGGCTCACCAACCTTTAGAGATAAATAACTGCGTCAATAGCAGTCATTCTGATCTTGCTCACCCATTGTCCCCACCTGCCACAAGGCCCTCCCCTCAGCCCAACCAGGTGTTTCTGAGACTCCCTGAAAGTGTCTCACCTATGCAGATGAGAGGTCCTTGCCTGCTTACTCTTCAGGAGCTCAGGCTCTGCCCCACTACTGGCACCTTCTGAGAGGATGCCATTCCCAAATGCCATTTTTTGCCCCTATGCTGTCCCCAGGCTCCCAAATGTGCAAAATGCACCAAGTGCCAACAACTGCACATCCACTTCAGGACTCATAGGGTCAGAGCCTTGCTGGTCTAATAACAAATAGGCAAGAGGGTCTCTCATTCTAGCGCCATGTCACTCTGTGTTCCTTGAGCCCCCAAACAGTCTGACTTGTGCCCCACAGTTCACAAAGTCTTTCATAAAAAACATCTTCATCTGCTTTTGCCTCCTGTTCATATCTCCACCTGTCTCAGATCCAGACCAAGGCCCTGGGAATGGAATAAACATGTCTCTTGCATCACCAAATGAACACAGGCACCCTCTTCCCTAGAAAAATTGAAATCCCACACAAATTATGTCTTCCGAGGCCTTCCCTGCCATTTCCCAAGCATGCTGAGACAGACTTAAGCCAGAACAATAGGTAATGTCTAATCCTGCCTTGCCCCTGTCTTTCACACCCAGGGTCCAGGTCCTGTGAATTTTTCCTTCATAGAACTTTACTTTGACCCTTCCTTTCCTTCTTGTCTTCCACCATCTGAATTCAAGCTTCTCAGCACCTTGCTCCTTGCTTACCTCAGAAGCTCACTAATTAGAAACACTGCTCTGCTAATTCATGCTAAAAGCTGCTACAGAAATAGTAATCCTTAGACTCTGCCTTGAACACAATCTTTTCATTATACTTTCTGACTTTCAATTGGCCATTCGAGTCAGGTATGTGATAGTGGAGAAAGTGTTGGCCTTGGAATCAGTCAACCAGGCTTCAAATCTTAGCTCTGTCCTAATACATTTTATGACCTTAATTTGATCATTTACTTGCTTTGAGCCTAAATTTCATCATTTGAGAAATGTGATATTACCATCTACTGCATAGGGCTATCATAAGGAAAAAAATAAATGAGTGTGAAATGTCTTTCAAATGTGAAAATACAAATGTAAGATATAATGTCAGAAAATGTTAAAGAACTTCCCCTTGGAACTGAAGTTCTCCATAATCTGACCACCACCCACTTTTCCAACCTTTCTCTTATTATTCCCATGTCCAGCCCTCCTCTCTAGACTCATCAATCTGTTTCTTGCCCTTCAAACAAGTGTTTCGCTTCTAAATAATACAAGTTGCTATAACTGATAAATAAAATGTCAGTGGCTTAATACAAAACAAGTTTATTTCTCACTCACTTAAAATCCAAAACAGGTATTCCTACTTGGCAGGTGGCTCTCCTCCAAGTGATGACTCAGGGATTCAGGATCCTCGCATCCTGTGGCTCCACCATCCTTAACCTATGGCTTCCAGGTTCACTCCAAGAAGAAGAGAAAACATGGAGAATCACACGTGGAAGGTTGTTATGGGCACATATCAGACCTCAGTCATAAAATCTAGTGCAGTTCAGGGGAGTATCCAGAAAAAGGAAGACACGGGTTTGATGAACAAATGGCTGCTCTGTGCCACCAGCCCAAAAGCACAACTAGAATATATTTTCCAGTATATATTTCCCAGATATAACCTTCAAAGACAAGACAAAACTTCATTTCATTCACAAAGTTTTTTGGAGCAGTCTAGCTGATGACATTCTCTAAACTCAAATTCCTAGCACATATTGATTATACTGTGCTTTGACTCATCAATCTCCTTTTTGTTAGGTCACCAATATGTTTCTCAGATCTCTTTCTTCTCAAACTCTCTGAGACATTTAAATCTGATAGCACCCATCTTGATGAAACACTTCCCTATACTGACACTCCTGATTTCACATTTTCCTCATTTGTCTCCTGCCTCCTATGATCTCTATTGTTGGCTCAGTCTTTCTTCCGTGGAATAAGTGTGAGAGTTCACCCCCCACCAAAAAAAAAAAAACAAAAAAAACCCCAAAAAAGTCTTCCTTCTGCCACATCTTCCAAATCTGAATCCTGTCTCAATCACTCACACCCCTCTCCACAGCCATTATCCCAGCTATGTGCAGGATTTGTGTGTCTCCAAAGATCCTAAGATATCTACCCCACCCCACCCCCAGTGAACTACATCTCTTGGAACCCACATCCTTGTGTAGCCTCTTCCCCCTTCCATCTGGGCTGGCCTGTTATTGCGTTGTGAGAAAAGTGAGATGCTGTGAGATTTTCAAAGCTGGAAGTCACAAGACTCTGTGATGTTTCTACCTGGGTGTCTCAAACACTCACCACATTGTGAGAAGCCCAGGATTCCTGGGGACACCCTGGTTGACAGCCTGACCTGTGCCCCCAGCCAACAGCAAGCATCAAATGCTAGCCACGTCAGTGAGCCCGATAGAGCCTTCAGATGACACCAGCTGCAGCCACCACCTGAATGCAAGTGTGTGAAAGATCCTGAGTGAGAACTGTCCAGCTGAGCCCTGTCAACCCTTAGGCCCATGAGAGATAACAAAAAAATTTGTTATAAGCCACTAAGTTTTGGGATGATTTGTTACACAGCAATATATATATGTAATAACATAACTGGGGTATCTAACTTCAGCTTGTCCCTGAAATACGTTTTCTCAGTAGATGTGTTTCTTGATTAAAGGACAAAGAATCCAGTCTTTTCAACTAAAAGCCTTAACATTATAAGTTTTTTTCCATTCTTCTCTATTCCAATTCATCTGCTAGACGGTAAGCCACATCAGTCTAGAGACTGTCTGGTCCCATATCACCAGCACATTTGCTTGTACATACTAGTGACTCTAATATTTTGTGAATAAATTGCTGAATGGCTGAATTATTACTGGATCATAAAATTGATTTCTTAAAAATATCTCATGGATTCTTAGTTTTTGTTGCCACCTCAACCATGTTAGAAGAATAGCTGTTATTGACTACATAGGTGCTAGATGTAAAAAAATGTCTCTGTTCACTTTTTTTAGTGCTATTAGTCAGACATAGTAAAATTCATATAATGCACTTTCTCCCCAT
Organism: Cynocephalus volans; assembly: GCF_027409185.1. Taxonomy (NCBI): domain Eukaryota; kingdom Metazoa; phylum Chordata; class Mammalia; order Dermoptera; family Cynocephalidae; genus Cynocephalus; species Cynocephalus volans. The sequence goes on along the minus strand of NC_084462.1, from coordinate 122,219,190 downwards.
AGATGGCAACATGAGTGCATTCACTTTTCTCTGTACTTCATTGGTTTGGGGAACAAATGAAACCCCATGAGATGAAAATAAGAGTGTACTTTGGAGGTAGAAGAACATGAAGAAACTGGGTTTAACAGTAATTGTTCACAGGAGTCTAAAAATTTTTTTTAAACTACCAAAATTTCTTAAGCCCACCTGCTACTGTAAAATAGCTTCCAGTTCTCTCTCCTCTCCTCCACCCAAGAACTCCTCAGATGCCCAGGGCTCATGGGACGATTTGGAAATCCCGACTCTGAAATCTCTAGAGAAGCCCCGGAGTGTGGAGAAGTGTCGCTCTCCCTCCACTCCAGGCAGCACAGCGGGGAAGCTCCGTGTTCTGTGGGCAGGCAGCTGGCTCAGCCCATCTTCTTGAACAGACACAAACCTCACTTCTCGTTCCGCTGCTGACAGCACGGAACGGTGTAAACTAAAGGCTCCTTCACATTTATTCATGCAGCTCAGCCTCTGCCCTGTCGATGTTCCTAAGCAGATGTACAGGTGCCCAGAGACAATTAAATTATGATTCATCCTCCAGGACGCCTGCTAAGGCAGGCTGCCTGGCTGTGAGTAAAAACATATTTTAGCAGTAGCCAATCTTTCCCGTTGGTGGAGGACCAAGTCAGAGAAGGCCTGGCTTTGAAGTTATTTCTGTCACGGATTAGAGGTATCAAAAGAAGCAGCTCTGCAAACCTTTTAACAAATATTTACAATTCTGCACTAAACAACCTCCACTGTACCTTAACCTTTACCATCTTGTGAAATGCTTGCCAACCTTCCTGCCAAACTCATACACTTGCCAGGGTAGGAGAGAGGGCAGCAGCTCAAAGGAACTGAAGTACAAAGCGGTAAGGCATCCACTCACCTGGCCAGGGAAGAGAAACAAAGCCTTTCTGTGCTGACCCAGCTGCAGAGGTGGATCCCTTCCGCAGTCCCCAACCTGCCCTGTCCCCGAGGCAGGCACTCCTCTGCCCCTGAGTGATATTTCACTTGTTCAACAGGGATGCAGGAGAGACACATTCTAGATTAACTTCAGTGAAGTCATGGGGCTGCCCTGTAGCCACAGTTTCCAGATGTGCCAAAGGGTGGCTCCTATCTGGTGCAGGAAGGACACAAAACAATGGGCTCAAACTGCAAAGGAGATTGATCATGAGGATTCCAGAGTCTTCATCAGTTAGAAGCCTCCAATGCTTTGCATAGTCTATAGTAAGCCTCCCTTATGGGAGGTTTTCAAATGAAAATGCTTATCATAGAATACTTTGGTTGTCTGTAAAATGCTATAGGGTTAGTTCAATGGATGACACCGACATCTTTTTTTGTTTTTAAGATTCTTCACTGTGAGCAAAGATCTCATAACAAAAATCCATGGAGAATGAAGGGATAAATGAGAGAGGCCAGAAGGTGGGATACCGTAACTGATGGGGTGGAGAAGAGCAGTGGTCCAGTCCCTCACTTCCTCTGTCCTGACTTCCTGGGAGCCCTTACTACTCACCATGGAGTCAGGCCCATTGAGGAGATCAATAAAGGAGACTCATTGGAGGGGTGAGCCCTAGCGAAGTCCCCCAAGTGGCTTTAATCTGCAATAGAGATGTCACCAAAGGAAGGAAGAGCTTGAGAGGAACAGATGGCAGCTGCTCATAGCCACCAGGGTTTGCTCATAAAGCCCCATGAAATGAGGCCACCAGAACTTACTGTGCGATGCTGAAGCCCCACAGCAGTGATTGAGGCAGGAGCCAAAAGAATGTGCTATGATGTTGACAGGACCATCAGCTGTTACCTTCCTCCAGTGTGGCCCAGGAGATGCAAATTAGAAGTAGATGAACTCAGAGATTTGGTGGCTAGGGTCATGGTCAGGCATTTCATTCATTCATTTATTCATTCATTCAACCAATGTTTACATTTCAAGGAACTGGGTTAAGTGCTTTGTAAAACAAAGATAAATTAAACATAGGCCCTGTCATCTAAAAGCTGACCTTAATCACTGATGATAATGCACAAGTATCCATAATACATATAATCACAGATAAAGTCTGCATTGGTTCAGGTGGAGAAGAGAGGTGATCTCCAGATTGGGAGAATTAGATAAGACTTTGTGTAAGAGCTTAGGTTTGAGGTAAAATTAGTGCATCCAAACGTGCTGCAGAAGTATCTCAAGGAGAAACAGTGTGAGTAATAGTATGGAGGAAGGAGAGATTGGACATACCATAAAAAAAATCGTAGACAGGTCCATTTGACTGGGCAATGATGAATAGGGAATAGTGGGAAATGTGGTCCAAAAGTGGGATCGTCAGGAAATGGAGGGCCAAGTGTGCCAGTTCAAGGAGGCTTTCAGGCTATAAAGTAATGGGAAATCATCAGAGATTCCTCAGCAGAAGAGTGATTTGATAAGATGGTTACTGCATGAAGGTTAATCTTTGTTTAATAGCCAAGAAAACTCTTCTCTACAGCGCCAAGTTCAAGATTAAACTTTATAGCAATTCCCATGAATGATAATATTCAGTACCATGAACAAGCAGATCGTCCAGTTTTTAATCCCAAACATGATCCTTTCTACTGCCCGGAATACTCTCTCAGGCTACCAACTTTGTTGTGTGCTCAGGGAGTGAGAGCTCATGTAAATAGCAGCCTACATCAGTCGTAACTAGGAAGGTCTGCCCGCTGGAGGGAGGGGCAGGGCAGAATAAAATCGACTTCACCCACTTTTACCAACAAGGGGCTCCCTCCAGGAAGCCTTTCTGGCTGCCTCACAATCTCCCCTCAACTCAGATGTGGGGGGGATCCTTCTTTCACGGCCCACAGTCCCAGCATATGTTCTTAATATTCTCAAAAAACTTACAAAGTCATTCATGCACAGCCTCCTTCCTGAAAACTGGTGAAAATATCTTTTTCTATAGGAGTATTTTCCTTGTTGATTATGTAAAAAGTGATAATAATAGCACTCGGACATTGCGAGTCTTATTTTGAAGCTATATACTGTATTTCACACATTTTAAGACTGTGAAATGGCAGCAATGGCCACGACTATGTGAAATCTAGCCAACACCTGTTAGTTAGTTGTACTAGAACTAGTAATCTCTTATTTGTTGAAAATGCTTCCATGGCAGCTCATGAATATCTCCTTTTCATTTCATAGTAGCTTTATAGTTTTCAAATTAAAAAAGAGAACTAAAAATTAAACGTGAGGTTTTTTCTCTTTTCAAAAATGTAGAAAATACATCTCTATTTTAGTAAAATATTATTTTAGAAAAATACATACATAAGCAAAGTGAAGAAAAATAAACCTTAATCCTATCATTCAAAGGTAATGTACTTTTGACAGAGAAATAATATTTTATTGTATAAATTTACCATAATTTATTTCACCTGTATGCTTGTGTGTATTTAGATTGCTTTTTCGATTTTTCAATTTTGAAAGCAGAACTTAGGTGAGCATGCTAATCTCTCAATATTTGGTTAAATTTATAATCATTTTCTTAGGACAAATTTATAGATGTTTAATTTCTATGTCAAAGGGTAGTCATTTTTAAAGGTCTTTGATGAGTATTGACAAATCTTTCAAAAATTCTAGACCAATATCCCTCCTACAATGAATGAAAATGGTCATTTTCTCACACACTGGCTATTATGATTATATTTTATTATTCCCTTATTTTCTAGGCAAAAGGTGTGGTTTAATTTGCTTCAATTTGTCTTTAATCAATGATATTGAATATTTTATAATACATATTATGCATGTAATTTCTTTTCTTGAGTTATGTCCTTTGCCCATAAAATTCATATATTTGGTGTTTTTTATTCCTAACTGTTTATATATGTATATATACATATATATGTATATATATGTGTGTGTGTCTATATATATGTATATATATAGTGCAATTTTTAAAAAAATATTTGTTTTATTTTACCAGTTTTATACTGTTTTTGATGTGGGCAAGTTTAAATTTGTACATGGTCAAATCTTCCTACTTTTCAACTTTTTTCTCATTTCTTGATTTGGTGTCAAGTTTAAAAAAATCTAGCACACTCAAAATTATATAAACATTTATCAAAATTTTGCATACTATTCTTATAGATTTGGCACTCAAATTTCTTTGATCCATTTGGAATTTATTTTGGTATGGAGTGATAAAGTACTGGTTTTTCCCTATGTGTTTTGCAAATAGCTATTCAGTTGTCCCAACACTATTTAGCAAAAATTCCCTCCTTTTTCATTGTTTCACCCCTTTAATTACTACCAAATTTTTATAGATTAAGTGGATCAGATTGAGGATTTTCTGTTTTTTCTTTTAATTATTTATTCCATTCCTCAACCAATAGTATGCCCTTTATTTTAGTTTTATAACATTCTATAATATCTGCTATGGTATAGTGATGTCTTCAAACTTGTTTTGTTTTGTTCTGCTCAAATAGAAATTGTGATAGTCTCACACATTTATCCTTTAACATTTTTAAATATACTATGAAATGTTTCAACCATATTAAAAGGCATAGAGAATAGTAAAATAAATACCCTATACCTACCACCCAGCTTAAGCCTTGTTAGCATTAGTGAAACATACAGTTGATGCCTTCCTGTACCTGACCCCAATTACCTCCTTCAATAAAAAAGAGCTGACCACTGTCCTGTCACTGACCTTGACATTTATCATTCTCTTGAGTTTATTTATACTATGACTATATATGTATATATTCCTAAATGGTATATTCAATTGCTTACCATTTTTAAAAACTTTTAATAAATATCTCAGTGTAAATAATCTTATGTCTTCTATTTTTTTGTTGTCATTTTTGAATATTATGTTTGTGAAGTTTATACAATTGACACATGTAGCTCTAGTTCCTTCGCTATCATTGCTTCATAATATTCCATTGTATAAGTGGAATGTATCATTTAAATTTTTTATCCATAACCTTATAAATGAAGTTCCGTGTGGTTTCTTTGGCTGTGAACATTCTTGTCTCTCTGTATACATGTGTAGGAGTTCCTCAACTTATAAATAAAATCGCTGGGTTGAAGGATACATCTTCACGTTTATGTTAGGTACCATCCAGCGGCTCAGAGTGGTTGTACATTTAGTTTTTTACAAGCAGAGTTTCAATCACTGCACAGCCTCATCAGCTTTTGGTGTTTTCAGGCTTTTAAGCTTTTTCCAGTCTCATCAATTTATTCTTCCAGACAAATTAGAATTCTGTTGTCAAGTTCTAAAAAATGTAACCCATTGAGATTTTTAATAGAATTTTTGACATCATATATTAATTTGGAATAATTAGTACCTATATAATATGAGCTCTTCCCAACTCAGAGTATGATTTTTCTTTCCAATATTTTTTCCCTCTTCACAAAGTTTTGCACTTTTTTGTGGTCTTGAACATCTCTTGAGTTAACTTATATGCATTGCATACTTTGTTGCTGTTATGAATGAACTCTTTCTTCAAAAGGTGATTTTTTAAAAAACCAAAAAATTTACCTTATTCTTTTATTGACTTTGAATTTAAGTAGATTAGTGTCCCCAAAAGATGGAAAATATGTTAAGAATAAATAGCTGAGCACATCCATAGCATTATCTAAAATGTCAAATAAAAGGTCAGCACTGAAATTAAATTTCAGTACCATTATAAACATGGCTGGTCCACTTCATTTGATCTGCCCCACTCTCCAGAAGCCCATTTTTTAAAGTCATTTTTCAACAGCCCCTCCTAACAGGTTGGTAATCACAAGGTGGTCTAGAATCCATCACATGGAGCAGTGGGCAAAGTGTGGGCAATTGGGATCCTCCGCCCAGAGCACTTTGCACCACCCTGCCCCACCTCCCCAAGTTTCCCTAACAGTTGTGAGGACAGTGCTTAAACCTCAGCTTTAACCGCTAGCTCAAAATTCACGGATGCAGGAGAATGTGGGGTTTCTCCCTCAGTGCCCCTTCTTTTCTATCTGAGTGTCCACCTCTCCATCAATAGGAGTGACCAAGCACCGATGATGGGCCAAGGACCGGGTCCAACACTGTTAGGGTAGGGAGGGAATATGAAAAAAGCCTAGGACATGGCTCCCGCCCTCAGGGAGCATACAGTCTAGCTGTGAAAATGATTAATGAGTATGCGAAATTAGAGAACAATTCAGTATCTCTGAAGAGTACTCTCATTTGTTCTATACTACTCTCAGCTGTATCCAATTATAGAAAGATAGAAGGATGGATGGATAGAGAGACACTAGATAGACAAGGTGATGTATGTAAAACATTGGGGGCATTTTAGCTTCTGTATCACTCTGTGAATGGGAACAATGGGAGATATTCTTTGAACCACAACTGGATAGAGGACCTAATACAATGCTGCTGTCGCTCAACAGTGACATTCAGGTACAAAGGATACAGTTATTGCCCTCTGGGCTCTGAGTGTGTCTCTCCTGTAGTCACCACTCACTGTGCCTCACTACTTACTCAGTTTCTGGGCTGTGGGTTGTTCTGGACTCCTGCACCCTCCTCCCCAAAAGATATTAAGTCCCCAGCTCTGTTTAAGCAATCTCTGGTGTGAAACAGTAAACTGCTTCTCAGAACTTAGAAGAAAAGCCCAGAACGCTGTGTACCTGGGATTAATTTTACCTCTGTTTCCAAAAATAAAGCAATAGTTCCTCCCTCCAGCCCACTGCTTTAGAATGACACTTGGAGTAACATCTAGTGAGGGAGAGATTAGTCTGTTCATTTGCCTTGCATTATGGTACACATCATTAAAGATCTAAACACAAAAGACATACACACAGTCTTGAAGATTAAAAGTAAATTGCAAGCTATTTTGATTCTTCAGAGGGGATTAATAGTATCATATTCCTTAATCTTCTGCAGAGGGTTTACAGACTAGTTTCATAAATATGATCCCCTTTCATTCCCACAACAACCCAGTCAGGTAGGCTGAGCAGGTAATACTATTCCCACCAAATCCATAGATCTTAAGGCCAGAAGGGACTTGAAGGCGTATCCTGCAGATGAGAAAATAGGTTCACAGCAGTTAGCTGAGGCCACACAGCTGATAGTGATGGGACTAGAAAACTGAGTTCTGACACCCAGACTGGTTGCCTTTGCGCCACACTGTGATGCCTCGTCTATCTCAAGCAGGGAAAACTAAAAGTGATCATTTAGTCTGTAGATGACAATGGGCAAGGAAGGAAAAACAGAGAGGTGCTCAAAGGTTTTAAATGCAGAATGTCTGTGTTTTATGACCACATCAGCAAGAGCCCCCATATTCGAGGTTATGGGGATGTGAGGTACAAAACCCTTTATGCCTCCTGTGGGTTGTGTGCCAATGATACAGCTGATAGAGAACTGAACATCCCCTCCTTCAGCCCCTCCAACCCCAAGAGAAATTGGCTCCCAGCAATGCATCCCATGTGGTCTTTCTCAGGGAATGCCTAGGACTGGAATTCCAGAATCTTGGAGAAGGAAAATCATTTATCAGGCTGACTATGATGCTTAGGGCCTAAACTTAGTTCAACACTGTAAAACCCTATTAGAACAATTCCATCTAGAATGGGACCAAATGTTGCAGTTTCCTCCCGGAATCAAAGGCATGGAATATTTCCAGAGCAAAGGTAACTTGCCAGCAGCCTCCTCGGACCAAGCTTTGTGTGAGCCCATCAGATGTACTGGCCAGGAGACAGACGAAGGGAAAACCAAGCTAGGAAGGGAGTAAGGGGCCATTTATTTTATCAGGAGACCTCTGTGTCTACTTTCATATTATACAACTGACATGGGAGATAAAAAGGTGAGGCAGATTGCCCAAGGATTCTACCCAACCTCCTGCCCCTGGTAAGGTGTGCAGTGTGTGGCTACCTAGCTAAGCTCCTCACTTGGCAAACCACCAGCCATTTGGGACAGACAACTAGGTCACCATGCCCTTGTGGCATCAACACTGTTCAGACACTGGAGCGAGTAAGACAGGAATTTGATCCAAAGATTGGTTTTAGAGAATCACACTCAGACTGGAAGGCTGGGCTCCTGAAAAAGATCTGTCTCGCCAGCTGGCCAAAATAAATACGTGCAAAAAGAAAAGAAAAGGGGAGAAAAGCAGATTATGAATAGTTTTTCCAGACATGCAATTCTAAACCTAAGTCCAGATATGCACTTTAGAAAAAAAATAAAGTGCCCTAGTCTTTTGAGTTATTTCACCTCTGGAAACGTTATTTTACTTTTAATTTGCTTCAATTCAGAAAACTATCATAGAGTGAGATCAAAGAACTCGATGAATTTATGTAGAAGTTTATTATTCTGCACATTAAAGCACATTAATACAATACTAAAATGCATGTCATTTGATTGTTACTGACACAAAACATGCATAACTACTTTCTATATTCTCCTGGCTACTAACAGTGACTTTGGGTTGTGAATTACTGAAATCCAAGTTCACATTTTAAAATCTATTTCTTTTTTGAAGGACTGAATTTTTTTCCCCTATACTAATTTCAACAAACATGCATCCAGTGCCTACAATGAGCTTGCACTCCACTATTAATTCAGGAATGCCTGGTTTTTATGTTGAGGAAAGAAAGAAAAGAAAGAAAGTGAAATTCCCCAAGGGGAAATAAAGCTTATGAGCCTTGACTGTCTACAATGCTAATCTTCATGTAACTTAGAAAAGTGCTTCAATAGGTTTTAATACCTGCATTAGGAAGAGGTGGGTATTATTTTATTTCTGCTTATAATGAACATGGTCATTTTATCATATTGTTAAATAGTAGCAATATGATAAAATGAAACAAAATTATTATGAATAATAATTATTTATTTATTAGTGAAACAACATTATGAATAATAGATTAATTATTATGTGCTAGAAGTTTAACAGCAATGGTTCAACTAGTACATAGTCTATTTAAAAGTAAAATCTTCAACAGGAAGGATATAATTCACCCAAATCCTATAATATTATGTAAAATGGAAACAAGATATTCTTATAATTAACTGCTATATTCACTTATTTTAAGACTCCCAGGCTTAGGAGAGCAGAATGTTTACAGCCAGTAATACCATCCATATCCTAAATAGCTTTTTAATGACACTGTTCTTCTTTGGCTAAATTATGTCATATAAAACCTACTAGAGAAATGAAAAAGAATACAGTAATGATCAAGACATATAAAGTTCCCAAACTCCTTCAATAGGCTTGGCAATACATTCACCCCAGAACTGAACATGGCTTCAAAGCAACCACTCCAACCTTTCTAAGGAACATCTTATAAGAATCGCAACTGTCATGAAAGGAAAGAGATCTTATTAACCAAGAAAGTTCATATCCCATGTAAGCCTCACTCATTAAACATTGCATAATCCATTCACCAGGGAACAGGAAGGATCAATATTGTAAGCACAATAATCTCAAGTAAGCTTAAATGAATGTCTTTATGTTTGTATAATAATGATTTACTCTGAGCCCTAAATTATGAGTAAACATGTTAATACAAAGCATATAAACACTTTCTCTCATTTTTGACAATTTACCTAAAACTGTTAATTATGCCTTTGATGCCTGCTCCGTTTATACATGAGTTATACTATAAACGAAAGTCAAAGAGAAGATGTTTCTATTTGGATACCACATAGCATAACTAACTTTCCATATCAAAGGATATTTATTCTTTTTCATTACAAATTGAAACATATTGGAAAGGTACTCAGGAATATCAATCTTTATATTATCAACCGAGGTTTCTACTAAATACCAAATTTTTGTAGCCAAATAGCTAAAAATATTTTGGTTAGAAAACTCTGAAATCAAAGAAATATAGATTACAGGGGATAAATAGTAACAAAAGTTTTCAAAAACAAATCCACTCATGTTGTATTGATGCTGCATTATATGCTTCATATGTTTAATTAGGTCTTAATATCTGTTTACCCACATCAATGATGTCTGGTTTTGTAGTAAAGCTCAGATTAATTGCATTTCTTTAATAACGTCTAGCACAGTATGGTGCTCATTTAATATGAACCTTTGATGATGGTTACAAGCCCCCAGCAGAACTCCCAGATACCACAAGGGTATCTTATAAAAAAAGGTTTCTTGCAAACTTATAATCATCAAAAAATTCCAGCACTGACTTGCCACTATTTTTAAATACTTTCTCTCAGTCAAAAGGAAACTCTTCTGAATAGAGCAGGACTTCTCAAACTTGAATGCACATGCAAGTCTCCTGCAGATTCTCTTTCAGGAGGTCAAGATGGGGCTTGAAATTCTTCATTTCTAATGTGCTCTTAGGTGAGGAACGAGCTGCTATTCCCAGTACACAAGAGAGTAGAAGAATATTTCTAGGAAACCAGCAAAGGGCCTCAACACCTTACTGGGGTGTTCTTTGAATTTTAATCAGTTTTTCTATAAAAAGGCTCATCCCAAACACTACCTACTTTTTCAGCTAAGTGAGAGAAAAGAGTGACCATCCTCACTGTGAAGACAGAACCTTCAAGTGGAAAATATGAAGCCAGAATAGTCTAGCTCTAATTTAAAAGAATTAAATTCATCCTTCACCCACTGAAGCACTCATTCATTAACCAAACGTCTGCTGAGTGTCAACAAAGGGCCTAGCACTACTCTATACACATAACAGAATTCAAAAGCACAAAACTCGTGTATTTGTGTGTGGGTGGATTTGAAAACATATATGTTTTTTAACATTTACTGTACACATTAGTGGAGTACAGTGCATTGTTTCAATACATGCATATACCGCACAGATTCACTTAGGATAGATAGCATGGTTTTGTGCACCTGTTAGTCTACCGCTTGTCCTCCCTCCCACCCCACCTCCTCTTCCAGCCTCTGGTAACCATTATTCTACTCTCTACTTCTATAAGAACCCCCCCCTTTTTTTGTATTCCACATATGAGTGAGATCGTGCAGTATTTGTCTCTCTGTGCCTGACTTACTTCACTTAACATGATGGCTCCCAGTTCCATCTTCATTGCTTCAAATGATATTATTTCTTTTTATAGCTGAATAGTAGTCCATTGTGTATATACACCACAGTTTGTTTTATCCATTTATTCATTGCCAAACTTTTAGGTTGGTTCCCTCTCTTGGCTGTTGTGAATGGTGTTGCAATGATCATGGGCGTGCAGGTGTCTTTTTGATATACTGATTTCATTTCCTTTGGGTACATACCCAGTAGTGGGATAGCTGGGTCATAAGGCAGATCTATTTTTAGTTCTCTGAGGAACCTCCGTAGTGTTTTCCACAATGGCTGTACCAAACTACATTCCCACCAACAATGTGGGAGAGTTCGCTTTTCTCCCATCCTCTCCAGCATTTGTCATTTTCTGTCTTGTTCATAAGAGCTATTCTAACTGAAATGAGAGGATATCTCATTGTGGTTTTAATTTGCATTTCCCTGACGATTAGTGATTTTGAGCATTTTTTTCATGTACTTCTTAGCCATTTGCATGTCTTCTTTTGAGAAACGTCTGTTCAGGTCCTTTGCCCATTTTTTAATTGGGTTTTGTTTTGTTTTTTGTTTTTGTTTTGTTTTGTTTTTGCTCTTGAGTTGTTTGAGTTCCTTATGTATTCTGGATATTAGTCCTTGTCTGATATGTACTTGCAAACACTTTCTTCCATTCCATAAGTTGTCTTTTCACTTTGTTAATAGTGTCCCTTGCGGTGCAGAAGCTTTTCAGTTTGATGTAGTACCATTTGTCTTTTTTGTTTTAGTTGTCTGTGCCTTTGTAGTATTACTCAAAAAGAGCATTTCCCACTCCTATTTTGTGTAGTGTTTCCTGTGTTTTCTTATAGTAGTTTCATAGTTTGGGGTCTTAAATTTAGGTCTTTAATCTCTTTGGAGTTGATTTTTGTGTATGGTGAGAGATGGGGTCTAGTTTCAATCTTCTGCATGTAAATACCCAGTTTTCCAAGCACCATTTATTGAAGAAACTGTCCTTTCCCCTTTCTTGGCACCTTTGTTGAAAATCAGGTGGCTGTAAGAGCATGGTTTTATTTCTGGGATCCCTATTCTGTTCCATTGGTCTATTTGTCCATTTTTATGCTGGTACTATGCTGTCTTGTTTACTCTAGCTTTATGGTATATTTTGAAGTCAGGAAGTGTGATGCCTCCATTTATGTTCTTTTTTGTTCAAGATTGCTTTAGCTATATGGCCATATTTTGTGGTTCTATACAAATTTTGAGATTGTTTTTTCTATTCTATGAAGAATGTCATTGGTATTTTGATAGGGATTGCATTGAATGTGTAGATTGCTTTGGGTAAAACGTTTGATGATGTTAATTCTTCCAACCCATAAACATGGGCTATCTTTCCATTTATTTGTGCCCTCTTCAATTTTTTTCACCAATGTTTTATTGAGGATCTTTGCATTGATGTTCATAGGGATATTGGTCTGTAGCTTTCTTTTCTTATTGTGTCTTTTTCCAGTTTTGGTATGAGGTTAATGATGGCTTCGTGGAGTGAGTTTGGAAGTATTCCCTCCTCTTCAATTTTTTGGAAGAGTTTGAGAAGAATTGGTATTAGTTCTTTGAATGTTTGGTATAATTCAGCAATGGAGACATTTGTTCCTGGGGTTTTCTTTGTTGGGAGACTTTTTATTACTGCCTCAATCTCATTACTTGTTATTGGTCTGTTTAGGTTTTCTAGTTCTTTATGGTTCAACCTTGGTAAGTTGTATGTGTCCAGGAATTTATACATTTCTTCTAGGTTTTCCAGTTTGTTCAGATATGGTCATTCATAGTAGTCCCTTATGATCCTTTGTATTTCTGTGGTATCAGTTATAATGTTTCCTTTTTCTTTTTTTTATTGTAACATAGTTGATTGTACATATCTGTGGGGTACAGAGTTGAATATCAAAAACTGTGTGTAATATGTGATGTTCTAATCAGGATAATTAGTATATTCAACAGTATACAATGTAATTGTTTTTCATGTCCCTTTACCAATTCCTGATTTTATTTGAGTCTTCTTTCTTTTTTTCTTCATTAGTCTAAGTAAAGCTTTACTGATTTTATCTTTTTTGCAAACCAACTCCTTGTTTCATCATCTTTCATTTGTTTTTTTAATCTCTAAATCATTTCTTTCTGCTCTGATCTTTGATACTTCTCTCCTTCTACAAATTTTTGGTTTGTTTTGTTATTGGTTTTTCAGCTCCTTGAGGTGCAATGTTAGGTTGTTTATTTGAAGTCTTTCTTCTTTTCTGATGTAGGCATTTATTGCTATAAACTTCTCTCTTAGAACTGCTTTTGCTATATCACATAGGTTCTGGTATGCTGTGTTTTCACTTTCATTTGTCTCCAGGAATTTTTAGTTCCCTTTTTGATTTTTTTCTTTGACCCATTCATTGTTTAAGAGCATGTTGCTTAATTTCCATGTATTTGTACAGTTTCTAGGGTCCCTTTTGTTATTGATTTCTATATTTATTCTATTGTGGTCAGAAAAGATAGCTGATATTTCAATTTTTAAAAATTTTTTGAGACTTGTCTTGTGACCAAACATATGGTCTATTCTAGAGAATGTTCCATGTGCTGCTGAGAAGAATATGAATTCTGCAGCTGTTGGATGAAATGTTCTATATGTGTCCGTTAGGTCCAATAGGCCTAGAGATTCATTCTGATGTTTCTTGGTTAATTTTCTGTCTGGATGGTCTGTAGTTTGGTGAAAGTGAGGTATTAACATCCACAACTATTATTGTGTTGGAGTCTATCTCTCCCATTAGGTCTAATAGTAATAGCTTTATATAACAGAGTCCGGTGCATATATATTTAGAATTGTTATAGTCTCCTGAGGAATTGATCCCTTTATCACTATTTAATGATCTTCCTTGTCTTTTTCTACTTTCCTTGGCTTGAAGTCTATTTTATCTGATATAAATATAGCTACTCCTGCTCTTTTTTGGTTTCCATTTGCATGAAATATCTTTTCCCATCCCTTCACTTTCCGATGACTTGTGTCTTTATAGGTGAAGAGAGTTTATTGTGGGCTGCATATTGTTGGTTCTTATTTTATGATCCATTGAGTCACTCTGTGTCTTTTAATTAAGACATTATTTCATTTACATTTAGAGTTACTATCAGTGTATAGGAACTTGTTACTGCCACTTTGTTCCTTTTTTCTGGTTGTTTTGTTCATCCTTTTTATCCTTTTCCAATCTTACTGTCTTCTCTTGTGATTAAGTGTTTTTTTCTAGCATTGTATTTTGATTTCTATTTATTTCTGGTATGTCTCATAAGTTTTTGTATTATGGTTACCATGAGGCTTACAAAAAAACATGTTATAGTTATAATAGATTATTTTAGATTAATAACTTAACTTTGATATCCAAGAGAAAAGAGAAAACCAAAGCCAATTCTCTGCTTTGGCGTCACCTTCCACCACTACCCTCCCCCCTCTTTTTGACAATTTGTTGTTTTAAATCATATCTTTTAATATTGCCTCTCTTTTATATGGTTGTTGTATATGTTATTGTCTTGTCAGGTTTGTCTTTTAGTCTTCATACTAAGGACGTAAGCAGTTTCTTCACCACCTTCTGACATTGGAGTATTCTAAAATTGTCTGTGAATTTACTTTACTACTAAATTATGAACTTTCAAATGTCTTCTTGCTGGTCTTTATCGTCTTTTTTCAGACCAAAGAACTCCCTTTAGTATTTCTTGTAATGCAAGTCTTGTGTTGATGAATTCCCTTGGCTTTTGTTTGTCTGGGAAAGACTTTATTTTTCCTTCATATCTGAAGATTAGTTTTGCGAGATGCAGAATTCCTGGCTGACAGTCTTTTTCCTTCAGCACTCTGAATATATCACCCCATTCTCTTCTGGACTCTAGTGTTTCTACCAAGAAATCCACTGAGAGATGTTTTATCTTTTAGCTCATTCTTTCCTTTGTTTGATTAAGTCTGCTGTTATAGCTTTATATTGTTTTTTAGTTTGGATAATGTATTCTTTATTTCTAGAATTCTATTTTTTTTAATTAATAAAATTCTTTGTCAGGTTTCTCATTCTGCTCCTGAATTGTTTTCCAGATATTTAATTTTCTATCTGTATTTTCTTGTGACTTCCCGAGCATCCTTAAGAGGGTTATTCTGACTTCTCTGTCAGATAGTTCATAAATCTGCTGTTCCTCTCGGTCCACTGCTGGTGCTTTATTTGTTGGTGTTATATTTCTCTCTTGATCTTCATGTTTTTTTGTCGATGCCTCGGCATTTGAGGAGTCTGCTAACTCTTCTGGGTTTTATAGGTGTTCTTTGGTGGCAAAAGATCTTTACTGGTTAATATCAGAGCTTTGTCTCTAGTTGTGGTTTTGGTCAATTCCAAGATTGGGGAATTTTCTGTGGGGACCAGCACTCAAGCTCTGTGATTGCACTAAATTGCTGCTTTGCTGCTGATTCTCTGGGAAAGGCTTTTGGGGCAGACTGGATTTTAATTGTTGGCCTTTTATAATCACTTCCAGATTGTGTGGGGTCAGATACACCTGGGCTGTGTGGAAATTCTGGCCCAGGACTGAGTCTTCCCAAGAAAATGTGCCACTTGGAGTTCTATCACCCTGAGCCATCTGCAGTGAGTGGGCCTTTGCCTATCAGAAGGCCGATCAGCTGCCCACTCTGTACCCCAATGTTCTCCCAGTGGGCCAGCCTCCCCCCCTCCACCCCCTTCACTCTAAACACTTCCCGTGGGGTGGGCCGTGTGTGGGTCCCTCACCATGACTCACCAGCCTCTGATTGGTTTCTTCAGTTGGGAGCTGCCCCTTGCTCTTGACCTGGTCTATGGAAACCCTGTCAGTGGTCTTGCTGGCCTGGGGGCTGGTATGGTGCACTCTGAGGCCCTCTTCTCCCCTGCAGAGTCCAGGCCACTTCACACAAAGGGCTCAGCTGTGGCTTTTGCTGGCTCCTGCTCTGTGTGCTGCACCTTCTTCCTGCCTCTCACAGGTGGCTTGACACAGCTCTGGGCTTGAAACGGTCAGAGCAGTTTCTTCTTCCTCTCCCCGGGGCTTCTCCCACCTTCAAGAACTCTGCAGGTCTTTCCTCCTCTTCCCCTGAACTCCAGCTACCGCAGGCTGGCATTCTTTGCTTTTTAATGGTTGTAAATTAGTCGTTGTAGGGCAGAGCGATGCTGGGGACTGTCTATTCTGCCATCTTCATAATGCCACCTCCTGAAAATATCCAAACCTCATGTTTGAGGAGATTACAGTATGGTGGGAAAGGTGAAACATCTCTCAAGCACAAATAGCTATACACCCGTGCAGAAAGTCATCAGTGTCCTCGAAGAAGACAAAAGCTAGGGGGGGGGGGCTGGGGAGAGCCATGACTCAGAGTTGAGGGAACTAAGGATGGCCTCCTGGAGGAGGCGGGGCCACCCTCTGAAGGATGAGCTGGGCTGAACCTGCAGAGAAAGAGGGTGAGGAACCACACACAGAAGTATGGATAGAAATTTGGGTGTTTTTGCAACGTTTTTATTTCTACAACTGAAATGATTAATGTTTAACATTTTGGGGGCGTATTTTATTTCAAAGTTTTTCAGGACTTCAAAGATTAGACTAGAACTTCTCCAAGCTCTAGAGTTCTCAAAGTGGAGTTTCAGAACCATCAGCAGCAGCATTGCCCAGGAACTCCATAGAAATGCAAGTTCCCAGTTCCTACCAGCACCTACTGAATCAGAAACTCTGGGGCGGGACTAGAACTCTGTGTTGCCCCAAGCTCTCCACAATTAAGTTTGAAAACCATTGGACCAGACCCTCTCTGTTTCAGTGTGGGTAGGAATCTCCCTGGGAGCTTTCGGAATTGCAGATTCCTGGGCTGCACCCCAGACGATCTGATTTAGTACAGTTGACATAAGGCCTGCTATTTGTATTTTTAAAAGCATCCCCATCTGTTCTGACACAGATGTACCACAGACCCTATTTTGAATTAGATGTGTTAGATGTATTAGAGCATAGTCTCAGAATAGGAGAGGAAGAAAAGCAACAAAGGATGGGAAGAGAGGCAATAAAAACAAGTAGGAGAGAGAAAGAAAAGAGAGTAAAATTGCTCAATATTTACTGGTATGAAACCAGCCAGAAGGAAAGGGTTTGGTTCTGAAGGCTCTGGAAAGAAAATTAGATCCAGAAAGCTGATACCTAAGTAACTCATACATTTCATAAAGTTTCATGGACAGTTCCACAAGGCTTTTTCAATAGCCATAAACAATTCCCCTTTAAAACAGAGGTCTCTGAATATGACTGACCTTGACACCACAAGTGTAGAGAAATCGCGCCGGTTCTGCTCCGCTTGACGCCCAAGAATTCGATAAGCCATTGCCGTTTTTAAGAGTCTATCGTTTATTGCTTGTGGGTCACAGGAGACCTTAATCGCAGAAATTACTCTTAAAGCCTTATCCTGCTTAGAGCACTAGGTCAGCATTAGCCATTTCCCCTCAGAGATTCCTTTCTTTTACTTATAAACTTTCAGGGATAAATCTCAGAGTGACTTAGTATCTAGAAAATAAAGTTCTGGCTCAGTAGGTGCTATAACCCATCAGCGAGGTTAATTATTAGGTTTTAAGGTTGAGTTTTATCCTATAATCTTCCTCGTTTTAAAACAAAATTGAATTGCCCACTTTGGATCTAGGTTATTCCAAACAGAAGATAAATTAAAGCATGAAGTTCCTGAGGTCTTCAAGGAGACATGTAATTTCTCAGATCTCATCGAGGCCTGGAATCCACCGACAGGCGACTGCTCGGTGCACGGCGGGGCCCTCCGTGCCTTCCCTCCTGTGTGGTTTAGGATCCTGCTAAAAAGCAGAGGTCCAGAAGCCAAACCGCTCTATCCCTTACTACATGCGTGACTTCAGGCAAATTACCCAGCCTCTCTTCCTTTCAGCTTTCTCATCTATAAAATGGGGGTATTAATCATAATATTTTCATGGGGTGATTAATTACTGTAACACATAGAAATTATTAAAAAAACGTCTTGACACTTAGTAAGCACTTAAATGTTTTTATCTTTCCCCATATTTTATATAGCATAGAATGGATCTAAGTAGACATGAAGATGACACTAAAATATTAAATAAAAACACACGTATCATTGAAAGTACTTTGAGGAATGAATTACTCTACATCTAGTGAGCCAAGAATGCATTAGATTCTAGAATCCTAAGGAAACTGGAAAAGAGGAGCTTCAGCCTTTTTTATTCTGCTTTATCGGGATTTTCACTTCCAAGTATCCCTGAACTGGCATTTCTCAGGTTGCCTGGGTTTGTACTGTGGCTCCACCCTTAAATGTGGGCCTTCCATGAGCCAACTATCTCTCTGGACTCAAGTTTCCTTATCTGCAAAATAGGCTGCGGAGGGAGCCTCAGGGCACAGCGCCACTTGGGGCTGTGGCAGATGTCCTCTCGTGGTGAGGGAATGCAGCCTGTGGGTGTGTGCCACATCCCAAAGCAGCCACCCAAAAAAGAGAAATGTCTCCAAAGTCTTGTTTTACCATTGAGATTCCTGTGTTTAACGTTCTGTGCCATGACGTAGTTGTATTCTTTTACATAAAAGTATTTTAAATTACTTTCTAGTTAATTAAAATTTCTCTCTCCCTCTCTCCCCTCCCCGCCCCCTACACCACACCAACTCTCCCTCTAACACTCCTGAAGTAAAACTGATACTCCTTGGCTACTCACTTATTCCCCTAATTGTAAAGACATCCCAGTTTCAGAAACCCTAGTGGAAAGATCTATGCAAAAATCAGATTTTCACAACTAAGCTACAACGAGAAGTCTAGTGTATTAAACTGTTTCCTGGACTGCCATGGACTTAAAATTCCCAAACATTTTTCCACCTGCTTGTCTATTCACCATCAAAGACCCAATATAGTAAACACACCACACAGGAACTGAAAGCTAAAGATGCAATGCTGGAGAAGCCAGTATTCTCTGCAGACGAGTGTGCTGCAGCGCTATTACACATCTCATACATTATTCAGGGTAAATTACCCTCTGAAACGTTGTGTTGAGATGTCTCCCACATTTCAAAGGCACAGAGCTCCACTTTAGAATTTTTATACTTTCTGAATAGGGCTCCAAGATTTTAATAAAATCATTGCTCTATCATTTTTAAGGAAAGAAGAGTTCTAGTTTTTGTATAATAAAACACCTAACTTAAACACTAAAATTCTTATTTTGGTCTTCAAACACAAAACAGAGATTTGTTCCTGGATTATAAAGCAAACACACCTAAATGATGGTCTCCTAATCTAATAAATTCAGAATATGGTGATTTTATAACAAGTTAAAAAAACAAAAGTACTACTGTGCAACAGTCAGAATGCCATAAAATATTAAGTTAAATTACTGATTCCTTCTTCTGTCTTTAAATACGTCATGTTAAGTTGATTTATAGATTTATATATGTCTCCTATGGGAAGGTTATAGAAAAAAAGAAACGTTTCATGCAAAACAATTAGGAATCTTTCCTCCAGATCTTAGAACCAGCTAAGTAAAAATTGTACTTTAAAGTGTCATGTGATAAAATATATACATAGTAGCAATAAATGAAATTGTCTAACATATTAACCAATTGAGATAAGATTATGGAGTATATTTACATTTGGAATGTAAATGACACTTTTTCATGTAGTGATTTATTACTTTTAAGTGATGCCTATAAAATTACAAGTATCATCAGCATAAACCACTGGTCTGTCAAGATTCCTTTCTCTATTAAAATTTGTGTCATAAGGTTGATAGATATGTTAAGACAAAGTTTTCAGTGATTAGGTTTTTTTCTGTTTAACGGAGAATTCGAAGATCTTTATACTTTCAGAGAAGTAAGAGCTCTACCACATGAGCACATACAAACTAATATCTTCTCTTTTTGCAAACAAATTAAAATTGTAGTTCTGGGAAGATAAAAGACCTCAACTGACCCACAGATTTAGACAGCAAGTTTTATGTTTTCCTTGGAAATTTAAGTGACTATGATCGTTACCCTATGTGTTTAAGAAAAAGATTTTTTTAAGGCTAAGTTTTCCTAAGAGATGGTCTTGGACCTGGGATGATTGTGGGCAGACATGTCTTAGCAGGTGAGACCCCTAACAGGCCCCTGCCCTGCCAGCTCTAACTCAGCGTCCACTGCCAGCACCCACAGAAAAAGGCAATGTGGATCTTTCATAGTCTTAAATGTTGCCTCAAATAAGCTATTTAACTTGAGGGGAGGGATAATTTTATATTTTTCTCATTAAAAACCAAGACATGTTCGATGTTTAAAAAAATAAACCAGAGAATCAAAAGTGTCAAAAGTAAAAAAAAAAAATTTAACTGAGGATCTCTCAAACCTCCCACATAACTTCTACTAACAAACCCTACGCCATCAATCCCATGCTCTGCAGGTACTCTTTGTTAAAGGCTGGCATATTAAAATCACTTAAGACTTTCAAAGAAAATATATGTATAATTTTATTTTACAGTAAAATGGAATCTTACTATACTATATATACAGTTCTGCATGTTCATATGGAAATCCAAATTATCACTGGAAAATTTCTTGGATTAAATAGAATCAGAAAAAGTAGTAGTTGAATTGCCTTAACAGTTTAGTGGATTAAAGCTATGACAATGGTATGCTCCATTTACTTTATGGGAACTTACCAACTAATAAGAGGTCAAAAGATCAAAATGTTTACAGGATATGTTCAGCAGACAGAGCCAGGAACACGCATGTAAGTGCTTACACTGTGACCATTCCCTCCCCCCATTCTAGGTTCCACACTCCACGCCCCCTTGATTAGTACAACCTTTCTTAAGAAAGGGTAGTAATCAAAAATTGGTTATGGTCTCTTATGCACTGTACTTGGTTGGGTTACAACTTCATTGTGTTATATCATCATCCAGTTATAAAGATTGCCATGATTAGCTTGAGACGTTGATAGATCACTATTTCAGATATTACACCCTCATCACCTTAACAGAGTTCTATGCTCAGCTACCTACTTGTTAATTAATCTTTAGGGTGGGTCATTTTTACAGCAGGCTGATCTCCTCCAGGAATTGTGATAAGCACTAATAATACAGCACTAATAATACACTAATAATACAGGACAGACATAATCCTGGCCCTCATAGAGTTTCCAGTCTAGTGAGGAAGACGGCCATTAAACACGGATATAACAGATGTGAAGGGGGTTCCAAAAGAGTAAGGAGCAGTGCTGTAGAAGTATTTTAGCACCAGCAGAAAGATGCCTTGCATGATACTGCTTGATTCAACCCCACAGGATTGCACTGAGTTGTCAGAAACTAAATCACATCAGGAACACTGGCTGCAAAGACATTTGCGAGACATGCAAGAACTCATAAGGACAAATGATAAGCAAACAATTCATCACAATAACTGTGCAATAATACACAGCATTTGCAACTTGTTTTTTTATTTAGTGACTATTTCTTGACCATCTGTTAGTTATTAGGTACTATAAACATAGGAGATACAGCACTAAACAAAGAAGGCAAAGTTCTTGTCCTCATGGAGCTTATATTCTAGTGGAGAAAAAACAACAGTTAACAACAACAAAAAAAAACCCTGTAAATTACAGAAATGCATAAAACTGAAAAAAGTCATCTATATCCTACTATTTTTCATTTGTTATTTGTAAAAATAAATAAAACAAAGTAAGAATCTCCCACTTCCTCCTTTCCCCAACCAATTTTACCTCCCAGAGATAATCATCAGTAAAAAGCTGTGTGTGTGTGTGTGTGTGTGTGTGTGTGTGTACTTATCATGAATAAATAAAACCTAATCAATAAGTCCTACGAGGGTGGGAAGTATGTAGGCTCAGTCCATCTGCTGAAGAGACAAAAACTACACAAAGCTAATTAGAAAAAACAGCATCTAAATAGTTCTCTCTCACTCTCTACCTCTCATCCTCGCTCTCCCTTCCTCTCACTTCCTCTCCGCTCCCCCTCTCTGTCTCTCTCTCTCCCAACCCAGATAAGGATTTGTGCAAGTGGGTTGCTGGGGAGCAGATCCTAGCAAGGTCCTGGCAGGGGAGAGGAGGGTGAGGCAGGGAAGGGGAAGAGCCCACACGGGGTGTGCTATAGAGGTTGACGTATGGTGGCCAGCTGAAGATCAGCTGGGGAAGTCGGGGGTTATGCCTTCAAGAAGCAAGGGAGTTTATCCTCCGGTTCCTGTCTGTCACTAGCTGAGGGTTGCTCCTAGGGTCATTAACTCCCCCACAGTTTGGGCCTGGCCTGTGTGTGACCTGAGAGAAGTGCCTCGGGTGGAGGACAGCGGCCGCTTGCTGGAGGACGCTGTCGGTGCGCACAGCAACTGTGGGTGACGAAGGGTAGGGGCCGGGGGACATATAGCATTTTGATAAGTTAGATATGATTTGCCCCATTATGTTCTCATGACCCGGGGTTTGCATCATTCCCCAACAATTATCACATCCTGCCTCACGTTATAAGAATTTGTGTGCAATTAGAAAAAAAATATTAAATTATTGTCTTAACCTGGTCTCTTCCAGAAAGCAGAACCTGAGACAAACACTTCTGTGCTACTACTTTATCAAGAAATGCAATGCCAGGAAAGCAGGGGCGGTGAAAAAAGGGAGCTGGGCGAGAATACAGAAGCACCAACGTGAGGTGTGCTTTGAGGTTTCTGAAGTGCAACTGATGGCTTAATCGTCCAGGATCATGCTCCAGGAAGGTACATACCTGCGCATCTTAGGACACTCCACCAAGAGAAGGATGTATCGAACACTCCTTTTCTCCCATCGTCAAAGGTTCATTTGACAAGGGCTGGGGTCCCCTGCACGTCTGCAGCAGTGCATATGTGCAGGCACTGAGAGAATCCCGCAGCATCTAACACCTGGGCGTTAACTGAGAAACCCCAAGGCAGTCAGTCAGCAGGAAATGTGTGGCACAGGCAAGAGGTAAGCATCTGCCTGTGGGCACATGAGATTGTGGCTGGAAAAGGGACAAAAAGTTCTGGAGACAATTGAGAGCAAGAGGATCTGAAGCAGATTTTTAAATGTGTCTGATTCACCAACTGAAATAACTCACCAGGGATGACCTGATCTTCATGTGGACCCATATATCATGCCCAGAAAATTATCCTGAAATAGTGAGAAGCATCCCTACAGTGCTTACAAATTAAAATCAACTTTCTATTGTGAAAATCTGGTGCATCAAAAAAAAAAAAAAAAAAAAAAAAAGGAAGGTGAGTGGCTAGAAGTAGTCTTTCCAAAATGCCTGATCGCAGTGACAACAGGTCTCTGAGGAGGTGAAGGTAGAGTTGGAAGAATGAAACCAGGAAGGGAAATAAACCGGGTGAAGCAAATCTGAATGAATTAAAAGTTAGGAAGCCTTGTAATTACCAGTGAGGTAAAGAGAAGGCGTTCTCTG
The DNA here is from genome assembly GCF_027409185.1 of Cynocephalus volans. Lineage (NCBI taxonomy): Eukaryota > Metazoa > Chordata > Mammalia > Dermoptera > Cynocephalidae > Cynocephalus > Cynocephalus volans. The sequence goes on along the minus strand of NC_084462.1, from coordinate 122,195,823 downwards.
GTTCATTCAAGGATTCCTCAGAGGAGTTCTATAAAGAATTTTTAGCTGTTTTAATTTGTGTTTACCCATCAACTGCTATGATGCACTAATTATAAGTGTATTCAGATTTTATACATATTTATTAAGTCTGCATTAAAGAGGCAGAGAGGACTATCTCAAGGACACAGGATGCTCATAATCTTTATAGGTGCTGTCCTGAAAGGTAGGCAACATGTAGAAGAGTTTATCTGTTAGAAGAACATGGGTACCAGGAAGAGTTCGGGCAGTATACATATTGTTTAGAGGAGAGAGGAAATGTTCTTGACTTCAATTTCCTTATAGTCATCAGCTCTATCTATATTTATTTATTATTAATCTGGCTACGGTTGAACACATCATGAGTGGGGACTGATGAAAAGGTTGATGACACTTTTTCTACAATCACATGGTATTATTTCAAAGAAAACTATTTTATTTTAGAGAAAATATTTGTGTTAATATTCCTTAAGGAAATCACCATTTAAATTCTGCATCTATGAATGAATTCAATTATTGAGGTATTCTGAATATGCACAAAATGATCTAAAAGTTTGGTAATCAATGTATAACAACAACATTTTGTTAAAATGCATTAGTGTTAAATAGAAGACTAAGCATAGTAAATATAATAATGAAGACAGCGCAACCTTTTAAACAACAAATATAGTTCAGTTTCAGGAAGAACAGTTGTGCAAACTACTACAGAAACCACGGATTACGTAATCATGTAACTGAGGTATATTCTTCAAGATCAAGTGCTTGGTTATAGTCCGCCATGGCTTCCTCAATCAGTCCTATTTTACCACGAACTTTTGCTCTAAGATTATGTACTAGAGCATCATTAGGCTTCAAAGACAAGGCTACAAAAGAAAAAAAATTCAACATGTTTACTCTAGCACTCAAAATTAGTCTCACTTTTTAAAAATAAAAATTGTGTAAGAACTTCTTTGATACTACCTATTTGAAAACATTTTTCTTCAAATATAACTATTTAGTTAAATTTAAAATATTGAATCTTTCTAAGAAAACTAACTTGGGTAAACTTTCTTTGAAAGGTTGGCATTGTTTGCGTGTGGTTTACTAATAATTCCCTATATCTCAGTTTACCAAAGCTTTAAGTGAAAACATTACATAAAGGAATCTATATTGATGACATTAAAGACATGATATCTAAAACATTAATTCTTATGTAAGTTTATCTAGACAAACAGACCAATGATTTTCTTCTTTTATAGTCTAAAAACAAAAACATCAACCACGGTAATCTTACCAAAATAATTACCAAAAACATACCTTTACTAAGGTCTTCCTCAGCTAGTTCGTATTGCTTTAAACAGCAGTAGAAATATGCTCTGTTAAAATATACTGCAGCCCAAAAGGGACAGCTTTCAATTACACATGCAAAGTCTTCTTTTGCTTCTTCATATTTCTTTAATATTGTATTTGCAAGAGCTCGATTCATGACAGCATATTCATTTTCTGGATCAAACTTTAAAGCCTTTGAGAAGTAGTCACTGGCCTATAAAATGTGAAGACAAAATAATTTGAATATATTTTAGTTGGTAGCTATACAGAAATTTGAAGCACTTGTACTCTTAATTTAAAATTGAGGCCAGTGGCACTGGGCAGTGGAAGTATTTCATCCCAGATACAGAGGTGCATTAGCTATAGAAAATGTTAAAAGCAATAATAAAACCAACCAAAAGTTAGTCTACTTCTTTCTTTTCACCATGTGTCAGCAATTCTAAACAATGTCAATGATAAAATGCTCCTTCTTGCTGGGGTAAAACGTTCCCACTACCTGCCCACCCAAATCTCATATCCCTACACAGAACTAAAAAAAAAAAAAAAAAAAAGGTAAACTATAAATTAGAAAAGAAGGCCACAGCAAGAAGATAAAATACAAATCAGAAAAGTAACATTTTAGAAAAGTATCATATAAAAACACAGTAAGAGCTGAAAAGAAAAATGGATTTTCAAAATAAGTTTCTAAAGCATATAAAAAACTCAGCTAAACCATAAAAAGTTATAAGGATTCCTTGTAGAAAGGAAAAAATCAGCTTGTCAAGATCAAAGACTCTAGATTCTTCACAACTCATCATCCACCTGGAAGGGACCCTCAAAATGTGGTCTGCAGACCAGTGCTGGATGGGGCCCTGGTCCAAGAACCGTTTGCTAGAGGTCTGCAGAGGTAAGTACTGAAATTGAGAGTAAAGATAAATAACTTCTGTAGCATTTTGACATGTCTGTGAATCCCAGCAGATGACCATATTTCTGGTAATTCATTTTTATTGTGTTTTAAAAATGTACTGATTGATCTACTGTTGGGAAAATAGAACAATTTAATCAGGCCATCTCGCCTCAGAGCCAGTTGGGGGTGGTTCAGTAAACAAACTGTGTGGGGGGGGTTGCAGTTGGTGCGCATGCATGGCACCGTGGTTTTGGCTGGCAACTGTCTCGGGTGGACACAGTGCGTGCAGCCATGCTTTCCAGCCTGAGGCTTCCAAGGACCTGTTTGCCAGTTACCTAGCATGTAGACCTGTATGTAAGGGGTCTGGGGACCCAGCCTAGCATATGAAGGGTTTGTGACCCAGTCTGTGAACGGGCTTGAGGGGTTTGTGAGCTTCAGACCCAGCCCTAGCTCGACAATCGGCCCAGTTGGCAGGATTACCGGCAGGTAAAAGAGCCCGACAACTGGTGTAGTCGTGTAGCTTTACAATTGGCAACATGAACGTGATTCCAACATTAGCCTGAGCTCAACATCTACAATAAGTTGAAATTTTTTTTAAAAAACTGTCCTTTCACCACAAATAGTTTGAGGTGCTGACTAGACATTCTACCTACTCAAGTTGGGAATTTCATCTCCAACTCCATGATGGATGAAAATTTGCCTCCTACTTTAAAACTTACTTTAAAAGGAAAGTCACTTTTCTTGATGCAGTATGCTCTCTCCAGTTACTTTCCATTCAATTTTTTCCCATCCCACCATAATATGGGTTCTATCTATTTCCCCCTATTCCACAGGTTCTGCTCTTGCTAAGGTCGCAGATGTCCTCAAGCCTAGTGGGCATTTTTTAGTCCTTTTCCTCCATGACATCTCTGTGTCATGGACAATCTTGATCTCACCTTCCCTTAAAGTTCATCTTAATATTCTATCAGAAAATTCTGTCAGAAAACAGTGCCTTCCTGGTTTTTCTCTTGCCTCTCTGATCATTTTCTCTAAGCTTCTTCCACTGAACTATTTTCCTCCATGTTTCCCAAGGATCTGCTGTCAGTTCTATTCCCCCATGGGTGACACAGACCACTGACTGCAGGGTGGCTGGGAGCCCAGACCATTGAGCCAGATTGCTGGGTTCAAATCCTACCTCTGACTTGAGTAAGTTACTTTTGCTCTATTTGCATCAGTTTCCTTATCTGTAAAACAAAGGTAACAAATAAAACTCCGCTTCCATTGTTGATGTAAGGATTACGTGAGCTAATATGTAAATTACTAAGAACAACATGCAGAACATAGTAAGGACTCAATCAGTTATTACTGACGTATCATTTTTTTCCAGTGTCTATAAATGGAGAGGCAACATAGCCTTCAGGCAATATTCATGAACTTGGCTTCCTCTGACTTTTAAGAGGCAATTAGATCAATATTGTATAAACCATCTCATTCCTGGATGGCAGCTATTCTATGCTACTGTTAAGTGCAATTAAAGAATCCTTTGAGATGGAGACAAAATTGACATCCTTCTGTGAAGAGCTTAAAGAGAATTCACTCCCAAAGAGAAGGCTGCACTCACAGCCATCAGAACTGAGGCAAGGGAATGACTCCAGAGAGGGCCAAGACTTTTTTCATAAAGTAATTTAGGCTTCATTTTAACTCACCAATAAATAATCAATTAAGGGTACATAATTATATATCACGAAAGCATGACTTCAGTCATGTAGGAGCAAATGCCCACCTTGGCTAAGAGAAAAGAGCTCAGTAGAGCATCAATAGTGCAACTAACTTTGAGCAATGTAACTCTGTATTATAGCTTCCAAAATATATTACTTAGAAAACAAAAACTTATAAATTTAATGAGGTTACTCTCCACCTATACTCTCTACCCAGGTAATCTCTTCCTGTACCACACATATGCTAATACTCATATGATAATCCTTATATGAGGACTGTATTAGGCATTTCTCTCTCTTAGTATCTTCCTTATTTCTTACATTTTTTATTTTCTATTTTTTTCTCTGATAAAATGTTAACTACATCAGAAAAGAAGCCTTTCTTGTATTAGTCAGCTCTGTGTTCTCAGGGCCTTTGTTAAAGACTAGTACTTGGCAGGTATATCATAAACATGTGGAGATTGAATGAATGAAGAGCTAAGTGGCATCAGGAACATCTGCTGCACATTCTCAGGAAAATACCATAACTCAGCAACTCGGCACATAAAGGCACATAAAGTTGCTCCGAAGATCATTTTATTAAGAAGTATAAAGACAATATTAGGTGGCAGAGAGCAATATATAGAGGTGACAAAACTCAAAATGCCAGCAGTAAAAACAACTTTTAAAAATGAGTACATCATCTTAGAAGGGAAGGGTTGTGAAAAACAGAGCTTGTGGTAGAAGTCTTCCCAAAGCAAGCTAGGCTAGGCTGGAGAGGACATATTGTGAAGTCCTTTACTATAGCATCAGAGAGAGCCCAGCTTGGCAAGTCACCATGGCCCATCACCCCATTTCTCAATCTCTGCTATTAGTATGGGAGAAAGAATCATCTCATTTAAATATGAAAGACATAAAAGTAATTTTCCTGCCTTCATTGTAAAAACAAGGATAAAAAAGAGCAGCTTAAATTTTGAAAATATGAGAAAAACTCATAAGAAAAAAGTATTATTACAATGTAAATTAAAATTATAATGTTTCAAAATGAGCTAGAAAAAAATTGTTAAGGAAGTGATTGCAGTTAAAAAATAAATCAAAAATAAAGAAACTCAGAAAAGAGGTGACTAGGAAGAAATGACATGGAAATAAGATGGAACTAAAAAGTGAAATTAAAAAGAAACCTGAATTACGAGGTGCACAAAGGATAACAGATATCTCAGAAAACAAAGTAAAAATTTAGGAGAGAGACATGACAAATGCAAAAGAAAAAAAAGGAAATAGAAATTAAAAAATAAAAAAGTTTTTGAGAAAAAATAATTAGTATATAAAAATCAAAGAATATTCAATATATATATATATATATATAATTGGTACTCCAGCAAAGAAAATCAAAACAATAAAACAGAAAAAAAAATTTAACTGAATTCAACAAAACTTTTCTGAAATCTATATATTGAAAACACATACTATGTCCTTGAAAAATTTAACCCCCTAATGGTCAACACTATGGCACACTTTGGTAAGACTTTTTACTTTTAAAAAATATCCTTGGTTATCTTGACAAAAAGAACAAATTGCTTATAAGAGAATGAAAATCAGGTTTGCATCAGGTTTCTTGACACCAACATACACCACCAGAAAATAGTGAAGCAACACTTACATGACGCTCAAGGACAGACGAGTCAAGGAGACCTGCTGTCTTCAGGGTTAAAGGCTACAGGCAAATAGCTGTGAATATGCAAAAATTCAAAAAATACTGTTCTCATGAACCCTGCCTTAGGACACTACTAGAGGACTAATTTCAGACAACTAAGAAATGACTGGAGGGGAAGGGAAACTTCAGACAAAAGTCTGGTGATGAGAATTAAATACACTTACCTAGAGAGCTAAGACTAAAATAAGCAATAAGCATAACAAAGTAATATATAAATATTAAATCCTTTATCAGTGTAGGAACAATGAGATACAATAAAATGGAAGTACAGAGAGAGACAATGGACAAGCCAGCTGACACAACAAGCTGATACAATAAGCTCAAGCATATTTAAAAACACAAGGATATATATATATTTTTTTAAAAGAGAGTACTACTAACTGAAATTGAATAGTGCATGAGAGGGAGAAGTAAAGGAGGAGGTTGCAAAGTAATTTTATTGTTCACTGTAGAGAAACAAAAGAAATAAGGAACTGAGGGTATTAAAGGCATTTTTATAAATAATCACTGGAGCAAAACTATAATCTTCCTAAACACCACAGAAACTGAAAAAAATAAGAAAACAAATCACAGAGTGAAATTCTTTTAAAATACATATAAACATGTTTTATATTACATAAAATAACAGAACTGAGAGCAAACATATTGATCATGCCAAAATGTAAATGGGTTTAACTCATTTATTAAAAGAAAAATATTTTCAAGTTGACTCTCAAAGCAAAAGCTAAGTCTGTGCAGTATAAAAGAGATACACTAAAAACAAAGGATTCTAAATGTTGAAAATAAATGGAAAGGCAAAGGAATACCAGGCAAAAGCAAATCAAAAGAAATCAGAGGTCATGATCTTCATTATCAGATAAAGTAGAATTTGTTCCAAACAGCATTAAAAAAAAAAACAAAGAAGGGCATCTGTGATGCTGAAGGTTACAATTCACAATGCATATGTAACAGGTATGAATATCTATACATGAAATAATGTAGCAGCAATTTTCGTGAAGCAGACATTACAAGAGCTATAAAGAGAAATATATAGGAATGCACTTAAAAACTGGATACTTGAATAAACTTTTCTTAGTTCAAGACAAACCAAGTGAAAAAATGTAAGGATATGGACTAATTAAAAACATAATTAATAAGGTAGGCTTCATAAATGCAGATTTAACTCTTTATTCTGATAGTAGAAACTCTTCTGTGGAAAGACCTTGATATGTTACAAAAAAAATGTTGTCATATTAGATCACATTAAAACTCAATAAATTTCAGGATGTAGAAAACATAAAAGCCTTTCCATCTGATTAAATGTCCTATTAATTTATTTTCAAGTCAAAGGGGAAATACAAACTGCAGGTGCAAAATCTTGGGAAAACATTAATAATAATAACATTACAGAATGCATTTAACACTACTGCGCTGTACACTTAAAAATGGTTAAGATGGTACATTTTATGTTATGTGTATTTTACCTGAATTTTAAAAAAATACAGACCAAAATACGTGTGATACTATGAAAACAGTACTTGGGAAAAAGGTGTAACCTTAATAACTCACCACAATATAAATGAAAGAGTGACAATAAATGAATTAAGCTTCCAACTCAAAAAGACAAAGAATGAGATAAATTGAAGAAAAGCACAACAAAAAAATGACCATAGATGAAAGCAAAAATTAAAAAGTTAAGAGGCTGAATCATGTAAATGCATCACAATTCAAATAAAATAAATTGTAAAAATAGAAAATATCATCTAATAACCCAACACTTTTATTTCAGACATATGAATTGAGGTCCAATGAGATTAAGGGATCACACAAAACCAAAACTAAAATCCAAGTTTCCTTTGTCCCAGTGAAGTGCTCATGTGACTGAAATTTAAAAAAGGTGTGCTAAGATTGAGCTATATCATCACATGGTAAGGAAGGTCTTGAAGGACGACCAAGTCCAGGCTTGAAGCTGGTGACAGTGGATACAGCAAGACAGGTGCCCATACTTGGAGAAGTCCAAAGGAATGTACACTGGAAAAGTGTTGAATGGTTCATGATAATGAGGAGAATAAATCCACAGAGGTGTAAACATTTAATGGATAATTATAAACATTCTTATGAAAGAGAACATTATTTTTAAAAAAAAAAGAGCTAATGAGTTATTAGCCTGATATAAGGATTAAATTTTGAAACTATATATGACAAAGAAAGGATTTAATGTAGGAAAGAGAATGTTAAGAAAAACTCACATTACCTGGGAAAACTGCCTGTGGTGAAAATAGATATTTCCTGCATTAAAATAAGCCAGCGAGTAGTTGGGCTTTAGAGAAATCGCTGCTTGATAGTCTTTCATTGCATTCTGTTGTTGACCCATAAACTCATGAATCACACCACGATTTGTTAAGAACTCTGCTGTAGTATTGATCTGCAATATAATAGTATGAGTACTTAGTATCTGGGAATAGTATTTATCTCCGATTTCATGTCTGCAGAAATGAACATTATGAAATCTACTTGTGGGAAATTAGTGATTTTATAGTGCAGGTAAAACCCCATTAGAGCAAACATTTTGAGAATGGACTCAGTATGAAGTTGGTTCAATGTCAACACTTCGTTGATATGGTTGCAATAGAACAAATAATCTTAGTGTTTTACTCAGTTCCTTTCCAAGGAACAGACACCAGGGGAAAAATTTCATCTATTCAGCTATGTTTAGCTGGAGAAGAAATTAAATTGAATAGTTAACATGCCTTTTTGTCCTAAGTAGCAATTATCTTTCCGTTCTTTCCTTTTTCTCATCTCAAACATTACAACATTTAACCAAATCTATAGAAACAAAATCCAAAAGCTAGAAGAGTTTCTGGCACTGAATTCAAAACATGAGATTTTTACTTGTTATTTCACTACAGGAAGAATCTGGGGATTTACGTTGTTCTTTCTTTAATTCCTTCAAACCTAGAACATTACTTACTTTTTGTTGTTCATCCATTTTGTAGTACAAAATAATACCGATATTCCATGAAACTAAAAATTGCATTTACTGAGAGGAATCAGAGTTTATCAGGGATTTTTAAAATACATTTAGGTTATAAAATTGGCAAACCATAATAATTCTTTACCCTAGGAATCACGTGGGCGAAAAAACCCAAAACATTATTTTCTCCACAAGTCACTTTAAAAAGGTAACAGAAGATATAACAACCACAATTACTTGAAGTTGATACGACAAGCAAACAGAAAGGACATTGTTGGGGGGGGAGGGGGGAGGGAGGAGGGAGGGAGGTTTTGGTGATGGGGAGCAATAATCAGCCACAATGTATATCAACAAAATAAAATTTAAAAAAAAAAAAAAAAGGTAACAGAACTTTTTACTTGGACCTATTCATTGACAACGTTAATTTATGCTAATAATAATGTAATCTAAGTGGATATTTTACCTTTAGGGCAGCATTGATATCCTGCATTGCAGCAAAATTATTACCCATCTGTAGACAGATCACAGCTCTTCCTTCATAGGCCAGGTAGCTCTTCGGATCAATGTCTATGGCAATGGTAAAGTGGTTCCAAGCTTTTTGGAATTTTCCTTGGGCCTAAAATAAGTTTCCGATTACATGAAGTATGAAATAGTCCATAACATGACAAATATTTATGATTCTAACTCAATCAAATAAAACCTTTAGTAAGGGTATATTTATTTTGTGCTAAATCCAAGGTATTTTAAACAAGAAAGTAAGTCATACTCTGGGCGCATTCAATCAACTAATTACCTCTGAGTATTTATGATGAAATTTCAATTTATCAAAATAAATTTAATTGCAGAGTCATCTCTTACACCAATCTTGGACAACATAAAATCATGGCCACCAGTGAAACACCAACACTTCTGAAAATTGCCAAAATATTTGCATTGAGCTCCACACACGCATGGGCAGGGATTGTATTTATTTGCTTGGCACTGAATCTCCAGTTACACACAATATGTACATAATACTCATAATAAAATAAATATGTGTTGAATAAATAAATCAGTAAACTAATGTCATAAAATATACTTTGATAAATTGTACCAACATCTGGAATTTTAGGATCACTGTACATATTCCACGGAAAATGCATGTAAATCCACTAAACATCTGTTTATACCAACCTTAGTGCCAACTGGAAAAGAAAGAAAAAAGCTCAGGAGAGGAGCACTATTAATACAACAATGTCAGAGTATTCCCTAGAAAAGAGCAGCTGGCAACTGAATACCTCGCTACAGGAAGGCAGAGAATTAATAACTCAGCACAGACCAGGGCCTGTCCTTTCCTCTCGTGAGCTGAAAAACCCAAACTTGCCAGGATCTCAGAAAGTAACCCCCTTTAACCAAGCTGAGCCCAGTGACTCTCACATGAAACTAAAAAGAAATATCACTATGAAAGGAACTAGAATCTGTCTTTTGACCAGCAAATCTCTGTCTGGGTAAACTATTTGGAAGTCCACATTGTCATCACAAGTTCTTTTAATAAACAAGAAATTAGGGAAATTGGGATTAGATTACTGGAATAGTAAACTGCAAAGAGCCCCAAAATAGGATTATATCTGTCATCCGTTCCTGATGACATCTGTCGTGCTCACTTCTATATCCCCAGTGCTAGGCAAGTAGTAAGGCAATCTGTAAGTACTGGTTGAACAAACTGTCACTTTTTCCCCTCGACGGTACTTGAATGGGCCTAACTCTCCTTTTTCAGTCCTTTCTTTCCTGATTCAATCCCCTTCATACTGATGTACTTTTCAGTCCTTTTTCAGGTTTCTATATATTCAGTGGGATCTTCATAAAATGTAAATTTGATGTCACTTCTCCGATTAGTGCTATTCACATTTTTAACTGGACTACAAGGCCTTCAGCTCCAGCCCTTGTTTAACTGTCTAGCTTCATCTCACACCATTCCCCCCTTGCCCATAACATTCCATCCACTTGGGCCCTCTATCTCTTTCTTACAAGACTTTCTAATGGGCTGTTCCCTCTGCCAGGAATGCTGTATCCCAGCCCCAAACATTATCCCTCACTAACTACTAGTCTTTCGCATCTCAACTTAAATGTTAATTTCTCAAACAGCCCTCTCTTACTTCTCAAAGTTAGGTTCCTTGTTATAAGCTGTGCTAAAATCCATCCTTTTCCTTTTGTGCACTTACTATGATTATAATAAAATATTTATTCATATGATTGTTTGATGCCTGTCTCTACACTAGGCAGTAAACTCTATGCAAAGAAACAAGTATATTTTGTTCATTGCTGTATCCCTAGGCCTAGATTAATTCCTGTCCTATATTAGGGGTGCAGTAAACGCCTGTTGAATGCAATGAAAGATGATGCTTTCATTGGATTGCAGTCAGCTCTAGCTGCTTTGGAAGTAACTCCATCTCCTTAAATTGATTTTGCAAATTTCTATTGTGATCCAATTACGGTTAATTTTATGTTTAACTCTCAGGGGCAATCTTATTTCCCTTATTAATAAGTTCTTGGGTAATACCTCACATTAACTACCAATCTTAGGTCAGCCAAACTCACTTATCTTTAAATGAAAAAACATCAACTTTAATGGCAGATTATTAACAGAAATTTCTGCAAATCACAATAATTTGAACACACTTTGTGCCCATTATTTAAAATTTTTAAATATTAAAAGGGATAAAAAGATTTAAGTTTACTCAATTCCTTTTCATAGAAATTATAGCACATTCAGCACTTTATTCCAAGAATGTCACTGTATCTTTTATTAGTGCAAATAGCTTGGTGAGTTATGAAATTTCAGTGCATGGATCAGGCCAGAGTGTCCCAGAAATCACTCTGAGATCTGCTTGGCAACACACACAGCAGCACCCTTTCATCTGACTGGAAGGACAAGTGCCTGGCTTCTTGTCTTCCCAGCAAGTTCTAATTCACTGCCATTTGGGGGATGACTGAATTCAGAAGTTCCTGTACAGTGTCTGACCCATTGCATGACTGGAGTCCAATTCAAACCTTTCATACATTGTTTATTCCCTTTAACTTTTCACTAATTTAATAGGATAAAACCTATGGAGCCCAGGTATAAGCCAGCGAAACAAATATTAGCCAAGTTCTTACACGTGAAATTCATCAGGCAAACTAAAAGTTGTTTACAGGTGTGTGAGTGTGTGTGTGTGTGCTGTGGGGGGTGCTGAGGTGGGGAATGGTGCAGACATTAAGGAAACTTAGGTTCAAAAGATCCTCATCTGGCTAGCATTCCAGGTCCCAAGGCTCAGCCAGGCAGGCATCCTGTCCCTAATTGAAACGCCACTCTCCACTGCTACTCTGGATACTGAAAGTAAGGGAAAGGAAAATGTTCATAACCAAGGAAATAACATTTATCCCCATCACCAGTAAGAAAGGGCCAAATACATCTTTTCGCCTATCCAAAAACTGCTTTTAATGCTCAATATGCTGTTATGTAATATTACCTGCAAATTATAGCCTAAACTGATTCTGGCTTTTGTACACATTGGATTAAAATGCAGCGCTTTAGCAAAGTCCTTCTGTGCTTGCTTGGTGGCTTCATCGTGACCATATTCCATGTAAGAATTTCCCCGTCCAACATAAGCATCCAGAAAACATGGGTTAATTTTAAGAGTCCAGGTAAAGAAGTTGACAGCTTCTTCAAACTCTTTAATTCTAGAAAATAAATGAAAATATTGATGCCTGCTGGTGAATTGGTGCTTTCTGGAGATATATACAGTGTTTTCCTTTATATGACTTTTCCATAAAGATTTGCATTAACCCTTATAAAAAAAATCTTTCATTTTTATTATCCATTTTAGAAAGTAAGTACATATTTCCTATGACCTAAAGAAGTCTGAAATAGTTCTTTGAAGATTTTGATAAAAGAAAAGAGGGGAAGTTAGAGCCCTTTTCATAGCAGAATGTGAAAGGCTGATATACTGGAATTCTTTTATCCAATTATAAAAATGTGAGTGGCATTCTTAAACCTGTTTTGAAAAGCTACCAATTATCAATTGAGAAAAACATGCTATTACTGATGAAATACACTATTGAAATTAGATTAAAAATAAATTTATTTATATGTATTTAGTATTTCCTTATACAGTGGAAGGAACTGAATTCTCATCACCCGGGAGTCCTTCAGATATGCTGCAAAGACAGCCCATTTCATTGTGAACACCAAGAAAGAAGGGAGAGAAAGAAGTAAATACATTTCATTTATTAACTTGTGAATGTATGTGGCTAAATGATAACTCTGTCTCTCTCCTCCCCAATTACCCTCTTGTGGTGGTGGTGAGGGCTGTTGAAGGAATCAAATATTTGTTCATGGGCATACAAAGTCACTTCTTTATTTCACATGCTTATGCATTAATTATATTTAGTCTCAATTAACTCAGAGAGAGTCTAAGATTTAAAAAAAAAAGAAAAAAAGAGGAAGCTGACACTGAGTAACTGCTTACAAACCAGGTATTGTGCTAAATGCTTTATATATGCTATTTCATTTAATCCTTCCAGCAATTCTGTAAGCTAGTTATAATTATCCACATTTATAGATGAAAAGAAAATCATGCTTCAGAAAAGTCTGCACATAGGAAAGGGATAGTAAATAGCATATTAAATTTGCACAGACTACATCTGAGATTCAAACTCAGGTGAGCCTTACTCCAAAATCCATGCTTCTCCACACAGCCACTTCTACTGCACATTCTGCACCTCTAATGTACCTGTGGTTGGTGCACAAGAGCCAATGAGCTGATATCTCAACAGTATAGTCAGAAGATAGGCTTGGAGTTCAGACCTGAGCCCAGACATCTAAGTTAATACTGACTCTTCCAGGTTGTTATGAGGATCAAATAAGAGCATGTGAAGAACACCTAGCACAGAGACTCTTGCCTAATAAAGATTATTACCTTCCTTCCATTCTTTTCATTACTTCTCGAACAGGTTTCAAAATCTAAAAAGATGTATCACTACTTTGCCCATTTTTCCTTTATAAACTACAAGGAGCCTAGGATCACTGTTCTAGAAACTATCATCTCCTAGATACTACTCAAGAGTACCTCTTAAAATACTGTTTCCCAAACTTCACCCATTCCTTTGTGAAAGTTGCCCTGTGTTCCACTTCCACTACCATTTACTGAATATTTTCCTTTGTTAACTGACATTTTTACTTAACTAAATTTATTTTAAAGGACAACTTAATTTCAATACCATAAATAGAAGAATAAGAATCTCATGCCATAAGTAGAAAGCAACCCCAAAAATAAATAAAATTGGAGCTGTATACTATAGTCTGCAGAAAACTGAACTCGAGGACTGCACCATCTATGACAGAGTTAGAAAGCTGTTAAAGACTAGCTCTTAGCTAAGACTTTCTCCTTGATGTGTTCAGAGGATTTGAGAAAGAATTCATTTCGAAACTGAAAAGCTATTCAGCTTCTCACAAAGTGCTTCAGTGTTTTTAAATGCTTGTTCATGAAAAAGAATTGGACTGCTCATGGCACTTACTCCATGTTTTAGCAAATGCTGCCCAAAAGTGGTGCATCAAGTGTTCTGCTAGAGGGTCACACAAGAATCAACAGTGAACCACTAGGAAAGCCTGGCCTCTGACGTTACAGGAAGGAAAAGTTAACATTCATGTATATGAGCCAGTTTGTATCTTCTGAGTTCGCTCTGTAGGCTGTTACTCAGAACACACAGGATCACTTCCCTCAAGTTGTTTACAGTGAAATTGTGCTCCTCCTTCCTGATAATTGGCACTATTTAAGAATTAAAAGTTCACTGAATGTAGGTCACAGCCTTACGGGTGACTTCTCATTGTATTAAAGCAATAATTCAAAATGTAGCATATCAAATTCTTTTTCAAGAATAATTAGACTATAGTCATTTTGTATAAAATGCATTTAGTTGATAGGTTTTGTTGTGCTCAGTATTTCTATCTATGAGTACTGAACGATTTACTGACAATGCATGCGTATGGTGATCATGTAAACTGAGATTTCCAGGGCAATCCCCATTCTCTCATATTTTCCCCATAAATCATTGAAATGCTCCTAGTATATTGATACCCAAGTTGCATTTCCCACTTATCCAGAGGGAAATTAAAAATCCTTTTGGGGAACATATTCTAATATGTTCTGATATATCTCCCTTTGTGTAACTTAACCAATTAAAAACATAAACAAAAACAAGGCAGTCAATTGAAGCTCACCCCACGTAGTATAATTTGTGAATTACCAAAAGGCAATGATTGAAGATATTTTTCTATACCTATCTAATTATCAGCACTAACATTTAATGAGCATCTAGTCTGTTCAAGCTAAGTAAATAATCATTAAGCCTTAAAGCTAGAAAGGGATCTTGAAAACCACCTAGCAAGCTCCTCAAAGCTGACAATAACTAAAATCAAGTCCATCCAAAAGAGGTGACAGTGCTAAAGACAGAGATTCTCCAGCCTACCACACCAATAGACAAGAAAAAAAATGAAGTAGAAACCACTATAGAAACTGCAATTTCATTTTTCTAAAGTTGTGTCTATCACAGTGTCCTATAGGTTGAAGCTCTTGTTAAGTTACCAGATGGCAGTTAACTAATGGGAACATGTGGCAGAATATCTATGTTATATCAGGATACATGTTCAATGAGATGTATATGATTACACATCAGTTATCACAAATATAAAAGTATATTAAATGAATTTTACTAAAATCAAATGTTTGTATAAATCTAGAGAAACGTTATCACTTACTGAAGTTGGATGATTCTCATTATAGTGTGCTGCTAACACTGGATCGTGTGCTGAGCTTGCCTGCTAGGCCAGACACAAAGGCCCACTGCATTTTCCAAAGTAATCACAGACGTGACCAGATGTGCCCTACTGAGTTGTACAAATAAATCACAAATACCTCCCAAAACTAAAGAACATGGCTTGCAGAGTTAGAGATTCCAAAATACTTTATGCAAATAGAATAGTAAAATAAATGTGCCGCAGTAAAAAGTAGATAAGATACATAATTCTGAGTAATCTCTCTCTATGACATTATTTTTAAAAATATGAAGGTGGCTTTCTCAAAGACTTCTAAAAATTAGCTCTACCATAACACTCTTGGTGACTAAATTGGGCCACAAGTAGGATATTCAGCCTAAGGAATGTTGTCTCCTAGCAACCACAAGAGTGAGAACCGAGATATACAAAGGATACTTGAAAAGTCCGCAATCCCACAAGTTCAAAGATCAGAGCCCTAAAATTTAAAGATCTATTTCTTTTTTAAAAATTTTCCAAATGAGAAAATTTTTACTTTCCCCACTATAAGACACCAAAAGTAAATCCCCATAGTTACAAACATGCTGCTATGGTATAAATAAGTAATAGCTCACCTTGAAAAACAAAAATATTCTTCCTGAAATAAATATAACCAATTACCAAACATTCCTTACTGTCGAATTCAGTAAAACTGTTAAAAAACTCAAAACAGGTGGAATTGAGACTATGAGTTGTCAAGGCTTTACTGTTGATTTAAATTCTACTTTTATTAAAGGACAATAGAGATTCTAGTCGGGTGATGAAAGTTGGTTATTTGGAATTGCAAAGCAGTACCAGCTTAAGGAGGCTCTGCCCTATATACCCAGTGATTACATTTCATAAAAGAGATTGTGAACTGACACATGGAGAAATTTACTGACTCTAATAGTTGCTAAACATAGCAATGAGGTTGAGAGAAATTTTGGAGTCTGTTTTTAGTTTTAACAGAATGCAATGACCTCAGACATTTTTGGTCTGCACCCACCCACGAAAACAAACACATCAGTCATCATTATTCCATCCCTTTTTAAGAATGACAATTACTTAAAGAGATGAATTGTACAAAGGTTGCTGGATCAAAACAGACAATGGTGTGACTCTGTTTTGCTGTCTGTTTAAAATGAAAGGTCTGAGACCAGTTTAGGCTTTTTAACCTAAAAGCATCTCTAGAAGTTCCAGTTATTATATCATTTTGTTCATAAAATTAAAAATCTAACTCTCTAGGAAAATGTAGCTGCACTATCTATTTTCTAAAAGGGGGGAAAAGAATGTCAATTTCCTAAATAATTCAAACTGTATTTTACTCTCTAAACTGGATATTTACACAGCATATTCTAAACGATTTATTAACTATCATAATTTCCTCCTCCGAATTAACTGCTACTGTTTCTCTTATGAAAAATAATGTTGTAAACTATAACTTAACCAAATACATTTAAATTCATATTAAAATCCTCATGTACTGAATCTCTATTTTTAAAAGCAGAATGACCAAAAATTAATTTCCAGATGTCAAATGTGTATGTAGAAATGTAAACATTATGCCTAGCAAAGTCTATGTACTATATTGTAATATTATCTGAGTGCATTTTAAATTCATCATCTTCTGTATTTTAGCCTTATGTAACTATTCTCTTCTCTCCTTCTATAACTTACTTATTTTTATAATAATCCCAGAAAGAGGTCATTATTTTTTAAGTATTGTATTTTTTGTAGAATTTATTGTATCTTGTAGATATTTGCTGGTATTGTTTTAATTAGTTTTAGATTTATGGTTTTAATTCAAAATTTTTTGGAGAATATATGTTTTTTAAATAACCTTCTCTTCCAGGAAATGGACTTTTTAAAAGTTAGTCCTATTTTATGAACAAAATAAATGACTTTATTTTAGGCTTAGATATTTCAAGCAATGAATAATTTTCTTCTATGTATTGCCAAGATCGTTTTCCAGTGTATGGGCTTAAAGTGAGATGGATATCCCCAATGCCATCATGCAGGTAGTTACTTGCTATTTAGCTAAAATAGTTTATTGGAAGACAGAAGAGTGCTGATGACACACTTGGTGTGGTCCCCATGTCTTTACAAGGGACTCTTTGTGTCTCTCCTCATTTTTGTACTCTATCACATCCACAACATTTTCCCCAACTTCTTCTATTCCCTCCTGGCTTACTTATGAGGCTATAATTAGATAAGTTTGATGGTCCCATTTGCTTCCACTTGATGTCAATTGCACTCCATACCTGTGGTGACACATGGCAGTTGCTTGACAAAGGCTCAAGTTAGTCTGGCTTATCAGGGCAGCTTCTTTAAAATCCTAAAAAATAAGTTATAAGTTTTTGTTAATTTTGCAATATTATCTTATGTGCTTTCTTAAACTTCCTTCCAACTTTCATTCCATCATGAATATTAATAAAAGCATTAAAATATATACATCTTCCTAAAACTTTTTTTTTTCCTGACAGGGTCACATCTAGTGAGAACAGATAATAGAGCAGAGAAAAAAAATTCCCATTACTGTGAATTCTCAGAATCTTGTGCTACCCACCTCCACTTCAAGAAGAGGAACTTTTCCCTGCTATGTGTAATGAGATATCTCATTGACTTTATTTTTAATGTTTATTCCCAGTGAACACCACCAGAGACTTCCCCGTCTAGACAGAAAAGGAAATTCACCTGGAGAGGACCTTTGGAGTTATATGACTACAGTACAAACAGGCACCCAGACCAGAGAAAGGGCATGACTGAGGCTTTTGTGTGGATTAGCTAAGGCTGCTCCTACCTTTGGAATCCACACTTCTGGTGAGAAGTGTGTCATTTTGACTGGGGATCCAAAAGTCCTCCTCAAAGGGAGGAATGGAAACTCCACTCCAAGATTTGAAGTTAAGGAAGTCAGCTGAGATCCAAATGGTCCTGGGGAAGAGGCTGCTTAAAAGAATTAAGAGTGCTAAGTCTAAGGGCTGGCCCCGTGGTGCACTCAGGAGAGTGCGGCACTGGAAGCGCAGCAGTGCTCCTGCTGCGGGTTCAGATCCTATATAAGGATGGCCAGTGTGCTCACTGGCTGAGCGCAGTGCGGCCGGTCACAAAAATGACCAAAAAAAAAAAAAAAAAAAAGAGTGCTAAGTCTACAAGAAACCCTGCCACCAAGGCTCAGAACACTCTCTTCTGTTAGGTACCAGAGACAGTGTCTGAAGCTCATAAGCTTTTCAAAGCCCTACAAAAATATTTGCGACCTGAAGCAAAATATGGACCTCACTAAACTTAAATTATAAAATATTTAAACAAATATCTACAAACCAAAATATCATTTCAACTGCAATGCACCATATATATACACACACTCACACACACATACACAAGTATATACATACAATGTAGATTGATTTTAATGATTTCTACAATGAGGGAAGGGGCCTTCTGAAAGTAAGGATCCAGAAACTATGAAGGAATAAAAATGGCCTGCTTTTTCCCAGAGGATTGCTTTAGCAGGAATCTTAATGGGCAGTTTTGGTTGTGACCTCACTTGACCAAGCTAAATAGTGGGGAGTACTATAACCTCCCCCAGGTGGTAAAAGGAAATCCCTCCAGACTCCTTTCCTAAAGGCACCAGCGCTCTACAGCCCCAAAGGGCACTACCCCACTAGAGAGAGAGGAGCAAACCATAACCAACAGTTTCCCTCTCCCATCCCCTCGTTTCTCCTTCCTCAAACCCTGCCTGGTTGTATCAGAGGGAAGAGGCTGGCTCTGAGGGGGTAAGATGAGTTTTCTGCTATTACTAGAGGTGGAAGAAGGAGTAGTAGGGTCAAGCTGAGCACTCTGGGATCCTACTGCAGGAGGAGGTATTAGTCACAGGTCAGTCTGTAAATGTGGACTCTCCACTTAGATTCATGAAGCATATTATTATTATGAAAATCATTCATGAATAATAATTCTTATTATTTTGATACTAAATGGAACTATTTGGAAGGAAATAAGAACTTTATTGTGTAATCAATCATAATCCAATCAAACATGCTGCCAGGTACCTCTCTAGGAGGACTTTTTGCTAAAATGGAGGCAAACTTACAAGTATCAGTGAAATTTATTACAAACATTCCCATTAGTTTTGGAATTTTCAAGGAATGACCATGAAACTTAGAAAGCTGAGAATACCAAATTTAGTTTTGTAATCTGATGAAACTTATAAAAGTCACCCTGATTCTCTCTATATAATCATTATTATGCTACCTGGTAATTAGGCATTAACTATTAGCAATAGGCATAAATGATGACTAGTAGCTTTATTTAGAATAAGTTAGCCACTGTTTTTATGATTTTTCTTTTCTGCATTTTCTCTAATGTAAGGATAAATAACAAACCACACAAAGTCATTCGTGTGCAATGCAAATCACTCCACTCGCATTGCCTCTGACCTTCACCCACACTGTCTTCCTCCCTGTGTCAGAGGCCGGGCTCTTGAACTCATTCCTTCCCATCGCTTCTGGAAACTTGCTCCTTCATATTCCTGCTGTCTTCTCCATCTTTAGTCCTTGTCTCATTGAACCAACCTAACATGCCTTCCCTCAACACCCCCTCTATCCTGAAAACTTCACATGTCCATGTGTTCCTAGTTCCTGTCACTGTCAACCTCCTTGAAAGCACAGTCAACACTCGCTGTCTCCCATCCCCAAATTCCATCGACTTATTACTCTTGCTGTTTAATATCAGTTTTATCTTGTGATTTGCAAACTGCCTCTAAAGACATTTTTATTTATTTATTTTTATTCTTATCAAAGTATATGGGAGGTAATAAAACTACAAAACTGACAAAGCTCAATAGTGATCTCCTGTTCACTTCTTCTTACCCCTGAATCCCACTCTCCAAAGGCTATTATTTTTACATCTTATTGTTATTTCTCTGCTATTTACCTTCACATTTCTAAATAACGTGAGTATTGTTTTGTATGTAACTTTATGGCACAACTATTCACTTCCTACATAGAATAGAATTTAGCTGTCTTACACCACCACTCCACAACCTCGCCTTCTCCTATCATCCCTGTATACTAATGACAATTGGCCTGTTTTGGTCTCCATTTTACTTCTCTTAGGGGTCTGTTCCTTGATTATCCATTTGCATTTGTATGAAGCATTAAAATCCTAAATGGTAGTTTTAGGTGTCTGAACATCTCTTCTCCACTACCTTTAACCTCGTGGAATTTCACATTTTTTATTCCTCTACTATCATCATGGTAGGTTTTCAAATGTTCTCAATTCAACAAACTTAACCATTAACTTTTCAAACAATCTCAGTCTAAATGCCTCCTGATCAAGGTTCTCCTACGGAGACACACGACTATCAATTAACCAACACGTTTTCAGCACTCATGCTACTTGACCTCTCAGTTTATCCTTCCCACAAAAAATGTTTTTCCTAGATAGGCTTTAAGACTCTGCTTTCTCTTGGTTCATCATCTCACGTGCTTACTACTCAGTTTTATATCCTTCATTATTTCTTCCTCTGCCTGCATCTTTTCTGTATTTATTTTTTTAATTAACTTTTTTACTTCACATAGAGAAAAATTCACTTTTTTACTTTTAATTTGTGTTCGCGTGGTATATCTTTTTCCAGACTTTTACTTTTACCTATCTATATCACTATATTTTTTCTTATAGGCAGAATATAGTTGGAGCTTCCTAAAAATTTTCAATATGATATTTTTATGATTTTTATTGGTATATTTTGATCATTTCCATTTAATGATAAGATCATTTCCATCTACTGGTAAGGTTGGATTTAGTTCTACTATGTTATTATTTGTTTTCTGTTGTTCTCCTCTGTTTTTGTTCCTCTGTTTCCCCTTCCTGGACTTACTTTGTACTCTCTTAATACTTTTTAATATTCAATTTTAATTTATATCTAATTTCCTTTTAACTGAGGAGGTCACATATAAGCAGAAGCCTAAATGAAAGGAGGTCACAAACCATACCAGGTCAGTAGGAAAAGTGCTGTGTGCATGGGAAACAGCTTGTGTAAAGGCACTGAGGCAAAAAGGAAGCCTGCTTCTTCCAAGGAATAGCAAAAGGCCAGAGTGGAGTGTCTAGAGTGAAGAACAGAAGAGTGACACTGAGGTCAGTTCAGCAGGATTTTGGTCTGTCATAGTTAAGAGTTCAGATTATATATATATATATATATATATAAAGATGACCAGCAAAGGGATCTTAACCCTTGACTTGGTGTTGTTAGCACCACACTCTCCCAAGTGAGCCACGGGCTGGCCCAAGAGTTCAGATTTTATTCTATGTGTGACGAGTAACCATTGAAGGGTTTTGAGCAGAGGAACAACTTGATCTTCATACTCTTAAGAGGTCTGTCTGGCCACTGTGTGCAGAACAGCACATAGAGGGGCAAGGGTGGAAGCAGAAAGGCAGCTGGGAAGCCACTGCAGCAGCAGTACAGGAAGGAGATAATTCAGTTCCAAGACCTGAGTTCAAATCTTGCCCCAGTACTTACTGGCTGAAAGCAGGATGGCAGTGGCAATGACGGGAAATGATTTAATTCAAAATATGCTTTAGTGGTAGAACTGACTGGACTTGCTAATGGGTTAGATGTGGGGTGTGAGGAAAGAAAGGGGTCAAGAATGATTTTCAATAAACCATCAAGGACTGGAACTCTGACCTATGTCCATGTCTTCAATGTCAGTGCCTCATCTGAAAGAACATAGAATTTGGAATCAAGTGAGACCTGAGTTCAGATCTTGCCCCCGTACCTACTGGTTGGAAGACCTTATTTAACCTCTTTTGAATACCAGTTTCCTCATCTGTAAGTTATAATTATAAATTGTGCAGCATTGTTGAGAAGCTGGTATGTAGCCACTCTGCAGTAAATAGAGTTAATGTAATTGTTTAGTACTAAATGAATATTTACTCAGTGGATAACACAGGCCCTGCATTGAATTCTTCAACAGCCGTGGTCCTTTGCTCCCCACCTCTGTTTTTCTCTTTCTCCACACAACATTGTTGCCCAGATTTTCTATAGCTTTCTTGTCTAAGAGGTTTTTTTAGCTCCCTCTATCTGAGGTGATTCCTAATGGTTTATCTCAAAGATATTTCCAATATTTCAAAAAGCCTAAAGGAACTCAGGCTTTTTTTAAATGTTGAGATTACATTTCATCATACTGTAAACTGCCTAGAAAGTAAGTAATTCTGTTGGGCAGAATTTCAAAAGATGACTGCAGAAAGTAGAAAAATAATATAAGCCATTTTGGGAGGTGAAAAGAATAGGAAACACTCCACTGCAGACTGTCACGTTGCAGTTGCTTAGAAACAAAAAAACAAAACTGCTATTACTTAATTGCAAACCTCAAATTGCTATTTAACTTTTGCCTTGTGTTTCTTAATCTTAATTCCAAAGTTACCATAAAATAGACAATAAAAATTTAAAAGTTAAAAATAAATGGTAAATTTTCATTATTCTATAATGAAATACATTTTTAAACTGTATTTCAATATACTGTGTATGCTTTCTTCTACTACAATTCTGAATGCCTCTTCCCACTAACTGTTCCCAGTAGCCCATTCTGAGCAACTATTTCCTGGCCTGTTTGAAAGAAACACTTTTATTTGCCCAATAATTGAGTTTTGTGTGTACTCCCTTGGGGAAGGTGAAAGTCTTGATCAAATCAGAAATTTTTTATGTATTGGCTATTATGTATAATCAAAATGAAGTAAAAATACATTCTTTTGCAAAAACTCTATTAGTCATTCCAAGTATTTCAATAAATTCTTGCTAAAGTTGAATTATCACTCATTAATACTGCCAGTTGATGCAATAGAAACTTGTCCACTAGTTTTCAAAAGTAAATGTATAAAATTGAGTGGGTTCATTTTTACACATCAGGATGTGTAAAGTGCTTACCTCTAATGCAAAGCCGTACTGCTCTAGTTCTACGTAGATGAGTCCACGATTAATAAAGGTATTTAATGTTACAGTTTCTCCAGCATCATGAAGAAGCACAATTCCATAATCTGTTAATGCCTATAAATAAAATAATCACTTACAACCTATATTCAGCTCTTTAGAGCCTTACTTCATTAGCTATGGACAAATTTGTTTATGCCCAGACTAGGACCTCATAGTTAATTCTGTCATTTGACTTATAATTTATGACCCAAATAATTAGTTGTTACATTTAAAGGGTCCCCTTAGCTAAATATTATGAATGCTGCTATTTTTTAATAAGTGGTGCCCACAGTGATGGCATTTCACATGCTATTGATGAGTCGCCACATGCATTTTCATTTGTGTATGGGCTGAAAGGCAGAGATTCAACACCCTTCCCCCACTCAGTAGTTTCACCAAATGACTGTTGACATTAAAGAAGAGCACTGATGATTACTGTTTAAAATTTAATTTCTTTTTAATGTTTTATTGTTTTCTTTACTAAAATTTAGGCTCAATGGGGGTAGAGTTTTTCCATTTTGTTCACCATTGCAAGCCCAGTAAGCAGCATCGTGGCTGCACACACTAGGCATTCAACAAATTTTTATCAAATGAATAAATCATGAATCAATAAAAATAAAGTTTTATCTTAATAAAACTTACAAATAAGCACTTACAGGAAAATTACTTCAAGATATTTTGATATGTATACAATACTCACTGGTTTTTTAAAGAAAGCAGTCTTAAGCTGAGAATTAATCTGCTCAAAAGACCTTGCTCCATTACTTTTACCTTTTTAAAAATTTCATTCACTGAATAAACAAGGTTTCACTGGTCAATACATTGCACCAAGTACTAGAAACATCCTAAATTTGGGTTGGAGCTGAATCTCTTAAATCATTTTTCTACTGAACATTTTGTCCAAAAGAGCCATACAGTTTGATCAGAAAAGGGCCAAATCTTACATGCTTGTAGCACCTTCTAGCTGAAAATGGCAAATAAATAGTATTTTATTTTTTGCTCATTTGCCTTCCTTTAGTGTTTCCTCAATGGGAAGTCAAGTGTCTAAAAAAATTGTGCAATTAAAGATTCTATATGTATACTGTGTGATGGAGTTTGGATGTGTTGTCCCCTCCAAAACTCATGTGGAAATTTGATCCCCAATGTGGCAGTGTTGGAAACTGATTGAGTCATGGGGGCGGATCCCTCATGAATGAATTAATGCTCTCCCTGGGGGAGGGGGGATTAATGAGTGAGTTCTCGCTCTATTAGTTCCCGCAAGAGCTCGTTGCTTAAAAAGACCCCGGCACCTTCTCTCTCCCTCTTGCTTCTTCTCTCGCCATTTGATCTGCTTGTACCCACCGGCTCCCTGCCGCTTTTCCGCCATGAGTAGAAGCAGCCTGAGGCCCATGCCAAATGCAGCTGTCCCAGAATCGTAAGCCAAATAAACCTCTCTTCTTTATAAATTACCCAGTCTCAGGTATTTCTGTTATAGCAACACAAACGGACTAAAACACTGTGGCATAATTATAAATAACATTGTCAGGGCTGTAAAAATAATTAGTAATACTTTTGTAAAAAAGAAAAGAAAAGAAAAGAAAAGAAAAGAAAAGAAACCTAGAATGTTAGCCATAAATTGCCTATTACCTAACTTTTTCTTTCACAGAATCAGAGTGTAAAACCTATAAGATGCTTTTAGAGACTCCCTAAGCAGCTGAATAAGACACAAAAGAAGCAAAGGGTGGTGGGCGAGGATTGATGTTTTGATTAAGAGGAGAGGTGAGGACCTTGGTCTGTCCTGAGTTTGTGTCATGCCTCTGCTGTTATTGCTAGTTTCTCAGTTTGGGGTAACTAACTTAACACTAAGTGTTAATTTCCTCCTCTGCAAAGTTGGGGTGTTAAAAATTCACCATATTGTTGTAAAAGTCCACTTAAACATATTTTGATTGTATGCTGGTAAAGCATTTAGCTGAATGCTAAATGCTAGTCCTAAATAAGTGGTAAATGTTACTATTTTTATTAACATAAAGTGATAGAACCAGAATTCACCTTTGCTTAGTTTTTATGAAACCATATCCTGGGAGAATGCCTAAGTGCATTTTCTGCAGAAAGACACATGGTTTTTCCTCAGCCTAGTGATGGCAGGAATGCTGAGAAACAGGTGGAAGCAGACAAAAGGGAGGAGGTGACATTGTTAAATGACATCCAGTCCACATATTGGAGGTCAGATGGTTTTACAAAGCCACCAAAGACTGTTAACACAGAAGCAAACAAACCTGTGCACACCAATACAGGTCTCTAACTCCTTGTGTGACTAGCATGAGTTTTCTAACCTTTTCCTATTTCCATTTCCTCATCTGCAAAATGCGTGAATTGGATGAAATGCTTTGGGATCCTGGCAGCTCTAAAATGACCAAAATTTTATTATTCTAATTGGGTCTCACTTTATTTTAGTAGTTTTATTTATTAACAGGGCATAGGCTCTTTTAAATATCTGAAATAACAAAAAAATGAGAGTTCCCTTACCATCCAGCTCATTGTTTTCTTCTTCAGGGTTACCCTTCTGGCAGGAATGGGGGTGGGGAGGGAGTCATCAAAGATACCTGCTGTGCAGGTCACTCTGATAAATGACCCCTTAATTAGCTCCTAGAATCTTAACAACTCTCTTGTGAAAAATTAGTTATTCATTTGTCAACATTTCTGAAGGAAATCTGATAGTCTGGTTACCAGGAATGTTGCCATTCTCTCAGCTAGGAACAATGTTTCTCTCTTCTTCTCTTACAAATCTTGTAAATTTCTAAATGTTTTAAACAGATTTAACTGTCTGAGATTCACAGAGATTGGGATGTGCAGACACGCTGCCAATCAGAATGTTAAAGGAATGCTTTATTTACTGTGGAAGTGGGCAGAAACAAGGAGAGGGAGACAAGTGGATAACAGAGAGGATGCGACAAACACCACGAAAGCACAGGCCAGCTGCTCCCCAGTGCAGAATCCTCATTAAAAAAGGACCAAACTCACAAGGGGAGAGAAGAGAGAAGGGGCAAGATAAGAAAATACAAATGAGAGTTTGCATAGGCGAACGCTGGATCAGGACAAATGAAGAGAAAGGTTTGCAGCAGCCATAGTTAGGCCTTCAAAATACACAGGCAAGTCCTGGACACTGGTACCCTGAGCTTGAAACCATTACTCCAAACTTCCTGCTGCATGTATGGTCTGAGGACTACCTAAAATACCTCCACAAACTGCTCCAGCTAATGTTGAAATTTTGAAGCAACAATATTGCAAGGGATCACAGCTTTAAAATTCTTCGTGCAGTGAATCAGTAGGAACATTTACTTGAGTAAATGATAACTAATTGTGTAATGTATTTTAATTTATACATGCCCTTAAATGCTTCTATGAGCATTAAAAAATTGATTTTTCATTTGACTTATTGCAGAAATTGTATAGGAAAATTTGGTGGGCACTAACAAAGAAATTAAATACTCTTTGAACTGGTTCTTTGCTTTTTCAAGTTTGTGTGTGTATTTGCATAAGAATTACTTTTTAAGATTACAGCAGAAATAAGAAAATACTTTATGAATACTTTAAACATGATTACAAAAGCTTTTAATGTGTTGTTTATTAAATGTTGTTTATTGATTGCTTGTTGAATTCAACAAGCTATTAAATGCATGTTGTTAATTAATGCTTTAAATGTGCTATTTACTAAAATGATCATCTTACCATTTGAAGTTCCCCTATCTTGGTGTAACATAATGCTCTGTTATAAAATGCTATATAAGTCTTTCTGTCCATGTTGATAGCTGTAGTTAAATCTCTAATTGCTAGCTTATAAATCTACAAAGAAAAAAAATAATTAGGTGAGAAGGGATGGACTGGACTGGGCATAATGGACCAAAATTCAACTGTAAAATAAATTCTTGATTCTATCAGAGTTTTGGAACATTTGTTTAACCATTCTGTGTATCATCTGTGAAATTAAGACATTCAAACTAATCTTTCACAGAGTTAAGATCTCCTGGTAGGAATTATTATTATAGTTTCTCTTACTTGAACATAAAATTAAACATAGCAACAGCTTTAATAATTTAGATAATTATTTTATTACCAATGTTACCAATAATTATTTTATTCCCAAGGCAAGGAGAAAATTATACTTAGTAAAAGAGAAGCAACCCATATTCATCCAGCAAATATTCACCAGAGCTTGCTTGCTCTGTCACTCATGCTGTCATATCACATAATCGTCATGTTTTCTATCCACGTTCCCTTTTGCTTCCTCTTTGATTCTTCTCTGGTACCTTATATCATCCATTTCTATAGATAGTAATTTTCATGGAATTAACACATAATGCAAGGTCTTACCTTTGCTTTAAGGTATTATTTGCAAAATATTTCATATGAAATAGCTACAAAAGAAAGAAAAGTAGGGAGAAACAAAGTATTCTGTGCAGTATGAGATGTATTAATGGTGCTGCTCACACCCTTTAACCCAGTAATTCGTTTAAGAACCAGTCATAAACTCAAGCAACAACTTTGTTCCCAATTGTGTATAACTGTATTACTCAATATACTAAAATAGTAAAAAAATTAAAACAGCCCAAATATTCAACAATACTGTGGTTAAAAATAAGTTATGGTAAAATATTATATAGTCAGAAAAAAATATCTTCAAAGATTAAGTGTAAAAAGCAGGGCACAATACAAATTATGTAAGTAGCATAATCCCAATAATGGAAAAGATATATCATATATCATCAGGAAAATAAAATATTAAATGCAAATACACCAAAATGCTCTCAGGAATTATTATTTGATGGTGGGATAATAATTCTTTATTTCCTTCTGTATTTTCCAAATTATCTACAATGAATATATACTATTTTCTTAATAAAAATAAACCATAAATATTACTTAAAATGTAAATGTCGAAGATAAATATCACTATTTGTGAAAAATTATTCATTGAAATCTCTTTTGGTGCACTGGGAGAGCATAGTGTTCTTTGTAGTTCCCTTTGCACCACAGTGATTCTTCTACCACAAAGAAAATAAGGAAGTGAGTCTCCACTTGGCATCCAGAGTCTGCCCACTCTCAAACATCAGTTAACCAGGCTGGAGGAAGTGGCCTCACCTTGCTGCAATATTTCAGAACTCCTCTGTAGAGATAGGCACGCACACCCTCAGGATAAATTTTGATGGCCTCATTACAATTCAAGATTGCTTTGGAATATCTACCTTTTAAACCATAGTAGGCTACTCGGCTTAAATATGCCTGTTCAGGGAAAGAGAGAAGGAAAGCAGGAAGGGATGCTTGAGTAAAAGCACCAATTCTACCAAAATATACAGTACTTTGAACAAATCTCTGTCTCACAAAGATGGTGTTAAAATAGTCTTTTTCTCCATTCTTTTTTTTTTCAAATAAAGAAAAAATTTCAAAATACAGAATAGCTGAAAGAACAGCACAATGAATAGCCATATACCTGCCACCTGGATTTAATAATTATTCACATTTTGCCATATTTGTTTTATCTATTTTTTTTTAACTATTTGTAAGCAAGTTGTAGACATCATAATACTTCACCCAAGTCATTCACTGTGCATCTCCTGTGGAAAAAAGACATTCTCCTACATAACCACACTACCATTGTATATCTAAGAAAAGTAACAGTAATTCCCTAAAATCATATAATATTTTGTCCATATTCAAATTTCACAGACTTTAAAATTAGGATCCAATCAAGCTTGACCTGTTGAATTTTGTGTTGTCTTTATAATTTATTAAAGTACAGGAATCAATGTGATAGCAAAACAAGAAATAAATAAAATTAATTACATAGTATATACAATTAAAATTATTAATAGGTACATTAATATATTAACAATATTTACATATATCACAATTCACAAATACATTTACATAAGTAATATCCCTGACGGAAATAATACTTTTAGTTCAAAGGGAAATACAGGTACCTGGATTATCAAAATACAGTTAGTTGAAAAGTATGTATAAGTAATTGATTATTGCTAATTAATCATAATGGCATATAAAGGATTTAATAGTTTTACCAAATTAACACACCCTCCATATCAGTGAAATCATTTATTTAATACCTGGTAATGTTTTGGATCAAGATTAATTGCATGATTAAAATCCAGGATCGAGTTATCTTTGTTGAGTTTTACTTTACAAAGCCCTCGTTGATAAAAGCCATCAGCAAAATTAGGATTTGCTTTCACTGCTTTTGTAAAAGAATCAAAAGCCTAGAAGAGCATATTGTTAAAATGCAAGCCATTTAGTAAAAAACAAATTTTAAATGTTAATAAATTACAGAATATAACAATCATTGAAAAGTTTTGCTTTATTTTTTAGCATTTTAAACACATTTCTCCCAATGAACCTTGTGGAGCAAACAAAAGTAATATTTAGAAACAGGTCAGGTTTATTATTATAGATAAAGGCCTTATTCCCAGACTAATGTCTACATAATTCATGTTGTTAGATTATATTTTGGAGGGTATAATTTTAATCATTATTCTTCTGATTTCATTCATTTTTTCAAAGAAAAACAACCAGCATATTTATTTTCCATGAAGGCCCAACAAACATAGCAGACACATAGTTACGAAATTTCAGAACAATAGAACTCTAAAATTTTTATCAACATTGCAAAGCAAAGATGAGTTTGCTCTGGTTGTCCAAAAGGACTAAATATATGTAAAAGAGTCTCAATTCATATATTTACTGGCATTTCTTAATCGAACAACTAATCAAGTCCAGCTCTATGTTATGAAAATACAAGTTTAAGACACTGTCCACCCCATGAATATAAGGATTAGAATAATATGTGTGTGTTAGTGTGAGAGTGTGTGTGTGTGTGTGTGTGTGTAGTGCAGAGTTGGAGTCCATGAATATAAGGATTAGAATATGTGTGTGTTAGAGTGTGAGAGAGAGTGTGTGTGTGTGTGTGTCTGTGTGTGTGTGTGTGTGTAGTGCAGAGTTGGAGTTGTGGAATATCCAACGTTAACCACTGGATAATCAATTATCTTATATATTTATTCTGTCAGTGACAACTTTGAAGTGGAGAACCACATAAAATAACCAAAGACTGGATAAATACATAGTAATTGAATCAACTGGTTTTCAGTGAATCTGGCCATCTTAACAACCAGTTTCTATCTGATTTGAAATGTTCAATCACCAGTAAGAGAAGCCAAAAGAGTTGCCTAATCATTTTCCATTTATTTCACACTACGTTGAAGCACTTAATTTGAAGTACATACAATTTAATAAGAAAATTCATATTAATGCTATGAAATTATTTTACTATAGTAATTTCTACAGTTAGACTTATTGGTTTGGTGGGAAACACACTTCGGTTTTCGGAATATTGTTGACAAACAATCATCAAATGTGTTGAATAAATAAATGTTTTGCAGGGTACAGTCTGACTATAATAAGCCAAGCTTTATAAGAAGCTTTGAACTAGTCACTCATTGTATAGGTAGCCTTCAAAATAGAAATGTGAGCAATCAGTTTCTAAAACCACAGCCTATGCTCTCAAATACACAAAATACCATTTGTAAGTTGCCTTCCTCCATGTAACAAAGACCCAAGTTATACAGACAGTCAGCTGAAGCATCTGTGGCATTTGGTTCTTTATCGGAATGAGAAAAGACATCCAATGCCTTCTTCAACATTCTCACAGCTTCCTATAATGATTTAAAAAAAAGGAGGGGAGAATGTTTCTTTCCAATATTTATTTAACATTACAGCCTTACACGTTAAAAGAAACTCAGAGCACACAGCTTTACTGTCATTTCACCAGGGGACTCACAGACCTGGTACAGTCACAGATCTTGTCAGTACACCACGGGAAGAGGACCTAGTTCAGGAATCTGATCTCACCAAGTCCCACCCAGGCACCTGTCCTACAAGCCAGTGTTTTGGAACTATAATTTCTACACTTGATCTTAGCCAAAAGGCCAGGAAGCGATGGACCTATGATTTCTAAATGCTAAAGGCTATTTTCTTGTAGTCTTAAGTCAGACATATTTATGGACTAGTTTATTTATTATCAATTTCCTAGAAATTTTCCTGAATAGAATATTGGGAAGCTACTAGGTAGGAAAAGGTCTCCACTCCAGAGGAGATAGCTTATACAGTCTTAATCAATCTTTACTTTGCGCTGCTGTGCTCCTAATGGGATTCCACTGGCACCAGAAAATAAACTGCCATCAAAAATCACCCATTTATTTAGTCAAAATAATTGAAACTCATTAATGAAAAAAATTCAATTTTCCAGATAGAAATACCATTTAATAATTAACTAATCTACATATAAATATAAATACTTGTTATTCATTTTCCCTTTTTCTAAATTGTATTAATTGCTAAAGAAACAATGAGATTTAACTTGGTTATGCCGTGTCCTTTACTGCTAGCCTTTAGCATTTACTCTGAGCATGTTTCCAACATCCGTCCTTTGGTCCTCACTCTCAGCACATGACCTTGCCATAGAAAAATTTCCGTCTTTTTCACTTTCCAGTGTATCTATATGTTCACGCATTTTCACCTTTTTTCTCTCCTTCTTTGAATGGCTTCCTTTCTTGTCCTTTGCAGAGCTAGCTCCTCAAGCTGTGTCCCTGACCCCATGTCCTTCTCCTTGACCTGGGCATAATCTGCTACTTCCTTCTTCTTTTGGACCTCTGCATCTTCCCTGTCTCCTTGATTCCATAAAGACTTGAGTCTACTCAAGGCTCCCATCTCATTTAAATTAATATGAACACACCCTCACTTTCTCCTCCTTCCCCCATGACTCTCTCCTTCACTACTTTCACCTCAGGGAGATCTGGACGGGCTTGCAGATAAGACATGTTTATATTTTGAAAACAGTACTGGGGCTCCTGTGTGGATAAAAGCTTGATGCTGTAAATCGAGGAAGAAAAAGAAAAGATTCTGAGCTGGGATAATGACCATAGAAACAGAGAAAGGAAGTGGATTTGAGAGATACTTAGAAAGTCAAACCAAGAGACCACTACTAATTGGATGGAACAGAGCAGCCAGCATCAGGTTTCTAGCTGGAGCAACAGGGAGCAGGAGTGAGGGGAGGTTACAGCAAGAATAAAGGCGTATTCCTAAAAGGATGGAGAGGTCAACAACTTCAAAGGTGGATGAAAAGTAGGCAGTGATATATACTGAGAGATGACCTCTGAATATGCAATAAGGAAGTCATTGATGAAAATAGAGCACTTCATTCAAACGAGGGGTATATTCATTTTCTATTGTTGCAAATCAAATTACCACAGATTTAGCATTAAAGTAGTACACATTTCTTCTCTCAGTTTCCATAGGTCAGAAGACTGGGCATGGCATAGCTGGGTTCTCTGCTCTGGGTCCCACAAAGCCACAATCCAGGTGTCAGTTGAGCTGTGTCCTCCTCTGGAAACTCGACTGGGGAGAATCAGCTTCCAAGTTCATTCATGCTGTTGGCAGAAGTCACTTCCTTGAGACTCGAAGATGGACAGCCCCAGCTTTTTGCTGGCTGTTGGCTGCCCTCAGGTCCTAGAGGCTGCCTGCAGTTCATCACAGAACCTTCTGCATAGCAGTTTGCTTTTTCCAGGCATGTGAGAGAATCTCTCTCTCCAGTCTGCTAAGGAGTCTTATATAATGCAACACAAAAGTAAGAGTGACATCCCATCAACTTCACCATATTCTACTGGTTAGAAGAAAGTCACATGTCATGTCCACACTGAAGGAAGGGGAGGAGATAATACAGTATGATTCACTGAGAGTAACTTTAAGGTGTGTCTGCCAGTATGGTCCCCCCATGATTCAATATCCTTGCCACATGCAAAATACAATCCTTCATTCCAAGGTTCCCGAAAATCTCATCTCATTACTGCACCAGCTCAAAGTCCATAATCCACTAAGAACCACCTTTTGGGCACAATTTCTATCCATCTGTGGACTTGTGAAATTAAAGAGACAAGTTATCTGTCCCCCAAACAACCAACATACAAGGGTGAGACAAATACAGGATAATATCCACAGACATTCCAGTTTAAAGAGGGGAGGATGGAAGATAAAAAGGAGTTGCTGGTCCATGGCAGTTTTGAAATCCATTTGGGCAAATATCCAGAGTCTCTTGATTAGGTTTCAAGGCATAAGAGTAATTCTCTGTGGCTCTTAGTCCTGTCCTGTGGGTTCCTGATCTTGCCCTCTGGATTATCCTTCCTTTCTTACTAAAGGTTGCACATTTGCAGCTGAGGTGTTTTATTAATCTGCTTCCTGCCTGCCTAATTTTGAGGTCTCACAGTTTCCTTTCACTTTGTACTTGCTTTCGCTTTTTCTCTTTTAGTCCAACTGGGCAGTGTTTGTAAAGAAATAATTTTCTCAAAAACTTTGGGGACCTTCTATGAATTTCACAGGATTCATTCCATTAGACAAAAGCCATATCAGCTAATTTTTTCAAGAAAATTCTTTCTCCTCTTTGGCCTCGTGCCTAGATGCCTGAGAGACAATGACCTTATGCTTTTATAAGTCCTCTGGTTTGGTTAAGAGGATTTGTAAGGCATATCCTTAGTCTTTTGAAAGGGACCTAATGTGACAATACTTTGACCTTATGATATTTCTGAGATCTTGGCAAAAGGTTGTTCAGCCTCACCTCATCCTTCTCTTTAGAACACACTTTCCTGACAGGGAATATCTTGATTTTATCATCTTTTGCCATGTGGAGAAGTTGAGAATTATCAACATCACCAAATTCTGGTTTATTTTGTTTTAACAGTTCTTAACTCAATTTCTCTCCTCTTACATTTTACTACAAACAGCAAGAAGAAACCAGGCAGCACTGTCAATGCTTTGCCTGGAACTCATCTTAGCTGTATATGCAGGTTCTTGATGTATTAGTTTTGCTTTCCATATAACTACAGGAGAAAATTTTGCTAAGCTTACTGCCATTACATAAAAAAGATCTCCCTTCCAATCATATGTTGCTCACTTGCTTCTAAGTCCTCAATAGCAGCTTCTTTAAAGACCAGATACCTACTAACCATCTGAGATGATTTAAGCTTTCTCTGTCATGATCCTCAAAATTCTTACAGCTCTGCCCACTGCTTGGTTCCAAAGCTGCTCCCACAGTTTCAGATATTTGTTATAGCAGCACTCCATTTCCAGTACTAAAATCTGCATTAGTTTCCTACTGCTGCTGCAACAACAAAAAAGCCCCACAAACTTAATGCCCTAAAACAACACACATTATTATCTCACATTTTCCTCAGCTCTGGGGTCTGGGCACAGCTTAGCAGAGTCCTCTGCTCAGGGTCTCACAGGCTGCAATCGAGGTGTCAACCAGCTGCATTCTCATCTGCAAGCTCAGTTGGGGGAGGATCTTCTTCCAAGTTAATCCACGTTGTTGGTAGGTTTCATTTCCTTGTGGCTGTATGACTGAGGGCCCTGGCTTATTACTGGCTGTTGGCTGAAGGTTGCCCTGAGGTTCTGGAGACCACAGCAGTTCCCTGTCAGAAGACCCCCTCCACAGGCAGTTCACAGTATGGCTTTATGTAACATAATCATGGAAGTGACATCTATGACCTTTGCTGCATTCTGTTGGTTAAGGAGCAAGGCACAGGTTCCACCCACACTCAAGGTCATACAAGGGCACAGATTGTTGGGGGTGGGAGGGCACCTTGCAATGTGCCTACCATAAGAGAATAAGAACCAGATTGTAGTGAGTGGCAGAATGAAAAGTGAGGAAATGAAGATAATAAATATAGAAAAATGTCCAAGATTTGATTGTGTCAGAAATAAGAGAAAAAGTCAATAACTGGAAAGGTCAGGGGGCAAAAGTAGAGGTTTTTTTGGTTTTTTAGTTAATGATAGTTATTCATGATTAAATGCTTATGGAATGAAACTTATAAAGAAGCTAAAAATACTTAAGAAAAAATATGAATAATAGTAACTAATGTTTATTAAATCATCATGGTCACAAACTGAAGTGTTCAATATCATAAAGTTATCAGTTCTCCCTAATATAATCTAATGATTCAGTATAATTTAAATCAAATTCCAAGAGAGTTGTTCATGGATTTCACAAGCTGAATTTAAAACATACTGTATGTGGTAGAGTAAAGGCTCAAGAATAAACAGGAATCTCCCAGAGAAGAACATGGCATGGGCACTTGCTCTATCAGACAGGTAGCAAGAAGTACAGTGAAGCTACAGTAACCAAGACATTGTACTACTGGGCCAGGAATAGAAAAACTGACCAAAGGAACAGAATAGAGAGTCCAAAATCACACATGTTCCACACATATGCAAAAATGTATAATATGATCGATGTAGCACTGCAGATCTTTGGGTTAAGGAGAACATTTCAATAAATGATACTGAAACATTTTAATGGGGAAAACTAAAAATTTACCACTATTTCACACTAAAAAAATCTGCTTAAGATAAAGGTCTTCAAAGGAAAAAGAAAAACTTTAACCTCTGTTTATAAAAGGCACCATAAGAACTACTTGAAAGATAAGCAACAAATTGTGAGATGATACATAGCACAAAACCAAAAATTAGTATACAGAATTTATTTTTAAATCCCTAAAATCAATGAGAACAAGACAAACAAAAAAAGTGCGTAGAAAATTGACGTAACGGGAAATATGAGTGGTTGATAAACATAAAAATATGCTCAACCTGATGCTCAAAATGAGAAATGTGAAATAAGACTACCATCCACCCAACTGGCAAAAAATAAAGTCTAACAATTCCAATTATTATAAAGGATGCAGACCAACAGGGACCTCATACACTGCAGGTGGACAATAAATTGGTACAACCCTTTGGAAGAAATGTGTCATTGTCTTAAAATTTAAACATTCATACTCTCTACATACCAGCAAATCTACTCCTAGGAATATATCCTGGAAAACTACTCCACATATTAACAGAAGACATGAAAAAGAATATTTAGAGCAGCCCTAATCTTAAGAGAAAAAAAAAGAGAAGAAATAACACTAATGTTAACAGAAGAATAAATAAATAAATAGTATAGTCTTGTGAAAAAAATATTTATAAAGTGTTACACTAAGCACAATATATAAACTGCATTAGTAGATTTAGTAAATGTTACTCAGAGGACTTTTCACCTTGGTTCTCTTGGCCTTCATTTGGGCTTTTGCTAATACAGCATACATTGTTATCTCGGATCTACTCCAAGAGATCCCTTCCAAGACCTGAATGGCCTTGTCATGGTTTTCGCAAAATGAATAAATGAGTGCTTGCTGTAAAGGACTCAATTTAATGAGACCTAAAAGGAAAGGAGAGTTTATCAATACCTTCACCAACTAACAAAGATTTAGAATATAATTATTTTAAGGAAGTCAAGCAATTCAATGATATTTCTTTGTAATATGAATTAACAAATTAATATTATACTAAAATATACTTGCTACCAGCAAACAATAAGACATTACAATTACAAACAAAAAAGTAAAATTGTAAGCCTGGCATTTCCTATAATAACCTCAAACACAAAATTCACTATGTTATGAATCATTTTACTAATTGATTATGTACAATGTGGAACTGAAGTTCAAAGATCTAACTCTGACTTTCAAGTGAATCCCTCCTGCTATCTATACATAGCTATTGCAAATAGTATAAATATTTTAAAGAGGTATTTCTTAAGTTAAGACAAGTACAATCTTGCATTAATTATATTATTTACCTTTGTTCATTTCTGCTACTTGATAAATAGTGAACTTTGCTAGATCATAACATTTCAGCATAAGAAGATATTGTCCTCTGGAAGAAATAATAGCTTTTTGAGTCTAAGTTTTTAAAAATAATTTTCATAAAATAGTTTCTTATAACAAGTTACTTAAAATTTTAGAATTACAATGCATTCATTCATATTTACATAGGTATGCATAAAAACAATGTGAAAATTATAGACATGTTATACAGTCTAAATAGACCAATTAGCACGGAGAGGTGATGAGAAAACAATTTAGGAAATGTGATGCTGAAAGGAAACTATTCAAATCTCTCTTTGCAGTTATCTGTATTTAAAATGTTGTACTTTGTTGCTGAGAAACTGTTAAAAGATAAAGTTCAAGAGATATAAAAGGGGGGAAGTATTTACATAAATTGCTAACATGTTGTTCAAGAGTTAAAAGACAAAGCAGGTCCTTATCAGAAAGCATTGCTCCATTCCTTTTCCCCAAGCCTATAAATCCTTAGAGATTATATTTTTAGTAGTGATAACTCACAACTTGCAAAGCCTTCCTTTATAGCAAGCTTTACAACATTTTAAGTACAAAGCAATGTGTCACTTTGTTTTCTCACTGATTAGCAGACATATATGTTTGTTACCACTGTGGAAGCAATCAAAACAACTATTCAAAATATACCCTCCTCTCATGAGATACGTGATAACTATAAAACTAGCAATCTAGAAAGACCTCAAAGAATTTAAAGACTAAACAGTTGTGTTTTGATGCAAGGGTAAGGCAAACAGAAAGATCTGGTTATCTTACGTAATAAACTACTTTAAAGTTAAACAAAAATGATAACGACCTCTACCTTTTGCTGGCTGGTTGGGGAGATGGTCATTGCTGGGAGATTAAATGGAAAACGAGGAGGCTGGAAGGATCAAGAGGGAACTAAAGATCCCAACAGCTTGCTCAGAATGTAAGTTATCCCAAGAATTCAATTTCTGTGCTTGTACCTTATTATATATAGTTGGGTTCCGTCTGGCTGAAGGTGAATAGCACGAGATAACTCTTTTACAGCCTTCTTCAATTTATGCAACTGTTGAGTGATAAACAGAAATTTAGCTCCCAATAATACAGATTGCTTCCCTTCCCCTCCCACCCTTCACTATATAAATTTTGCAGGGACATCTCTTAATACACATATTTTTCTTAAGAATCATCAAAGCAAATACAGAGGAGTGAAAAAAACATTCATGATGCAGTCTTTTGGTTTTTCAAAATCATTTATCATTAATTTGGAAGAATGATTACATAAGCCCACATATATAATTTTACATAAATGTGATTATATGACACATTCTAGTTTGCATGTCTGTGTTTTCCTTTTTTGTTTAGCTTTTCATTTTCCTTTACCTTCTTCACCAAGCTTCACCTGTGTTTAATAAACTAGCGTGCAAAGGAGGGTACAATAAAAAATAAAAGTCAATTCTACTTAAAAAATAAGGCAGGAAAACTAAGCTCACACCAAATTAGGTAAATTAATGAAGAAAACAAAATACAAGAATGATGGGAAAAAAGAGACTCATTTAACATCAATATATAATGAAAAGTAAACATTGATTCTTCCCTCAAAACTAGTCACAGAAACAATCTGAATTTGTACAAATTTGAGGACAAAAGTCAACTGCCTTTGGAGATACAAAAGGAGCATTACATAGACCCCAGCACAATTAACCAGGGACAGCCAACCACTCCTCCTCCTAAAATGACAGGATGATGGAAAGAAGAGAATGAACAAAACTAATCTTTACGTGGAAGTAGGCAGTACTTGTAGAAACTGTACAAACTGTTTGGAGGAAATAGTGGGTGGAGTCAAAAGAGGGAAACCAAAAGGAGGAAATTTGAGATTTGTTTAAACGAATTTGAGAATTTCTACGGAACTTCCGGCCCTTAAGCTGACCCTGCTCAGGTTGGTGTAATCAATAGGTCATCTAGTCATGTGTCCATGTTGCATACCTGTTCTACCAACCCTATATATCTATGCATTGAGTAAACCTTGGTTTGGGACACGTGGAGGCTCACGCTCTGATGTCTACCAGCTTCCCTGTGGTTGAACCTCTAACAGACAGCCTTAGATTAGATTCACTCTGGAGGCTGAACACAAACAGCAGGAGTATGTATTCTACACACATATGCAAGGGTTGATTTATAACTGTTTCATTTACATGGAGTCCTATTGTACACACTTTATACTCTTTTCTGAATCATACTTTTCTTACTCAAAAATATCTCATGGAAATTCCTCCAACTCAGCTGGCATAGTTCTATTTATTCTTTTTATTGACCTGTAATATTCCAGAGAGTGAATACACCACAATTTATTCAACCATTACTGTGTAGAGATATTTGCCTCTCAGAACAAAGAGTCTTTGAATATTTGTCCTCACACCCTGTTATGCTGGTGCTTTGGTTGCTACGTGCGCTCAAGGGAAACTCCAACTTCCCCAAATGGCCTCAGCTTCATTAGCAGGGTTAGGTTAAGCAAATGAACCACACGTCATGAGTATGTCCTTTCCTTACCCAACAGGAGTCAAGAGCAAACTTCCCCTGGGAAAGAAAGGTAGGAATTTTGATGGGACCCTAGTCACACTAGGTCCTGAAATATAGACAATGGAGAGCAGAGTGTCCAGGCAACCCCCAATGGATGGGTAGTGTGAGCAAGAAATAAAACTTCATTGTTTTAATAGGACAATTGAAGTTGTTTTTTCACCACAGCATAATGTAGCCTCTCCTGACTGGAACCAGTCTACCTAAAGGACTTGCAGGAAATGAGGGCAGAGAGATGATGAAGAACCAGGTCCTGAAGGCTCTTGCAGGCCTTTGGTTTTTGTGGAATTTGGTTTTTGTTCTAAGCACAAAAGGAGGCTATTAAAAGGTCTGAGCAAAAAAGTGAAACAATCTGACATGTTTTGACAGGATCATTGTGGCTGCTATGTTGAAAATCCATTGAAAGTAGTAAAGAGCAGAAGTAAGAAGACCAGGAGGCTATTGCAATAATCCTGGTGTAGAATGACACTGTCTTGTGCAGGGCAATTAGTGGAGAAGTGGTGGAAAGCAATGTCTGTTTTGAAGGTTAGAGACAAGAATTAATGGTGGTTATCTCTGTAAGGTCAGATTTGGTTGGAGTGGGAGAGGACTGTTACATTTAAAAAAGAAATTGCATTTATTTTTAAATTTAAATAATTTATAAAATTAAATAAAATTTATGAATCCTTAGGATTCTATTCTATGCATGGATCCCATTCTATGAACCCACCCACACACACCCCTAACCCACAAAACATTGAACTAATAGACTCCAAAATGTTAATAGTAGTTAACTCTAGAGAATTAAACTATAAATATTTTTCAATTTATTCCTATTTGCATACACATATTACCTGCAATAAATATACATACATATATACTGCTTTTGTAATAAAAAAAAACATAGGTATTATTACAGTTAACTATATCTTCTTAATATTTATTGCTTATAAAGCATTAACCTCTACAATTAGCTAAAAAATACATTAATATATTAAACATTATATTGAACATATATCCAGAAAATTAAAACTTTTTAAAAAAATCAAAGTTCTCAAGCCTTAAATACCTTATTATAGGTTTCTGCTCGACAAATATAGCTTTGAATATATAAAGGATCAATTCTAATAGCCTCGGAAAAATGCCAAATGGCTTCAGTGTAATTATCCAGTTGCAGCAAATGTATGAGGCCAATGTTTATATAAGCCAAAATAACAGTTCTAAAGTAATGAGGAAGCAAAATCTCATTAGACATTTTTAATTATTCCAGATCTTCTACAATCATGAATGAGCCTAATAAAATAAATACGTCAATATACATCAGAGTATTCTTAAATGCTTTACTAAAGCAAAGAAAATTAGTTAATTACTTCCTATTGAAAACTATAAACACCTTCATAAAATCATTGGTAAGGAATTAACATTTGCGTAGTCTGTGCTAGGAATAGAAATCCTGAAGTCTCCTAAAACTTGGCACTACTTCATTCTTGCTTGACTTAATCTTGAGTTATCTTGAATTGCAAGCTTAGTTCTCCTCAACCCAAAAGTTCTCCTCAACTCAAAAGTCTTTGCCTCAGGCTATGCTATACAGGCCATGACTAACAGTGAGAAACAGTAAGAAACAGTAATATTCTGGGGTTTGTTGGCTTGAGGACAAAATCCCTATCCCCCTGGGTATTAATGCAGCTGCTTTTCTATATCAAGTAAATGTTTTTCTCTCTTAGAATCAAACAATTTTCACTATAGAAATGACCTTAGAAATTGCCTTATTTGATGCCTCTATTTCAAAGTGAGGAAACTACACACATCTAACAGCCCAAACTGATGGAAGCCCTAACCCTTTGCCCAGACACCAACACTTCTACTGCCAGCTTTCTGACTCTTTGCAACTGAACCTTTTTTTCTTTTCCTTCCTGGCTCAGAAATGTCTGAAAGAAAACCACTGTGGTCATTATTGAGGCACACTCCATGACTTTCCCAAGTCAAGTTCAAAGTTCATCTTAGATAAGCTAAGTAAACAGTCTGCTGGTTGGCATGGAATTGGCATGATTAGTTGCTCCACTTTCATGAATGCTTCATAGAAAAGAAGGAGAAATATTTAATTAATTTCTATGATTTACAACTTGGCTGACTAGTGTGTTTAACTTTCAATCTGTGTTTCATCCTGAACCTATGGTCTAAATGGTTTTAGCTTTTTTCTTTTGCTTTACTAAACAAAATGAAGTCAGAAGTTCTAAATAAAGGGTTTCCTTTCACTGATTTGTATGTTGTGCATAGTAATAATATATAAGGAAGAATATTTTGTCGTTATTTTAAAACTTGATGACAGTTTTCCATGAAGTTAACTTCTAAACAGCTCTAGCCTGGGCATCCCCAAGCTCCGCTTAATAACTAGTTGATTTGTTATCCATGGATTTAACTCTTCTCAAACACATTCAATCTCTAAAATTTGCAAAAGCACCTGAGGCAAACAGATATTCAGAACAGATCTTAATTTAGAAGTAACATTATTTTTCGAAATGGTATTCTAATTCTAGGATAACTTTATAATTATCTCATTTTTTACTAGGTTATCAATGATGAGGGGAAAAACCTTTTCCTTTCATTTTGCGTTTTCTTAATTTTATACAAAAGTGACATCAGTAAGTATGAAAAGGAAAGCATACCTTTCTAAGGAAATAACAGTTTCAAAGTCACAAATTGCCAGCAACCAAAACTTTAGATGTGCATAGAGTATGCCCCGATGTAGAATACAATAAAGATTCTCATAGCCATCATTTATTAGAGCTTGAAAATAAAAGTTGATATCTTATTTAGGTTCTGAACAACCATATCTTATTTAAATTTTAGTCTATAACCTTCCTAGTGCTTATTTTTATTTTTTAAACATTACATAAAATAAAACATATC
Source organism: Cynocephalus volans (assembly GCF_027409185.1). NCBI lineage: Eukaryota > Metazoa > Chordata > Mammalia > Dermoptera > Cynocephalidae > Cynocephalus > Cynocephalus volans. Next base: position 122,153,301 of record NC_084462.1, on the reverse strand, counting down.
TATGATGAATGTACTTAATTTGGTGAGGAAAAATAGTACTGTATACAAAAATGTATGTGTTTATTAGTAACAATGTTGCTATTATGGTTCACAAGGTGATTAGAGCTGGAAGAAATCCTGGTGGTAATCTAGTATGGTCCACTCATTACAAATGAGGAGATTATGTCCAAAGGGACTAGGTACATGGACCATGGTCATGATGCAAGTCAATGGCAAAGATGGGCAGGGAATCTAACTCCAGTCAGAAGGGTGCCATTGCCCTTGATGACCTGGTATTATCCCAAAGACATTGTTACTAGCTGAGGAACAGGCAAGGTACTACTTCATACTGGAATGGATGGCAGATGTCAGGTTTACCCTTGCCAGGATGGGCAGCTGCAAAGGGGCTACTCCAAGGCAGGCAGGACTTGGAGTTAAGGCACACAACTTGATTATGCACATCCCAAATAACAGGAGCAAGGGCAAAAAGAACCTCCTCTCAGTACTCCAGGTGTGTGACCCTCATCATCAGTAACCAATCTAGACATCATCTTATGTTCCTCACTTACTGACTGCCCCTTCACTTTCAAAAACATGCTAGAGAATTAGATGAGGTTTCCATAAAATTTGACACATACTTGTATCTTCTAAGCTTCTCAAGCCTGTTCTGGCTTAGGAGGGAAGTTTTGCCCAATATGTGCATAATGTTCACAGTCTAGGACACAAATATTTATGGTACTGAATTTGGGGAAGTACCCAGTGTCAGCAGTGATCACACAGATTAAATATACCTGAAGACAATCTGACTGCCAATTCACAGTATGATTGGCTAGCAAGGAAAAAGTTGGCTGTGGTTTGGGTGGTTGCTTTAAAAAATGGAAAAATTCTTCTCAAGGAAAAAAATATGAGAGTTACTTAACCTCTCTGAGCTTAGGTTTTCTCATCAGTAAAATGTGGATGATAATGGTACCTACTATATGGCATTATACTGAACATTGATTGAGATACTCCATACATGGCACGTAGCCCAAGTATTATTATTATCAGCTTAGAAAAATATCTTGAGAGCTCTTTTCAGTTGTGGATAATAAAACTTTTTAGGCTAGCCTATAGGAAAGGATTGAGGCCAAATCAAGCTTGTGTAATCTGAATAATTAAATAATAGGAATTTTGAATTATTGTGATAGCCTGGAAGGAGTGGTGGCGAGGAGTCCAAAACTTGGAGAAGAGAGAAATATGAGAAAGAGGTCTTTAGAGAAAGACCAAGGAGAAAGGGGTTCGGCCAGATGGCAGATGGACAGGGCTGACAGAGCCAGATAGGCTTCCAGAAATGGAGGTGTTTGGTCTTCAAATTTAAGTTGTTCATGCTAAGTTTATCCTCTGAACCCTAAAATGTTCAGTAACAGAGTATTCCACACAACATGCCTGTGTTGGTGCTAAACTGGGGAATGAAGGAAAGACCCGGGAGAAAGCAAAGCAGAAAGAACAGTAGACACAAGAAGCAAGTGGGTGAACAAAGACGGAGAATCAAGCCGAGAGCAGAAACCAGATGCAAAGACCAGAGAACTGAGTAGGAATTCTCTGCCCTCTTTCCCAAAATCCTTGGAAGTAGAGGACAGGGCACATAGTATGGAATGTGAGTTATTTCATTTAATATTAATGGGAAGGGTGACCTCAGAAGGCAAATGTACTTAGAGACATTCAAGTAACAATCATCTCAGATTTCCTTCCCTGTGGGAGTATAGTTGTCTCTTAATCTCCAGATACTGTCTTGTGTAGGATGATGAAACTCTAGAACTTTGCACCCAGGTGAACATAGCTATGTTTGAAGTCCTGGGCTCTGGCTGGATTTTTGTCAGTCAGGATGGGCTCATTCATTCCATTGAAGCCTGCATATTGAGCATTTAATCTATATCCACAATTGTGCTGGGCACATACACATACCAGTAATGCATTGAGGGTAAGTTAGACATGGCCGATCCTAGCTATTGAGGACTCTCAATGCCTATTTTTAACATAAGGGTTAAAAACTCTGAATTTGACAAATCCATGGACTGAGTCTATGGAGTAAACACAGCTCACCAGAACAATTTACTGCCAATTAAGCAAGTTGACTGCTAAATAGACATGGGTTTCCAGAAAAATCCTCAGAACTCAATATACAAAAAGAAATTTCTTTGATGTGACAGTCTCCCCCTGCCACCGTTACACACACACACACACACACACACACACACAAGCACACACTCACATACACTAAAAAGACAGAACACTTCTAGCTAAACCATTGTAGTTTATAGCTACAGTCATGCGTTGCTTAATGACAGGGACACATTTTAAGAAATGTGTCAGGTGATTTCATCATTGGGCTAATACCACAGAGTGTACTTGCACAAACCTAGATGGTATAGCCTACTACACACCCAGAAAATATGGGATAGTCTATTACTCCTACGCCACAAACCTGTACAGTATGTTACTGTACTGAATACTACAGGCAATTGCAACACAATGTTAAGTATCTGTGTAACTAAACATATCTACTGTCACACTTGGGCTAGGCTAATGTCGAATCCTGCCGACATCGCCAATTGTGGAACTCTTTTACCTGCCCGTAATCCTGCACCGACTGGGCCAATTGTCGAGCAAGGGCTGGGTCTGGAGCTCACAGACCCCTCAAGCCTGTTCACAGACTGGGTCACAAACCCTTCATATGCCAGACTGGGTCACAAGACCCCTCACACACAAGTCTGTGAGCTAGGTAACCGGCAAACAGGTTCTTGGAAGCCGTAGGTTGGAAAACACAGCTATTTGGTGTGGCGGCAGCCGCCCAAGGCAGTAGAACACCAGCCAAAGTGGTGGCCCCGCGCAGGCGCACGAACTCCGCCCACACACAACCTATTCACAGCAAATGCTGGGCAAGATTCTGAACATCTGAGGGGTCCTGACCATTTTCCTATATTTTCCCAATAGCTATACACAGAAAAGCTACAGTAAAAATATGGTAATATCTTATGTGATCACCATCATATATGTGGCCCATCACTGACTGAACAATCATTATGTGGCACATGACTGTATATTTGAATATATGTACCATATACCTATATAAGTATGTTTACGGGTATAAGTATATATTCGTATATAATAATATACATATTACATTAGTGATCCCACATTAGTATTCCTCTCTATGAAATTGAGCTGGTGAACCTCAGATCAGATTCCTATGTATGCACAGTTGAAGGCAAAGTACCTGAAACACTATAATCCTGTAGCGCTCTAATAGGGTTACTCTTTCTAAATAAGCAAGCTCGATAATACCATGCTAACCAGTTATTAGGATCTAAGTGAACTGCAGCAGAAAAATCTTGGGTTGCTTGTTTATACAAGCATCGTTTAAAATATGCTCTCCCTCGGTATGTCCTAGAAAAAGAAAAGAAAAATCATTTTAACATGCATTTCAAAATATGCATTTTACCTTTTTGGTAAACTTACGCGACTAATTTTATATTTGAAAAACAATTTGTGATTGTTTCTCCTTGCTTTTCAAGAAAGTTTAGCCATGATGTTAATAGCAAAAAGAATACGAAATTTTTATAAATAAGGTACACTTTATTGTATAAATAATTGTATGCTTAAGAATTATAATTTGTTATTAATTACATGCTTATTAATTTTATTTCTTACATTTATCAGGGGGTATATCAATAAAAATATATAATATTTATTTATTTTCATTATTTTTGAGTACCCAAAACATGGTAGGCACTAATTTATACAAAATTGTTCTCTAGAAAAACAAAACTGTTCTCTAGCAAAACAAAATGGAGACTATCAGTCAAAATGGCAGAATAAACGGTTCCCAGGATCACTGTCTCCCACAATCAACCAATTTACAACTATTAAAAAGCAACGACAGCCAAGCTGGGACCTCTAAAGCTCAGGGGAAGAGGAGGAGAGACCTACAGAGTTCATGAAGGTGGGAAAAGCTGCAAGGAAAGAAAGAAAGAACCACTCCCACCATTTCAAGTCCTGGTCACTTCAAGGCTGGCCCTGGTGAGCTCACAGAGCAAGAGCTGGCAAAAGCCGCAGCTGTGCCCTTCATATGAAGTTGCTTGGAGGCTACAGGGGCAAAGAGGGCGTTGGTGGTCCCCAGGCCAGCAAGACCACTAACAGGGCTCCCATGGACACACATAGGAGTGAGGAGCCACAGACAACTGAAAAAAAGATCTGACCAAAGGCCAGTGAGTCATTGCAAGGGGCCAGCACATGGCCCATCCTATGGGAAGGGTTTAGAGTGTGGGTGATGGGGGAATAGTGCAGCACGGCATGGGACCTGCACCCCAGTCGGCACAGGACCACTCAGAGGAGACTGGTCAGGAATATAGAACTACAGGGCATGCAGTTTGCTGAAAAGACTCAGGCCCAGACCATAGTTTCTAGACAACCCAGGTGTACCAGACTTCACAAGACCCAGAAGTGCTTAGAAGGTCAACAATTAAAACCTGAGCTGCACAAAAAGCCTTCTCCAGAGAACCAGCAGCAAAGCAGCAATTTAGCTCAACCACAGGGCTCAAGTGCTGATTCCCACAGTACGTTCTTCCCTTTTAGAAGTAACCAAAGGACAATAAATTAGCTCTAGTGCAGAGTTTATGTGGTAGGAATAGCAAATAATCCAACACAGAACTGAAAGAAAAAACAAAACACCCATAGGTCAGAGACAAAATTTTGATATTAACCAGTAAATGTCTAACACCACCAAACAACACCTACAACCTAGAAAGACTGGAGGCCCCCAGGCTCCCAAGCCAGGATAGGGAGAGGGCTGAGGGCTTCAGCTATGCCCCCCCAACAATGTCCACATCCAGTTGGGCAATGACCGAGCCCCCGTTGGAAGCCCCTCAGGTTCCTGAGCTGGTGGTGGAGCCAAAGATCTCAGCCCAAACCCCCCAACATCCACAGCTGGCCCAGCAACAACCACCAGGCTGTTGTCAGAAGCACCCCAGGCTC